>NC_064811.1:169491254-169499731 GCF_023721935.1 Panthera uncia
CTTTGGCTTCTCCCCCCCCGAAGTCCGCTCCTCCCGCATGTCTACGCAGGGCGGTGTTTGTTCTCACTGAAATGAAACCCCAAGCCCTTTCCCTGCACCCCTCCCTCCGCAAGCTTCTGCCGTCTTCTCTGCTGTTCACCACTCAGCCTCCAGAAACCACATCGCCTCTGCCATCCCCTCTTCCTTATTGCCCTGCGTTCTCCTCGAGCTGGCCTCTCGCCCACTCTTGTCCCAAAACTGCTTCCTCAAAGGTGAGCAATGACCTTCTTAGCACCACCCCCGCCCCCACCCCGCCCCCCGTTATTGATGGCCCTGAGCCTGCCGAATAGCATCTCTTTTGTGAGAAGTTTCTCCTGCTGCTCTGCCATGACCCCGTGGTATCCTGTGCCCACGGTCACCTCCCTGCCTTCCCAGAAGCACCTCCTGTCTCCACCCCCTGCCTTCTTCCCTTCTCCTCCCGTGCTATCCCCCCCAAACAATCTCCCTCCACCTGCAGTTCCGGCCACCTCTTCTCCCCAACGAGATGGGCCCCCACCCACCTCTCTTGCCTGACCTCCCTCCCGAGCCCCACACCCGCAGGCCAGCTCCTTCTGGAGCAACAACCCTGAGGAAGCTGTCTCTTCCTCAAGCTGAGTCGAATCATGTCACCCCCTTGGTCACGGCATTGTATTTTTGGACAGATGATCATCTGGTCTTTGCTTAAATATTTGCAGTGGTGGCAAGCTCCCTATTTCGTGCGATGCCTTGCTCCGTGTTTAAATGGTTATTAAGTAGTTGTTGAGTTCATCTACCCGTTGGTCCTATAAGGTAGAGTCCCTTGGCATAACATGCTCGTGTTTCCCTCTTCTCTCTCTCATCTGTCCTACGTGTTAGCCAAATTGGACTACTCACTTGGCCCTAACTCGTCCCCCTCTCCTGCTCCACACTCTTGCTTATGCTGATTCTTGTGAGAAACATCCGGTGCCTCAGCTCAGCATTTCCGTCCCTCAAGATGGGGCAGATGCCAGCCCCCCCAGGAACTTCTTACCAACTAAGTGCCCTTTCTCACCTCCTGAAACCACAAAGACCCTTTGTTTATGCTTCTTATCCACTCATTTCTCATTCTCCTCATTCACGCATTCATTCTGTGACATTTCTAGAGCTGACACCCCGGCCCAGACTCTGCTGGGCACTGGGGACAAGGTATGGAGCCCCTCCCTGGAAGAAACATGTCTTCCCCACCCCCCACCCAGGAAAGGCGGGCGTTAAAAATTGGTCACCATAAAAATGTGATGTGTTCAAAAAGGAGACTTCGGGATGCTCTGGGAGGGCACGGCAGGAGGAACTAACTGGGTCCAGATACGTCTCTGAAGAGGTTAGCTTCACTGAGCCCCCGAGGCCACAAGTACAGCAGCTAGCCAGAAAGGAGACAGGGTGTTGCTGGGTTGGGGGGCAGAACCACAGGAGCAAAGCCCAGAGATAAGGCAGCCATGCAAGGATCTGAAAGGACTTCTCCATCACTGGTATTCAGAAGATGAGCAGAGAAATCGTAAGAGATTTTAGAGGACTTGGGAAAGCAGGTTCAGAATACTGTTTTCGGGGCACCAGCGTGGCTCAGTCGATTACGTGTCGAACTCTTGATCTCGGTTCAGGTCATGATCTCGCAGTTCGTGAGTTCAAGCCCAGCGCCGGCTTCCCTCTGCCCCTCCCCTGCTCGTTTTCTCTCTCTCTCTTTCTCCCTCTCTCAAAATAAATAGACAACTTAAAAAAAAAAAAATACTGTTTTCATCTGGAAGGGAATTGGAGGCCCCCACAGGACGTTAGAGAAAAGGAGCGTCATCTGTTTATCAGTTTTGCAACATCTCTGACGTTCTGCCTTTGTTATGCTTGTGTTTATGGGTCTTCCTTCTCCCACCATTTGGTTTGAACTTTCTTGCATTCAGGTGGATGCCTTTTTTGGCCCCCAAAACGCCTGACCTGATGTGAAGGGCAGAAGGGGCGTGGTAATTCATGAATGCTTACAGAACTGACTGGAAAGGAGCTACCTGTCGTGGCTGTCTTCTGAAAGGCGAAACTAATAACTGTGTGACTACAGGCTATAAAACCAAAAAGGGCAACAACCAGTTAAATGAATGTATCTGTTCATTAAAACACATTTGGAGGCACTCCCTAAAACCTAAAGGGGATAAGGGGCACGTTAGTTAACACTTTGCCCTAGGTGTCTTGGGAGCGGCTTCTATCTGAACTTGAGATTTCAAGGGGCACACATGTCTGGCCCTCCTCTGGGTAAACAGCACCAGACTCTAGACTGGGCAGGGGACCTCTGGGATGGAGGGACAGAAAACGGGCAGGTTTATCCCCTAAATGACTCAGGTCAATGGGGAAACACTGCCCATATCCCTCACGTTAGCTTTGACGAAATGGCCGTGACAATGTAAAATGATAGCAATGGGGAAGGGAAGCTGAGACTGGGGGGGGAGTGTACAGGAACTCTCCTATCTTTGCTTCTGTAAATATAAAAGGAAGCCCCTAAAAAAATATATTTAGAAGCAAGAGGGAGAGCAAATCAGGGACCCCAAAGCAGGGCAGGGCTGCACTAGAGTCCCACATCAATCTCCTGGGCCAGGACCAGCCAAGAAGGGAAGGTGAGAGCCCGGCCCTCACCGGGCGCGAGGAGAGCTTCGAGCTGAGTGAGGATAGCACTGCTGAAGCCTGAGCCCACTCGGGGCAGGTGAGCTGATGTGTTCCCACCCGGAAAAGCACCCTGATTAATGTTCAGGTTTTTTTTTTTTTTTTAAGTGTTATTTATTTATTTTGAGGGATAGAGAGCATGAGTAAGGGAGGACCAGAGACAGAGAGAGGAAAAGAATCCCAAGCAGGCTCGTGCTGTCAGCGCGGATCAGCCCAATGCCCGGCTCAAACTCACAAACCCGGCTCAAACTCACGAATCGTGAGATCAGGACCTGAGCCGAAATCAAGAGATTTACAGAAAAGTTGCTAAGATAAGAGAGAGAGATACCCTTCCCCCAGCTTCCCCTAATGTGAACCTCCCATTGCCATGGTACTTTTTTTTTTAAGTTTCTTTATTTATTTTGAGAGGGAGAGAGAGAGAGAGCAACTAGGGGAGGGGCAGAGAGCACAGAGCCTGATGCGGGGCTTGAACTCATGAACTGTGAGATCGTGACCTGAGCCGAAGTCAGACTCTTAACCAACTCAGCCACCCAGGGGCCCCTCAATTAATGTTGAGTGTTGAACAACTTAGCGGATCGGCACCTGTTTACATGTGGGCAGAACTGCGCCAGTGTATATGATCGTCAGTCTTTGCATGACTCTGTACTAACAGAAACGAATGAGTGACTAAACACAAAGATGGGGACAAGGGACACATCTTGCTTACAGAAGAAGTCTAAATAACATGTTGATAGCACCCAGTCTAGGAGATAGAGCTGGGTTAGGCTGCAGTTAGTGATTGCTTCTGGAGATTAGATTAGGGAAAGGGAAAAATAATAACTTCACAGTGAAGAAACCTGGCAAATAAGTGGTCAGGTTAACACGACCCATGATGTCACATGGCCATCATACACCCCAGACATGCTGTAATGAGAATGGCACGTCATCTCAGTGATGTCCCCATGGCTCCACCTGCCAGGAGGAAAATGTCAGACAAACCCCCATCGGGGAACATTCTAAAAATTGCCTGACCAGCTCTTCTGAAGAATGTCTCTGTAATGAAAAACAAGGAAAGACCGAGATGCTGTCCCAGCCCACAGGAGATGAGGCAGTTGTGACAACCAAATGCAGTGTGGTGCCCTGGACAGAGTACAAATGGAAAAACTGGTGAAATCCAAAGGAAGTCTGGAGTTTGGTTTGAAAAATGGACTGAGGAAGGGCGCCTGGGTGGCTCAATTGGCTAAGAGTCCGACTTTGGCTCAAGTCATGATCTCATAGTTAATGAGTTCAAGCCCCGCATCAGGCTCTGTGCTCTCTGCCCTTCCCCTCCCCCCCTCTTTCTCTCTCTCTCCCAAAATAAATAAATAAAATTAAAAAAAAAAAAAGTACCTTGGCAATGGAGGGTCACCTTAGGAGAAGCTGGAGGAGGGGCATCTCTCTACTATCTTAGCAACTCTTCTGTAAATCTAAAATTAATCCAAAATAAGAACTTTATTTTGAAAACAAGATATAGAAGAAGACACAAATAAATAACATGCGACAGTAAGTACTATTTTCAGTTGTGACAATGGCCCATGTTTGTGATTAATGGTCTTTGACATTAGAGGGCACGCTTCTGGAATCCAGGAGAACGGCCCCCCCCAACCCCCCTCCCCCCCACTGGGCAGTGGAGTGTGAACAGGACTGTCCTGTTTCTGAGTCGGTTTTGTACTTCTGCTGATGATATAAATCCTTGGTGAGATTATACAGTAAGTGAGAACAAACAGCACAAGGGGCTCAGCTGTGGCTACAAAGTGTGGTACAACTGGACACCAACACCCCCCAATGGTTATTTATTTGAGAGAGAGAGAGAGAGAGAGCACGTGCAAGTTGGGAAGGGGCAGAGAGAGAGGGAGACACAGAATCCAAAACAGGCTCCAGGCTCTGAGCTGTCAGCACAGAGCCCGACGCGGGACTCGAACCCACAAACAGTGAGATCATGACCTGAGCCGAAGTCGGACGCGTAACCGACGGAGCCACCCAGGCGCCCCACCTCGTGTGCCTTCTGATTTAAAACTCTCCGTTCTAGAGGTGCCTGGGTTGCTCCGTCAGTCATGCGTCCAACTTCGCCTCAGGTCATGATCTGCACTGACAGGGCAGCGCCTGCTTGAGATCCTCTCTCTCCCTCTTTCTCTACTCCTACCCCACCCCTCAAAGTAAATAAATAAACTTTCAACAAAATACAACCCTCTATTCTACATTTGTGAAATTCACAGCTCAGGGAGGCAAGTGTAACTGACCAAGGGATTTTGAGCTACGATATAAATAAGTGTAGGATGAGCGCCTCCAATGCGTTTCAAAGCTCATTCATAGATGCACAGGGCAGAGGTTTATTGGTGCTGTGCTCAGGCACTGTCCCACAGCGTTTACATTCTGGATGGGGAGTCAGCTGAGAGACAGAAATAAACAAGAAAGATGACTGTCCCCGCTGTCTCTCCCTCTTCAGTCCTGTTGGATTACAGCCCCACCCTGATAGTCTCATTTCACCTTAATTAGAGGCTCTATCTCCAAATACAGTCATGTTGGAGATCAGAGCTTCAACATATAAATGGGGGGGGGGGGCACATTAGGTCTATAATATTGGTAGTGACAAATACAATGAAGAAAATAAATCTAAGATGACGAGTTTAGATAGTGTGGCCAAGGAAGGCTTCTCTTCGGAGAGCTGAGGCCTGACTGAATAGACATCTGTTCCCACATGTGCACCACGTACAAGACAGGCTGGCATTAGACATTCATAAAAATTAGACGGGGTGAGAAGATCACACCATTAAGCTGGTCCAAATCCCCCATTTCATAGATGATGGCAGCCCAGGAAAGATAAACGGTAATTCACAAGTGTTTAGCACTTAGAACATCTGTCTCCGTCTTTACATCAGCCTTGTAGTAGAAGAAAGTGTTCTAACCTTTTATTGTGGAACATTTTAAGCAGACCTAAAAGTGGGCGCACTACGGGGCACCCGGGTGGCTCGGTTGGCTGAGCGTCCGACTTCGGCTCCGGTCAGGATCTCATGGTCTGTGAGTTCGAGCCCTGCGTCCGGCTCTGTGCTGACAGCTCAGAGCCTGGAGCCTGCTTTGGATTGTCTCCCTCTCTCTCTGCCCCTCCCCTGCTCATGCTCTGTCTTCCTCTCTCTCTCAAAAACAAATAAACATTAAAAAAAAAACAACAACAACAACAAGTAGGTGCCCTAGCACACAAGCCCTCCCTCATTCTCAAAACCTTGCTAGCCTCCTCTTCTTTATTCCCATTTTCCCCCCCTGGAATATTTTTAAATGAATTCCACTTCCGGTTCATGAAGTCACCATCCGGTTTTGGTCTGCCTCACCAGCGAATCAAGGAGAGTTTTGCGTTGTCGTTTGTGTTTTTGTCGCTAGTCAGGTGAGTATTATTGTCACCCTCGGTGAGGAAACTGAGACCCCGAGACCTGGCCAATGTCACGCCTCGGGAAGAGCCAGGTCCCCGACCTGCCTTTTCCAACTCCAATCCAGGACGCTTTCTGCTACACAGCTGAAGCAGTAGGAGTCATTGCCGATAATCTGAAAACCATTTCCTTAAGTGTGTAACGTGATCAAGGAGTTTACACACATCTTTTCAGGAACATGTTTAAATACATGAGGGAACATCGGTATTTCTTTTTTGCTGCCTGTTTAAAAAAAAATGAGTATGGAGTGTCAGAGAGAAGGGAATTCTTCTAGTAGAAACTGAACTATCTAGGTGAAGAATCAATAGGGCTTGTGTTCATTTGCCTCCAGGACTTTGGCATGAATACCAAAATCTGTCTCTTTGCCAAGACCGGCGACTATTTGCCTGGACTGGGGCGCCATCTAGTGGGCATGTCCCCGCCGTGTCGGGAGCTGGCAGGCCGAGCGTCGCCCCACACTCAACGCAAGGTGGCCTGCTTGGTCTCTCGAATTTGCTCCAGGGAGCGCCCTTGGGGTAAAACCTTGATTTTAATCGGAGACGCCTATTTTGGTATTTCTTTGCTTTTGGAAGAAGCTTCTGCCTATCCTAGACCACTTGGCACGGCCTTCCTCAACACTTTATGTATGCGTCCTAATTCCTGGGCTTTGTTTTTGTTTGTCTGCTTGTTTTTTATGAGTCCCCGTTGTTCCCGACCCCCGGTCTCCAAGCAGGTGCGGGGGGGGGGGGGGCAGGGGGCGACAGGGGGCGGTGCGCGCGCAGCGTTACTGGGAGGTTACGGTGCCTGGAATGGCGTGTGCCAACGGGACCACCCAGGACGGCAGTCATTGCACACAGAGCGTGTGGGCTGCAGAGATGTGCTCAGTTCTCTCAAACCGGGCCTGACGCGTACCTGACTTGATCTTTTCCAGAGGCTCGGGCAGCCCCTGCCAGGGCTGGGTCACCGCGGGGACTGCTGTCATAGAGGTGTGTGCCCGCGGAGGGAGGCCTCCCCGCACGGCAGTTAAGGCGGCATACTGCTAAGTCACTCGGAACACACCAGAAGGGGCGGTGTTTCAAGCCGATGGATTAATCTGGCGAATTTTATTAGCACTGATCCTCCATCTGGGGTCATTTTTGTACCCCTGCTCTTGGAAGCACTTGGGAAAGGAGAGAGAACTTTTTCAAGTTCCTTGAAGGAATCAAGTGATATTTCTCCTTAAAAAAAAATTTGTTTATGTTTTTATTTTATGTTTGAGACAAAGACAGAGTGTGAGTGGGGGAGGGGCAGAGAGAGATGGAGACACGGAATCTGAAGCAGGCCCCGGGCTCTGAGCTGTCAGCACAGAGCCTGATGACGCAGGGATCGAACTCATAGACTGTGAGATCATGACCTGAGCCAAAGTCGGGCACTTAACGGATGGAGCCCCCGGGTGTCCCGATATTTGTTTTAAAATATCCCCACTGCCTTCCTGAAATCTAGGTCTTAAGGAGCGATTAAGTGAATAAAATAAGGGTTTTTTTGAGAAATCTTATTCTCAGGAGTATATTTTAGTAACGACAATGTTTCTTAATTGGGAGAGGCAGTTCTAGAATCTGAGTTCGATAAAAATTACGTATCCTCTCTACAAAAATATGCTCAAATATGCAACATTTGGATTCACTGCTTCCCAAAGGGGCTGAACGACTCTATCACTAGAGAAAGGGAATCTGTAGCATTGTGGTGACTTCAAGAAATATCTGAGTTTGTAACTTTTCCTCCGTAGAACTCAGTTTTGAAAGAATTTATTTACAAAACTCCAATTATTGATTATTCTCCATTTGTCCTTCCCCGAAATAAGCAATGTTACTGCCATGAAGAATCCAGAGACTCACATAGAAATCTGGTACATAGCAGGTGGACAATAAGCATTTGCTTTGTTATATTGACTTGAGTTGATAAAATTCTAATTAAAAGTGGGAAAAACCCACAATACTTTAAGTTTTACAATGGATAAAATCTTTTATTTTTCCAAAGGATAAACTGATTTCTGATAGGCCTTTGAAATATTGCAAGTAATCTCTGAATACTGTTCAACCAGGTTGCCAAGAGGTGTGAACTAAAACTGAAGATCTGCTTTGAAGAAGCTAAAACTTAAGAATTTTAGTTATTCAGTAAAAGTCACTTAGGTGTTTGGTTAACAAAAGAAAAAATGCATATGAGTCCTTCTTTCATAACAGAATTCAAAACCAATTCTAGGAGGTTAAAGAGTTAAATGTTTTAAAAGGAAAGAAAGAGGAGGAGAAAGAAAGAGGAGGGGGTGAGGAAGGAAGGTCAGAAGGATGAAAGGATGGAGGGAGGAAGGGAAAGAAGGAGAGAGGGAGGAAGGAAGGAAGGGAGGAAGGAAGG
>NC_064811.1:169499831-169532461 GCF_023721935.1 Panthera uncia
GGAAGGAAGAAGGAAAGGAAGGGAAGAAGGAAGGAAGGAAGGAAGGAAGGAAGGAAGGAAGGAGAAAGGAAAGGAAGGAAAGGAAGGGAGGGAGGGAAGGGAGGGAAGGGAGGAAGAAAGGAAGGAAGGGAAGAAGGAAAGGAAAGGATGGAAGGAAGGAAGAAGGAAGGAAGGAAGGAAGAAGGAAGGAAAGGAAGGGAGGGAAGGAAGGAAGGAAGAAGGAAAGGAAGGAAAGGAAGGGAGGGAGGGAAGGAAAGGAAGGAAAGGAAAGGAAGGAAGGAAGGAAGGAAGGAAGGAAGGAAAAGAAGGAAAGGAATGGAGGGAGGGAAGGACAGATTGAAGGAAAGAAGGGGAGGGAGGGGAGGACAGATTGAAGGAAGGAAGGAGAAGAGGGAAGGAGAAGGGAGGGAGGGAAGAACAAAGGTGTACATATTTGAACATCTGATTTCTGGGTGGGGCAGGGACTTTCTAAGCATAAAAACAAGTTTAAAAATGCCAATAAAAATTAAACATTGGACTTTTCAAAAACCCTAAAAGGCAAGTAGCAAACTGGGAAGCAAATTCACAACAAATATGGCAAAGGCTGAGTGATATGAATCAAAAAACTCAAAGCATACTGCAAATAGAATAGACAATCAGGCAAAGGGAATGCCCAGTAGGGCAGACACTGAGGCTTCACTCCGCCAGTACAGCTGTCACCTCACGAGCCCATCCTGCACCCGGAGACGACAACCTGACCCCACCCTGCACCCCGAGACTACAAACTGCATTGCCCCGACTCCCTGACGGAAGGTGTTCATCTCAGCAATATGTGTGGGAATATATATGTGAAAAAATATGCAGGCCACCTAAATGCTCACAATTAACGGGAACATTAAGCAAACTCTAGTGCATCTATAGAGGTTATTACATAGTCATTTCAAAAGATGTTTTAAAACGTTTTTAATAACCTGAGACTAGGGAGATTCCCCAGGAAAATTACCTCTGTGGACATGACCTTTCCCCAACCCTAAGTCCAAAACAAAATCATCTGACCTTCCCTTGAGAATCAAACAAAACTGACATTAACAAGACTGTGAATATTGCCTTTTGTTCTCTGTACTTTTTTTATTGTGTCTCCTTCTTTACTTAAAGGAGTATTCATTGTCAAGAATCCTACTCACCTTGTAATCAGTGATGGGGGAAATACACTTTGTTGCCACTGATGTGACGTGGATGGAAAAGAATAGGAAAACCAGATCCGTCCCTCTAGGGTTTTAGGACTGAGGCTTTGAGGCTCAAACCCTTGGGGGGGGGGGAGCGGGGAAGGCTGTGAACCAACAACAGTCTAAATTTTAATTCCTTATTCTTTTATTATTATTGTTTGAGAGAGAGAGAGAGCATGCCAGCTGAGAAGAGGGGCAGAGGAGAGAAAGAAGATCCCAAGCATGCTCCGTGCTCAGCGCAGAGCCCCACACGGGGCTCGATCCCAGGACCCTGACATCATGACCTGAGCTGAAATCAAGAGTCGAAGACTCAACCACCTGAGCCAGCCAGGCTCCCCTAATTCCTTGTTCCTAAACCAGACAATACAAGACCCAGGGCCCTTTCTGGATAGAAAGACAGATCAATGAAAATAAACAGTTGGTAGATAGATATGTAGATAGACAGACACAGATATATAATCAAATATGACAAGATATATGCATACAGTTATATATATAATAACAGATTAGAAAAAAGTTTTTCTATCAGCACTTCAAATAAGATAAAAAGTTATAATTAGGTTAATTACTAAGCTTCTAATTTTTGCCGTAAGTGAAATTATAAAATATTTCCGGATGTTTCCCTGTCATGCTTGCGAAAGCGGAGATGAAGGTTTGGGGTGAAACCTTTCACTCTGCCCCAGTCACAAAACAAATGGGGCTCTGACACGATTTGAATGAGGGTAGACTACCACTCACGGACGAAGCGCCAGAAGTGGAGGTCGTATCTGGCATGGAAAATAATAGGAATAAAGGTCAAGCCTCCCGGCGCCCAGGAGCTTCCGTGTTATTTAAATCAAAATGCTTTTGTAAATGGTCTTGCTCAGAGAGGAAGCGCGTCTAGCTTAGACCCCAAAACACCGAGTGGAAGTCTTATTCTGTACAGTGCATACGTTGAGTATGAAAACCAGGACACCAAATTCCTATGCATGTTAGGATCTCAACTTTCCAAACTAAGAAAAGCAAGGGTGCATCCCTAACGAGCCAACGAATATAGACATTGGACACCACAGTTGATGTCATCACAAAAAGAGAGCACACCAGCTACTGTCTGACTCCCGATGCACTAAGCAGTCTTGCCAAAAATGTCAAAAACTGACTCTCATCACGCTTCTAAACTCAGCTACCAACTTGCAGGGAATCAGAAGCCACCGTAAATGACACGATGGAGGTGAAAAGAGCAGACGCCAGGATTCAAAAAAAAAACAACAACAACAAAAAAAAACGGTTCCTTCAATAAATAAATTTCAGCGTGCGGGGGGCGGGATAAAAGAATGGAGGAGATCTTCCAGATTACGATAGTCCTAGGGGCGCATAAACCAAAGACTTGCACTTTGGACAAAAAGAGAGTAAGGAGGATGGCCTTCCTAGAATAAACAACTATAAAGCTGTCCACTGACCAATATATTCAGAGAAATGAAAGCTAAAATAATTCTTTAAATTAGACACCACGGTCCGGGCGCCTGGGTGGCTCTGTCGGTTAAGCAGCCGACTTCCGCTCAGGCCATGATCTCGCGGTTCGTGGGTTCGAGCCCCGCGTTGGGGTCTGTGCTGACAGCTAGTTCAGAGCCTGGAGGCTGTCTTTGGATTCTGTGTCTCCCTCTCTCTGTCCCTCCCGTGCTCTCTCTCTCTTTCTCTCTCTGTCTCTCAAAAATAAATAAAACATAAAAAATTTTTTTTGAAAAAATAAAGACATAAAGAAATTAGACACCGTCTACAATAAATGCCAAATAAAGTTCTTTATACTTCAAGGAGCTGATTCCAGAGCAGGGATATACAGGAAGGAATGAAGAACACTCAAAATGGTAAATAAGGGCCTGACTGGAAAAGGTTATCTTCTTTCCCTTCTCTTAATTTCTTTAAAAGGCAACTGTTTAAAGCAACACTCGTAGCATAGCTTTGTAAGGTTTATAATATGTGCAGAAATCAAGATACTTGACCATAGTAACAGTAAGGACAAGTGTGGCAGATTGCATTGTTTTTTGATGTTCACAATTAGTATCACATTTTCCTCCAGATTTTCGATGCTTCTTTCAAAAGTTGGAGTCTAGGGGCACCTGGGTGGCTCAGTCGGTTGAGCGTCCGACTTTTGATTTCAGCTCAGGTCATGATCTCACAGTTTGGTGAGCTCGAGCCCCATGTCAGGCTCTGCGCTGGCCGTGTGGAGCCTGTTTGGAATTCTCTCTCTCCCTCTTTCTCTGCCCCTCCCTGGCTTGCGCTCTCTCTGTCTCTCTCTAAATAAACAAATAAACAAACAAAAAAGTTGGGAGTCTAATGACCTTCTCCTTGAACATGCGCTGGATTCTATGACTTCTTCAATAACTAGAATGTGGCCAAAAAAAAAAATGTTATGTTAATCATGTTTTTTATTGTATGATGTTTTGATATCTTGGAGGCCTGGCTGGCTGGGGAGATACTCCTCCCCCTAGGGCTAGCTAATTCCCAAGGTCATACAGCACTCACTCAGAAACATGCCCTTCATATGGAGACCGACTGCTCCTGAGGCCGTATCCCCAAACACCTTTACCTAACTCTCTCGCCTTGCCCTAGATGATCCCAGCGCCAGGTTCTGGTCAAGGGGAGATCACCCCTGATATTATGCAAACTCTCCCAATCCTAAGCTATTGTCCCTGGCCTACCTTGCCTTCCCTGCAGAAAACACAATAAAAGCCCTCGGCCATGCTTCCCCCTCGCTCTTGCTTCTGCCTCTCGGCCAAACCTGGTGCTTCCCCATGTCACCCTGCATGGCGTGGCTCGCTTCCTTCTCTCAGAAACTGTCAGGAATGAACTGTTTTCAATGGCGTTGATCTCTCCGTGCCATCGCTCAGTCACCTCCGTAAATTAAAATCCTGTGGATACAATCACTGATCCAGATATGCTGCAAAACCTCCAATGCTAAGTCATAAAGGGCACCTGATTTTTTTCTCCCCTGGGATGCTCACTCTTGAGACCCTGGGAATCATGTTGTAAAAAAGCCCAGGCCACCTGGAGAGCCAGCCCGAAGTGCTTCAGCTAATAGCCCCAGTTAATGCCCCAGGCAAGAACCAGCAAGGACTGCCAGGCAGATGAATGAATGATCTTTTAGATGTTTCCAGGCCCCAGCTTTCAAGCCCTCTGGCTGAGTTCCCAACATTGAGAAGCAAAGACCAACCATCCCCACTGTGTCCTGTCCAAGTTCCTGACCCGCAGAATTCATGAGCATAATAGGCATTGCTTATGCTTATGCAACCAAATTAACCACAACAGAGAGTGGCATACTTTGTAATATGCAAAATAAACAAACAAATTAAAGCAAAGCACATGGGAGTGGCTCTGGGACCAGGCAGTGGGTCCCAGCTGGGAGGGACCTTCAGGCGAGTGTCAATGAAAGTGCCAAGGGCCTCGGAAACACTGTGAACAGAAGTCCAATGCCTCTTGAAAACCTCGTCAGTAAGCTTCCGGAGACATGAAGGAAATATTATTGGAAATTGAAGATAAAGGACTTTGCTATATATTGGTGGAAATTGTTGCACCAATGTTGCCTAGGGGAATGTGTAAAATATAAAGTATGCTTAATAATCCGGATGCTCTATTTAAGGAGAATTCCAGGTAAGGATTTGGAAGTGCTTCCTGGATTCTTCTAGCTCCCTGTAGTAAAATGAGGGAGGAGAGAGATGGGCCGAAAAATGTATAATTTCATTTTTAAGTGAAATTTGTAGAAAATGCAAAGGATTCAGAATTTACTAGGTTAAAAATCTATTACTTCCATTCCCCACATTTTCAAAGTTCTCAAATTTGCAAAGGGCATCAGAAAAAGGACCAAATCCAGTGTGGGATTATAGGATTATCTGTTAAGACCCTAGGAAGACCTAGTCACCTCCAGGGACTATTCAGTGAGACCAAAAGCTCTCTGAGGATCCTAGGAGCATACTACAAATATTTGCCTGTGACAGTAAAGTTTCTAAGCATTTTAAGGATGTTGACCCTCTGCAGCCTTACAAAAAATCTCAAAAGAGTTTATCTCGATGAAATTTCAGGGTATGACTTTTGTCTAATGTGACCTCTTCTAAATTCACAGAAAGGTCACAAAGTTTTAAAGACAATTGCAGTAATGAAAACACTACCAGCTTGAATCAAAAGAGACAGAGACAATACGACATGAGAAGCCCGTGGGCCTCCAAATTACTCCCAACAGGAAGCAGCTAAAAACACTACAGCTGCAAACGCTGGGCATTTCTTCTGAAAAAGAATGGATGACGTAGAGGGCAGAACAAAGAGCTGGAGGGTAGAGCAAAGAACCACGGAGAACCATTTCCCAGACAGAAGGCCCAAGACCTGATCAGGAAGCTGGAAACACGTACCTGGCTGGATTTCAGAATTGCCACGGACCAGGTACTCTCGTGCGTCTCCTGTGTCTTCTCTTCTAAATATCAGTGTGTGTGGTACTTATCAGGTCTGTTCCACCACCATTTGTTCGGTGTCGGGGAAGCAGATAACCTGTCCCTTTAGTTCACAGACCTTCAGATGAAGATATGACTGGCTGGACGGGAGGCATCCACTCAAGGCGCCCCGTCCACGGCTGGATCTGATGCAGGTGGTGACATCCTAGACATTGAGACTGAGCCCGGTGCCATCAAAGGATGAGACTTTGGGAAGCCATAGGGAAAGAGTGAATATATTTTACATGTGAGAGGGATGAACTGTGGCCAGAGGGCAGACTGGAGTGAAGTGTGTTTTTTTCACAAAAGGCCGACAAATCCTTCTGGTCCCAGAGTTCTACCTTGATGCTCCTTCCGTAAAAGGGTAGAGTCCAATTCCCTTCCCCTTGAATATGGCCTGGGCTTTGAAGCAGCCGCCTTGAGAAGAAGAATGTGCAAAAGATACACGGAGTGACTTCCAAAGCTAGGTCATCTAATGGTAGCTAAGCTTCCACCTGACTTTCTTTCAGATGTTCATCCTGTAATTCAGCCCTCATAGGGTCACAAAGCCACATAGAGAGGCCATGTGTTGTTCCAGCTGAGAGACCCAGACAGCCAGAAGCAACTGCCAGGTATACAAATAAATGAGCCTCTGGGTAATTCCAGTCCCCGGGATTCAAGTCCTCTAGCTGAGTTTCTGGACATGAAAGAACAGAGACAATTCATCCCGACAGTGCCCGTCCAAATTCCTGACCCACAGAATCCATAAGCATAATAGATGTTTGTTTATGCCACTAAATTTGGGGGTCATTTGTCAGGCAGATGTAATAACTAGAACAAATTCCATAATTCCAGCTAATGGAATTATGCTGTTGTAAGGTATTTATATTTAATGTGAAATAATGTGATATTAACTCTAAGTAGTCGACAGGTGAATGATGTATATTGTAATCTCTGGAGTAACCACTAAAACAATTTGGATACACCAAAACGTGTAAGTAAAAAACCTAACAAAGAAATTAAAATGGAATACTACACAAAATTTGGGTTTATTCAAAAGCAGGCTGGAAAGGAGAGACAGAGGAACAAATAGATAATAGATTCAGCAAATAAAAAACAAATAGTGATTTGGTAGACTTCAACCCATACCATGTCAATAACGCCATTAAATGTAAATGGATTAAATAGTTCCATTAAAAAATAGATGTTGTCGGACTGGATTTTAAAATCAAACCAAATACAAACTGTCGGCAAGATAAAGGCGTTCACATATAAACACAGAGATAGGTCATATAATAATGAGGATGCTATTTTTGATGGCTGACTGCTGAAAGATTACAAGCCCCGCCTTCTTCCTTTTGTCCCACATGCAGGCAAGTCTATAAGAAAGCCCGCAGGTCCCCTCCTTGGCACTGCTAAAAGCCAAACCACATAAGCCCCCCCACTCTGGCCTTCCCTCTAACCACAAAAAAACCCAATCTACATGCCAATCGCCCTCCTCCTTCCCTCAAGACAATCAGGACCGGCATGTGTCTACCCTGTTTGCCCCAGAAATTCCCATAAAGAAAGTCATAAATCTTTTCATACCCTCTTGGTGTATATGGCATCCTCAGTCTTTACATTCAGACCTATTTTGGGTGATTGACTCCCTGGGACAGCCACAAAACAATTTTGGTGGATGTGCAAAATGGAAAAACCACACTGAAAACAGTGTAAGAGTTTTTATAAGCTTAAACATACAGGTTCCCTATGAAAGTGTACACTTTCCCATTATTAGATATTTGCCCAAGGAAAATGGAAAAATGTGTCCATAAAAGGACTTGTATAAAATATTTTATAGCAGCTTTAACCATGTGTAAATATTATGTGCAATTGTAAATTTTTGTGTAAGTGTAAATTTTATCTCAATTTTTTTTAAAAAGGCATACCAATCTCGTATCATGTCTAAACTTTACATGGATGCAGATTGTCATTAAATTGTCATTTACGTGGATCCATGTTGTCATTGTTGAAGTAATTGGAAATTTGGACATTAACTGATATATGATAATACAATGGAATTCTTGTTTTTTATAGATGTGATAATGGTAATGTATTTATATATTTTTTAAAGAGTACTTATCTTTTGGGGCCCCTGGGGGGCTCAGTTGGTTAAACATCTGACTCTTGATTTTGGCTTAGGTCGTGGTCTCGCAGTTCATGGGATCAAGCCCCGCATCAGGATCTGCGCTGACAGCTTGGAGCTTGTTTGGGATTCTCTCCCTCTCTCTCTGTCTGTCCCTCACTCTCCCTCCCTCTCTCTCTCTCAAGATAAATAAAAGAAAAAAACAGTACTTTTAGAGATACCTCCTGATTATTTTTGGATGAAATAAAAAATAAAGTCTATCAGAAAAACCGAAAGAAAGCACCATAGAAAAAAAGACTGGAAGGAGTTATACAATTCTTTGGATGATACGATATTGGGTGGTTTTCATGCTTTCGTGTTCTTTCAAAATCTACAAGAAGCATATGCTGTTTTGCTAACGCAACAATAAATAAACAAAACTAAAATTTAAAAAGCAGAGGAATAGACTAGAGTAGAAGTCTTAAACTTTTTCTGTAAGGAACCAGGTAGTAAATATTTTAGGCTTTGTCTGTCACAATACTCATCTCAGTCGTGCAAAGGCAGCATTGACAATATATAAATGAATGGGCATAGTTGTGTTCCTATAAAACTTTTTGTTTGGGCAAAACCGGACAACTGGGACATTTACATGGATCTAGCTTAAAAATAATTAATTAATTGAATAGAATTTAATAGAAACGGCAGGGGGGAAATGCCTAAAAGCTGGCGGGAAGATTTAAAAAAAAAACAACAAAACAACAACACGGCAAGCTCAGGTATGACCGGGTGAAGCATTAACGTTAGGAGGGTGGAACACGGCGACAAGAGTTCGGTGGGAATAACAGAGCCACAGTCGGAACAGAGTGGTTGTTCCGGGAGATGATTCCAGAAGCACCGCAAGACCAGCTAGTGACTAAGGCCCTTCGTCCACCTACCACAGAGGAGGGAACTAGCAAGAGCTAGACAAGAAACCGGGACTGGGGGCCAAGTACCTTTGCTTCATACCAAGACCCTTCTTCTTCAGGGAGCTGGGAGCCATAGGCAGAGAAATTGGGAAAACTCTGGAGAATGACCTGAGACAGGATCCCAATAGTACGGATTAGGTCAACGCTGGGAGGATGGAGTCCTGTGCGATGGAGCTTGGTCTGGCGCCCTAGGCTTGCTCCTCACATGGTGGGTTGGATGCCGGGGGTAAGGGGGTGGATACCATTCCTGAGTTGGGCCCAGATCTAAGAGTGGAGATCAGCAGCGGACCTAGTAGCCAGGAGCCGGGAAAGATAAAGCCCAGGGGACTGAGGTAGGGAATGACACCATTTATCATTTGGGTAAATGTGCCAACGATGAGCTTAAGACTAGACCTCAAGAGGAAGAAAAATGTAATTCTGGAAGGAGACACAGCATAAAGGGGAACTGGAAATATCCGTGAGAAGAAAACTTCCCCGGTGAGTGTCGAGTCCTAGAAGAGTGAGTAATGAAGTCACAAGGGACCCAAAAGAGGAATCTGGCAGGAGAATGATCCCAGTAATTTTAGCAGGAGGATAGGAAAGAGGGAGAGAAAAAAAAAAAATGGAGGATAGACATCAAAAGAGACCAAGAGTTCTCTTCAGCTCTAAAAATCTCCCTCGTCTGAAGCCATAATCGGTTTGCCCACAATTCAACATGGCGTTTTGAAATACTGCAGGGTTTTGATTGGTTGATGTTCCTTCCTTTTTACAGCAATCCCTTTCTGAAGCGTGTATGATTACTACTTGCAAGGAGTATCTCCAAGCCATTGAGTGCAATGCATTTCCCAGGTTTCTGATGAGGAATTCTGGTCAAGCTAAGTATGACAGGAGATGCAGTGGCCTACCAGGATCCTGAAACATGACATCTGCTTGTCCCATTTGCCTGGGTTTGGGCCTAAATTCCCAGTTCCCACGCCTTTCACCTCATTTACCCCCAAGGCCCGTGTCCTGCACTGAACCTAGCCTGCCTGGCTGTGTTCCCAGTGCCTCTGTCTGCTCTCATCATTCCTCTGAGTGTCAAAGCTCACTGCTTACTTCCTGCCTTCCCCAGCCTCTGGAGGGTAATGTCACGAGGGTACATGTATTCCTGTAGCTGAAGCCACACGGTGACCTGATACCTGGAATCTCCAGCTGTCAAACACCGTCACTGGACTGGACATCCAAGTTTTGATGCTTAGAATGAAGCCTAAGCTTGCCATGCATCTGGAACACTACGACTTATACTGCATGTCCAGATTTGGTGGAATGGCCTCCATAAATGGGCCGTTGCTCCTACCCAAATGGTAACCTCTAGCTGAGGAAATGGAGTGTCATCAAAACAGCTCACCCCCACCCCTGCCGTCTTGCCTCCTTCCAGCACGCTTTGTTCTGGGTCTCATTCAAATCAGGTTAACACAAGATTTCACTAAATAAATGGTCTTGTTTAAGACAGTTGAGAAGTCCTGATTGTTCCCAATTTTGTAGTCACTTCTGAGGATAAAGAATGTTTTCAAAATAATGAACAAATGCAACTGAGAGAGCTGTGAGCTATTTTTTCTGATGGGTGGCACTCGATGTCATGTCAGCCCAGGGCGTTGGCAAAAGAGTGCCTCCTAGGGGGAAATAAGCTGTGTATCATAGAGGTGCAGGAAAAAAAAAATGGAGGACCAGGAAAAAAAAATGGAGGACCAGGAAAAAAAAAATGGAGGACAGAATGATACCTTTTACTGATCTTAGAAATGTTTGGAATCTCACGAAGACAAATTAACCTGCTAAAAACAGAAAGTAAGGTGAATCTCTTGAAGATAAAAAATCATTTGGGTGAAACTATCTTGGCACCTTTTTGGAAAGAATATGTGAATATGTTTTCAGGTAGATGCTCAAGTACTTTTTTAAGATATATTATTGAACTTCATACTCCCTATTTTTAGGCAGATGTGCAAATAACAAGTTAGAAACTAATAATAGTTCTTTCCTGAAGGAAATTGGATCCCATACATGTCAGGGAATCAAAACAATCTAGACTCAGTCTCCTACGTTCTATGGCTTCCATACAGCAAATATTCATGCTCATAGGGATGAACCAAAGAAGTTGTTCTCCAGTACTGCACATAAGAGTCCCCTTTTTAAACATGAGAATGTATTTTTAAATTCCTGGGCTCGAATTCCAACAACTCAGATTCACTGGTCTGGATTGGGGCCCAGAATTTGCATTTTTTTTTTTTTACAAGCACACTGAGTGATTCTAACGCACATGGTCTCTTAACAGGCTTGAAGAGATGATTTAAGACACCGTAAGAGGCCACCAGTCTTCTGAATCATTAAAGAGCAATGAAATTATGTGCATTCAAATGTATTTGAATGCTTGGGAAGCTAGTAACCCCATGTGAGTCGCATGTAATAGCTCTGTGCAATCAGCATACTTGACGATAGAAAACAATTCAATACCTGAGCATGTTGAGTAACAGGTAACTCACTCCTGGCAACCACTTTTCTGATTTCAGTCTCTGGATCCACCTGTTTCGGATCTTCCATATAAATGGAATCATATACATTATGTCGCCTTTTATGCCTGTCATCTTTCACGTAGCAGACTGTTTTTGTGGTTGATCCATGTAGCAGGTATCAGTACCTTCAATCCTTGTTATAGCTGAAGAATACTCCAATATATGGATATACCACATTTTGTTTGTGGATTTGTTTGTTCGTTTGTTTGTCCATTCACCCGTTGATGGACATTTGAGTTGTTTCTGCTTTTTGGCTATTGTAAATAATGTTGCTATGAACATTCATATACAAATCCTTTTTTTTTAAGTTTATTTATTTGTTCTGAGGGAGAGAGAAAGCGAGAGAGCGAGCGGGGGAGGGACAGAGAGAGACAGAATCCCAAGCAGGCTCCAGGCTGTCAGCGCAGAGCCCAGTGTGGGGCTCAATCTCATGAACCACGAGATCATGACCTGAGCTGAAATCAAGAGCCTGACACTTAACCAACTGAGCCACCCAGGCACCCCCATGTACAAATTCTTTCCATAGCAGCTATATCATATTACAGTCCTTCCAATATTTAACTTACTTCACATCCTTACCAAATGTTGTATTTCCAACCCCTCTTTTTTTTTTATTATAGCATTCTAGTGGGTATAAATTGGTTTTCCTTGTGCTTTTGATTTGCATTTCCCTCATGATTAATGTTGGTGAACATCTTTTCATGTTTTTGTTGGCCATTTGTATATCTTTTTTGGAGAAATGTCCATGCAAGTCCTAGGATCATTTTTAAATTGGACAGCTTGTCTTTTTGTTGTCCTGTTGAGCTGTAAGAGTTCTGCATATATTCTGGATATCAGACCCTTACCAGATATATGATGCGCAAATATTTTCTCTCATTCTGTAAGGGGCCTTTTCATTGTCTTGATAGTGTCTTTTGATGCACAATTTTTTTTTTTAATTTCGATGAAGGCTGATTTATCTATTTTTTTTTTCTTTCATTGATTTTGCTTTTGGTGTCATACCTAAAAATCCATTGCCAAATCTGAGGTCATGACAATTTACCCCTATGTTTTCTCCTTGGAGTTTTATCATTTTGTTTTTACATTTAGGTCTTTGATCCATTTTGAATTATTTCTTGCATACGTTGGTGGGTAGGCATTGGAATTTTTTAAAGCTTTTGTAATGATTCTAATGACAGCTGAGGTTGAGAATCACTGCTGTAAATAACTGAGGAAGAAGGGCTGGAGGACACCTGCATATGTTTCTTTAAAGAAATTGTGATGAGAGGTGCCTGGGTGGTTCGGTCGGTTAAGCATCTGACTCTTGATCTTGATCTCAGCTCAGGTCTTGATCTCAGGGTCATGAGTTCAAGATCCATGCTGGATTCTGTGCTGGGCGTGAAGCCTACGAAAGAAAGAAAGAAAGAAAGAAAGAAAGAAAGAAGAAAGAGAAAGAAAGAAGGAAAGAAAGAAAGAGAGAGAGACAGAGAAAGAAAGAGAAAGAAAGAAAGAAAAGAAAGAAAGAAAGAAAGAAAGAGAAAGAAAGAAAAGAAAAAGAAAGAAGGAAAGAGAGAGACAGATAAAGAGAGAAAGAGAAAGAAAGAAAGAAAGAAAGAAAGAAAGAAAGAAAAAGAGAAAGAAAGAAAGAGAAAGAAAGAAAAGAAAAAGAAAGAAGGAAAGAAAGAAAGAGAGAGAGACAGAGAAAGAGAGAAAGAGAAAGAAAGAAAGAAAGAGAAAGAGAAAGAAAGAAAGAAAGAAAGAAAGAAAGAAAAGAGAAAGAAAGAAAGAAAGAGAAAGAAAGAAAAGAAAGAGAAAGAAAGAAGGAAAGAAAGAAAGAGAGAGAGAGACAGAGAAAGAGAGAAAGAGAAAGAAAGAAAGAAAGAAAGAAAGAAAAGAAAGAAAGAGATGGAATTAGGCTGAAAGGCAAAAGCTGGTACTCTCTAATTGGTCAGTTCTATGACCGATCATTCATTGAATAGATGTTTTTAAGTGCTTACTATGTGCCAGACACTGTTCTAAGCCCTTCAGGAAAACTGAACAAGACGACGTTCCAGTTTGCATGCCACTCAGGGCAGAAAGATAAGCACATCAATTTCAAATGACAGCTATGAAGATAGTCAAAGAGGACAAAGGATAGGCCATGTGATAGCATGAGGGGCGGGGATGGGCAGTGTGGCACAGCAATCATATACATTGGCCAGGGGGTAGTGACATCTGAGCTGAGGCCTGGGTCACTAAAAAGCTGGGCAAGTGAACACCTGGGGGAAGAGCATCTCACACTGGGGCAAAGGATGGAGGGCCACACGTTCTTTCCCCCTCTTCCCATTGACTATTGGGATCTACAAATCTAGCTGAATCCTCAGTCTATCGGGGCTTCGTGACTGCCTGGACCAATTGAATAGAGCAGGACTGATGCTGGGCCAATTTCCAGACTATAAAAGACGAGTAGCTTCCACTTCTTTTCTCTCGGGACCCTCATTCTGGGACCTCTAAACCACCAAGTGAGCAGTCAGACTCCTGAGAAGGGCCCAGCCTTCTGGAACCTTCTAGAACCTTCCAGCTATCCCTGCCCAGAGACTGACATATGAGTAAATTCATCTTAGACCTGCCAGACCGGACTGGCCACCGGCTGAATACCAGCACGTGACTCACATCAAAACCATGAGGAACAGAACTGCCCAGTTGAGCTCTGCCCCAATTTCTGACCCACAAAATCATGTTAAATAATAAAACGGTGGTCGTTGTAAACTGCTAATTTGCAGGGTAATCTGTTACACAGCAACAAATAACACGAACGCAGTCCAAGGGGATGACAGATGCCAACATTCTGAGGCAGGAACAACTTTTGCAGTGTTCAAGGGACCCAAATAAGGCTAGTATGGTTGAAGCCAAAACAAGGATGGAGGAGAGGGGCGCCTGGGTGGTTCAGTCGGCTGGGCGTCCGACTTCGGCTCGGGTCATGATCTCACGGTTCGTGAGTTCGAGCCCCGCGTTGGGCTCTGTGCTGACAGCTCAGAGCCCGGAGCCTGCTTTGTATTCTGTGTCTCCTTCTCTCTCTGCCCCTCCCCCGCTCATGCTCTGTCTCTGTCTCAAAAATAAATTAAAACATTTTTAAAAATTTTTAAAAAAAGGATAGAGGAGAGTAGCAGAGGGTGTGAAAGCAAGCATTGAGCGGGGACAGACAGCATGGTGCCAGTGGCCATGCGGTGGGTGGACACTGAAAAGATCTTAGCCGATAAGTGCTATGGCCTGAATTACAAAAGTTCTATTTGGCTGCCAGGTGGCAAATGGACAGTAGTGGGGCAACGGTGGGCAGAGAACAGCCAGTTAGGAAGCTGTTGCAACTGGTGATTTTTTCCTGTTTGGGAATTTGGCCCTGCGACTAGAAATTTACCTTGCAACACTGTTGCCGACTTCCTGACCTTTGTTCCAGGTTGAGCAACTGGACCTCTGCCTTATTTCTGTAACTTGTCCTTGCAGGACAAGTGGTTCTACCAGTGGTGCCTCTCTCTTGCTCCCCAGTGTCCCATGTTAACAGAAGCGGGAAGGAGGGGACTCTCCACCCTCCTTCTGTGGGTCCTTGTGTGTAGAAGAAGCCCCCCTGGTGTGCCCCTGGGGGAGAGGGTAACTCATTGGGAAATAAACATGTCGAGCGTACGAAGCTCAGCTCCTGCAGGAGTCCTGCTCTGCTCTCTTCCATGTGATGAAATCGTCCTGTCCCCTGTAGAAGAGGCCCAGGGGAACCGGGGCCACCAGAAGTGGCCAAGTGTTCCTGTGACCTGGGAGTAGGTCTGCCTTATTCCAGGATTCAGCATTCGGACGCTCCCTCCCCTTACGGATATGAGCCATTCTTCAATATCAGCTTCAATCAATAAGAAAGGTGACATTTTGCCTTCTGTCGCCCGATTCCTACCTTTTAATTGTCAAAGGGTGGAGAAAAGGGCCCTATTTACTGGGATCCTAAGTACACCTAAGATCCTCCATCAATAATCTGCCCGGGAGTCAGGACGCTTGCTTTGCTCACTCGTGCGCCCAGGAATTATCTGCCCCAGACTCCTCCGTCCGTCATCAACTGGATGTGTAGCTGGATTTTCACATATTTCCTGTTTCTAGACTTTTCCATTGCCATTCGACAGCCACCTGTCCCCAAGGCTGCCCATATCATGTCTGGTTGGATTTCTCAAACTGTGTGGCCCCCTTCCCAGTCTGTCACAGGCCACCTAACTCTGGAACTGGGCAGGGACTTCCTTCCATTACCATCGGCTGGGCCTGCTCCATTAGGTCTGTCCCTACGTGAACTGCAGTAGCTCTGTTTTAGTCACACTTCTGAGCCCCCCAACCCCCACCCACAAAATCCACGGCCTGTTGACCTAATAGCTCCCGACCTTACAACACGGATAAGAGAAGACAACAGTGTTGAGAGTTCTAGCATTCTACCAGAACCTATCTGTATGTCACTGGACCAGTTTCTTAATCTCTGTTCCTCAGTTTCCTCATCTGTGAAATGGGGGTAGCGATTATAGCATCTACCTATTTCTGTGAGAACTGAAATAATGCCCGCAAATAATTGGAATAATGCCATGCCTCGCACATCATAAGAGCTTGATAAATATTAGCTGATACTGGGCAAGCCATCTCCTCGGGAACTTTCAGAGTTGGTTTCGAATACGAGTGGGAAGAGGTGGTAGGAGAGAAGGAGGTCCAGAGCTACTAAGAACAGAAATTTCCCACTAGGGGGGCGCCTGGGTGGCTCAGTCGGTTGGGCATCCGACTTCGGCTCAGGTCATGATCTCGCGGTCCGTGAGCTCGAGCCCCTCATTGGGCTCTGTGCTGATGGCTCAGAGCCTGGAGCCTGTTTCAGATTCTGTGTCTCCCTCTCTGTCTGCCCCTCCCCCGCTCATGCTCTGTCTCTCTCCCTCTGTCAAAAACAAATAAACGTTAAAAAAAAATTTTTTTAATAAAGAAAATAAAAATAAAGAAATTTCCCACTAGGATCAGAGGTGAGTTCATAGAGACCGGGGGCTGCGGCTTTTCATTTTTTGTATCTCTGACACATAGTGTGGTATTTAGCACACAGCAGGCGCTCAATAAATGGTTGGTGAATAATTCTAACGAGCATACGCCAAATGAGTGGACCTGACTGGGGAAAGTCACTTCACAAAAACTCCAGGGCACATTTGGCCAGACACGTGTGCCTTCAACTCCTCTCTTTCCCTCCCTTTTCCCTTCTGAGATCAGTGAGGGAAGACCCAGAGCTTTCTCCTGCCTCTCCTGGTCATTGCGGTCCCGCATTTCCAGATCTGGGCCAGGCCCAGCCTGTGAGGCCAGTGATCTGCCCAGGACGTCAGCCCCAAGCCAGGCACCTCCTCGTGGGGCACCGTAGGCAATGCTCTGTTCCTGCAAGGCTGACGCAGGCATTGTATTGAGGAGAAAACCAGGGAAATAATGAAAATCTGCCAGGTCTTCTAACTTGGGGACTCGGTACCATTTAGGGGAGCAGCTGTGGCAGGGAGAGATAAGGACTGGAATTTGTCATTTATTGATTGATTGATTGATTTTGTGATTGAGCACACGAGCCAAGGGAGGGGCAGAGAGAAAGAGGGAGAGAACCTGAGGCTGACGGTTCAGAGCCTGATGCGGGGCTTGAACTCACGACCTGTGAGAGCATGGCCTGAGCTGAAACCAAGAGGCAGATGCTTAACTGGCTGAGCCACTCAGGCACCCCAAGGACTGGAATTTGAATTGCTATCGTGCTGCCCTCTGACAGCACACTGGAGTTTTTTCTGTAGAGTCCTTTGTCCTTCGAGGTGGCAATGATTATGGTGAACTCAGAATGGGTGAATAATGAAGCTCGTCCTTTCTCACTGGTCCCTGTTGCACTCGAGCTGCCCTTTCACCAACAATGCCCACTGTTTGATATCAACAGAGGCACGAACGTGTGAATAGAGAACATCGAGGCGAGCGTCTCAGGCTCTGACTTCTCACCTCTACAGCCAGCCCACGGCTGGGGGGCTCTCAACCATCCCCTGCCCTTGCCCCGTGTCTGCCTCGGTTTCCTTCTCTTGGAACCCAGAGTTTGTCATACACCTGCCATTCCCTCTGTCTGGGTGACACTATGAGCGTCTCTGGGGCGGGCAGAGGCAGGAAGCAGTCTGGCCTGGGGTGCAGTGAGGATAAACTGATACTGCCTATTTTGAGTTATGTGCCTGGTCTCCTCATCTAGATTATTTCCTCCCGAGTGCTGTTCCGCCCTGCCTCTACCTCCTTACCCTGTGAGGTCCTGGAAGAGGGCTTACATCCAGATGATAAGATCTGTCTCAACTGGGAAATCCGTACCCTCAATTCAGCAGCCGTTTTGCAGTCCCCAAGCCCTTCGCTGATGCCTCTCCCAGTTCCTGATCTGAGCATGCCTCTTTCTTTCTTTCTTTCTTTCTTTCTTTCTTTTCTTTTCTTTTCTTTCTTTCTAAAGAGTGTGTGTATATGAGCAGGAGAAGGGCGGAGAGAGAGAATCCCAAACAGGCTCTGCGCTCAGCACGGAGCCCGACGCGGGGCTCGTTCCCACAAACTGTGAGATCATGACCTGAGCCGAAGCCAAGAGTCGGATGCTTAACCAACCCAACCCACCGGTGCCCCTGAGGACGTTTCCTTTCCCCAACATCGTGGAGGTGTAGCTGGTAAAAAAAAAAAAAAAAAAAAAAAAAAAAAAAAACCCTGCCTGTAATCAGTATACACAATTTGGTGAGTTTGAACATAAATAGCACTTGTGTCACAATCAGGGTAAAAAAACGTATCCGTCGCCTCCAGAGGTTTCCTCACGTCCCTTTGCTGTCGCTGTAGGGTTTGTTTTGTTTTCCTTCGGCTTTGTGCTAAGAGCACTTCACGTGAAACTTACCCTCTTCACAGATGCTGAAGTGCACGCACTACCTTACTGTTACCTATCAACCACCGTGTTGTAGAGCAGATTGCTGGAACTCGCTCGTCTTGTAGAACTGTAACTTTATACCCGTTAAACAACTACTCCCTATACCCCCCACCCCCGCCCGTGCCTCAGCAGCCACCATCCACCGTTCTGACCTTTACTGCTACCCGTGTGGCTATCTTAGCTGCTTTGTATAAGTGGAAACTGGAGTACTTGTCTTTCTATGACTGGCTTACGTCCTTTAGCATCCTGTCTTCTGGGTCCATCCGTGTTGCAGTAGGCAACAGCACTTCTTCCTTTATAAGGCTGGATGATATCCCATTGTGTGTATACACCGCATATTCTTTATGCTTCCATTTGTCAAACCAAGCCTGCCTCTTGCTCTCATGTCTGGAAGTTACCCCTCGCCCCCATCACCTGGTGGGGGCAGAGACAGGAACATAGCTCCTGCCCGGAGCAGGAGCCAAGCAGGGACTTTCCTCTCAAATGCTGCCAGACAACAGAGTGGGCTGGAGGTCGCTCTTTGCAGACCACTTTTGGAAGTAGGGGAGCGGCGTCAGAGGCGCAGGCCAGGCGCGTCATCTAGGGGTCTGCTTGCCTTGGCAAGTTGTGGCCGCAATTAGAGGGTCGGCTCCTCTCCTATGGGTCAAGGTCACAAGCCACAGCCATTGGTGGAAACTCTACAGCTGCCATTAGGACCCAAGTTTGAGGGGGGGGGCTTATATTCCCAGGGGGCCCAGACTTTCCTTAGGCAGAATCTGGTTAAATCAGCTTGGATTATGCTAGAAACCCTGTCCATCTTTATAAAGACTTTCTTCTACGGATACCTGAGCTCCTTCATTACGTTTCTTTCTTAATTTTTGTTTGATTGTAAACATCAAAGAGATACAAAAGGGCAGAAAGAAAGAAAAAAAGCGTCCATCATCTCACCAAAAGGAAATAATTTCTCAGTAGGCCCTTGTTTTTCCCTTCTTTTTCTGGGTGCGTTGTTTTATTCAATTAAGATTCTGCAGTGTACAAAATTATACATTTTAAACTTTAAACACCGTTATTTTAACTATAGAAATAATATGTATTTACTCCAAAAAGTTTGAAAAGCTTTTAAAATGCAAAAAGGAGAGTAGCAATCATTTGTGTTCTCCCTTAAGGTCAATTTTTTCTGCCTGTTCCAACTTAAGGTCTATTTTTTCTGCCTGTTCCAAATATTGCTGTTTCACATCTCCTAAATATTTGTATATGCGACCACCAGTATGTTTCATGTTTGTTTTTTCTTTTCACCTTTTGATCCCTTTCACTCATTTCTCCCACCCCCACCCTTAAAATCTACGTTAATCGTATCACATACACTTGTTTTTAAGTGGTTAATAAGGAAGATTCCCAAGTCCTAGGATGGGCAATAATAGAAATAGGGGTTAATCGTGTAAGACCATGTGTATTTAAGTCTCTAAACTAAGATCTAAAGAGTGGTTGTCTCCTGCTGGTAGGATTTGGAAGCGGTTCTTTCCTCTTTTCACTTGTCGAGTTTCCAAATCTTCCACAATGAACACTAATTTAATAATAAGGGGGAAAAACACAAATTATTTAAGTCCCAGATAATCGCAATTCACAGGTGTGTTTCGAGGTTCTCTTCTCTTGGTTTAGCCCACCGCTGAAACGCTTCTTTTTCCCTCTTCTAACTCTTTTCTGGAAGCCAGTCTTTGACGAAGATGCTGGCAGCCTCAACGTGTCTAAGGTCTGCAGAAAAGGGAGGTGGGTACTGCCATGAAAACGTCCATTGTCTCAGGGATGGGTCACTCCAAAGAATCGGAAGGGCTTGATGTCCCTCCAGGAACACAGTGGACGTTAGGGTCTGATGCTGCCTCCACACCCAACCCCAGGAAGGGGCTCGGATGCTGGGAGGACAGGAGAGGGATCAACAAGGCCATGGCATGAGAGAACAGAGGGCACAGAAGGAGGGCACCAAGGGAGAGTAAGCATTTAGATGCCTAGGAGGAATGAGCTCTACAGGGGTTAGTGGGTGACGATGGGATAAGTAAATCAGTGTTTTCTACCTCTGGGCTCCAGCAGTCTGCAGTAAAGGAATAGTATGGTCACTAAATTGGTCCACGATATTAAGAAAAAGAGGATCATGGTGACCACCAGGTGGCACATTAGTTTGTCAAAACTAATACAAATACAAATAAATTATATTGGCAAAAGAATAGACGGATCAATGGAACAGAAGAGAGATCCCGGAAATAGACCCGAAGATCAATATCATCAACTGATCTTTGGCAAAGGAGCCAAGACCAGGCAATGAACACAGGCACAAAACTATAAATCTCCTAGAAGATGACATAGGAGAAAATCTCAATGACCCTGCATTTGGCAATGAATGACTTTTTAGATAGCATACCAAAGGCACGATCATGAAAGAAAAACTTGATGAGCTTGACTTCATTAAAGTTAAAACGTTCAAGGGGCACCTGGATGGCTCAGTCGGTTGAGTGCCTGACTCTTGATTTTGACTCACATCATGGTCTCACAGTTCATGGGATCGAGTCCCATGTCAGGCTCTGTGCTAACAGCTCAGAGCCTGCTTGGGATTCTCTCCCTCTCTCTCTCTGCCCCTCCCCTGCTTACTCCCCCTCTCTGAATAAACATTTTTTTAAAAATGTGAGGGCACCTGGGTGGCTCAGTCGGTTAAGCCTCCGACCTCAGCTCAAGTCATGACCTCACAGTTTGTGGGTTCGAGCCCCACGTCGGGCTCTGTGCTGACAGCTGGGAGCCTGAACCCTGCTTCGGATTCTGTGTGTGTCTCTCTCTCTCTCTGCCCCTCCCCCATTCTCTCTCTCTCTCAAAAACAAACATTAAATAAATAAATAAATAAATAACAATTTTTAAATGTTAAATTAAAATGTTGTGTTCTGCAAAAAACAATGACAAAAGAATGAAAATACATGCTACTGACTGGGAGAAAATATTGATAAAGGACTGTTACCCAAAATATACAAAGGACTCTTAAAATTCAACAATAAGGAAACAACCCGGTGAAAAAATGGGCCAAAAACCTTGGCAGCCACCTCACCATAGAAGATACACAGAGGGCCAATATGCAGACAGAAAGATGCTGCACATCCTATGTCATTAGGGAAATGCAAATTAAAACAGCAGTGAGATGCCACTAAAGGTCCCATAGAATGGCCGAGATCCAAAACACCGGGAACACCGAGAGCTGGTGAGGAGGTGAGGCCATAGAAACGCTCATTCGTTGCTGGGCGGAATGCAAAATGGCGTGGCCACTTAGGAAGACCGTGTGGCTGTTGCTTACAAAACTAAACCTTCTCTTACCATACAATCCAGCAGTTGTGCTCCTTAGTACTTACCCAAAAGAGGTGAAAGCTTGTGTCCACACAAAAACCTGCACACGGATGTGTATAGCAGCTTTATTCATAATTGACTAAACTTGGAAGCAACTAAGATGTCCCTCAGTAGGTCAATAGATAAACCACGGTACGTCCAACAATGGAATATCAGTCAACGCTAAAAGGAAATGAGTGATCGAGCCATGAAAAAACATGAAGGAACGAACCTTGAATGCACATTCCTAAGCCTGTCTGTGATCCCAACTATATAACGTTCTGGAAAAGGCAGAACCACAGAGACAGTAAACATAGCAGCAGTTTCCAGGGGTTGAAGGAGGGGAGGGACGAACAGGCAGAGCAAAAAGGAATTTTAGGGCAGTGAAAGTCCGCTGTAGGATACTGTGATGGTGGATACGTGTCACACATCCATCCAGACCCATAGAATGTACAACACCAGAGTGAGTCCTAAGGTAAAGTATGCATTTGGGGTGATTATGATGTGTCAGTGTAGGTTCAAAAATTGTTAACAAGGGGGGCCTGGGTGGCTCAGTCAGTTAAGCATCCGACTTTGGCTCAGGTCATAACCTAGCTGTTCATGGGTTCGAGCCTCGCATCGGGCTCTGTGCTGACAGCTCAGAGCCTGGAGCCTGCTTCGGATTCTGTCTCCCTCTCTCTCTGCCCCTCCCCAACTCACGCTCTGTCTCTGTCTGTCAAAAATGAATAAATATCGGGGCGCCTGAGTGGCTCAGTCGATTAAGTATCCATCTTCAGCTCAGGTCATGATCTCACAGTTTGTGAGTTCGAGCCCCACATCGGGGTCTGTGCTGACAGCTCAGAGCCTGGAACCTGCTTCGGATTCTGTGTCTCCCTCTCTCTCTGCTCTTCCCCTGTTCATGCTTTGTCTCTCTCTCCTTCAAAGATAAATAAACATTAAAAAAAAGTTTTTTAATGAATAAATGTTAAAAAAAATTTTTTTAATTGTTAACAAATGTACCACTCTGGTGGAGGATGTTGATAATGCAGGAGGCTGTGCATGTATAGGGGCAGGGGCCAATGAGAAATCTCTAGATCTGCCTCTCAATTCTGTGAAGCTAACTCTAAGAAAACTAAGCCTTGGGGTGCCTGGGTGGCTCCGTTGGTTGAGCATACGACTTTAGCTCAGGTCATGATCTCACGGTCCATGAGTTCGAGCCCCACGTCGGGCTCTGTGCTGACAGCTCAGAGCCTGGAGCCTGCTTCACATTCTGTGTCTCTCTCTCTCTCTCTCTCTGCCCCTCCCCCATTCATGCTCTGTCTCTCTCTCTCTCAAAAATAAACATTAAAAAAAAAAACTAAGCCTTAAACTAAAAGTCTTTAAAAATAAAAAATCAAATTAATGAAAATACAAATAAATAACTTCTGGAAGAGGAGTTTTTTATGCAGAAAATTATTATCTTGGTCTGTGCAACTCTGCCCAGAGGATATCGGATAGGGGAGTGCTTTTCCCCCCAATTACCTTAGCCCAGAGTTCCAACGTGCAAAATAAAGCCATTTTTAGATAGACTCTACCAGCTTAGGTTATTACTTCTAGTGGTCATAACAATAGTAACAAGACAAAACATGCTAATCGGGGGTAGAAGGACAGGAAGCAAGAAACCCATTTCCTGACCCTGGGGAGGAGTTGAAGCAGAAGGAGAATGGTTTAGGAAAGAACCCACTGGCTGAGTTTCATCCCCAGCATGGAGTCAGCTGGAGGCATGCAGTCCTTACGGATTCCTGAGTTGTTGTTGTTGCTTTTTAAGTTTATTTATTTATTTTGAGAAAGACAGAGACAGTGCAAGTGGGGGGAGGGGCAGAGAGAGAGAATCCTAAGCAGGCTCCACACTGTCAGCACAGAGCCCGACATGGGGCTCAAACTCATGAAACTGTGAGACCGTGACCTGAGCCGAAACCAAGAGTTGGATGCTTAACTGACTGAGCCACCCATGCACCCCCATATGGATTCCTGAGTTCGAGCCTAAACCAAGAAAGTTCTTCACCTGGAGGTTCTTCTAGTAGGATAACTTTACCCATGCTTGAATTCTTAATTCTGATTGATCTTTAAGTGGACAGCATTAAGAAATTTTTTTCTCAAGACGACATGGTTATTTTGTGAGCTCTACATACCAAAGAATATCTTTGCATCTCACCAGAGGCAAACTCAACAACATACAGAATTCTCAGAATGCCACAGCTGCTGATACTTTGTTTCTTCTGACATTCAATGTTGCAAAAGAGAAGTCTGTAGCCAGTCGACTTCCGTTCCCTTTTAGGATATCAGTTTTCAAGTCCAAATTAATACATGAGATATTTTTTCACAATTCTTATCATTCAAAATTTTTTCCTGGAAGTGAGATGCTCTTTTCAAAACTTCACTTTGAGGGGCGCCTGGGTGGCTCAGTCGGTTAAGCAGCCGACTTCGGCTCAGGTCATGATCTCGCGGTCCGTGAGTTCGAGCCCCGCGTCGGGGTCTGTGCTGACAGCTCAGAGCCTGGAGCCTGTTTCAGATTCTATGTCTCTCTCTCTCTGACCCTCCCCCGTTCATGCTCTGTCTCTCTCTGTCTCAAAAATAAATAAACGTTAATAAAAAAAAAATTAAAAAAAAAAACTTCACTTTGAAACACAAGATTCTTTCTTATTTACATCCTTAATGCTCTTCCCCCCACCCCCACCCCAAAAAAAGCTTTCCTCAAGTTCATCTTTGATTCTTGCTTTTGAGTCGTTCTCTTTCTTAAGGAGCCGCCATAAACTTTGGGTTGGATCTCCCAACTCTGTCATCCACATCTATTATTTTAATTAGCCCTCACAAAAGTCTTTTTCTTTGCTTCTCAAGAACTTTTCCGATTTGTTTCCCACATTGTTGATTTAGCTCATCCGCTATGTCGGCTCCAACCTTTGCTGCTTCGCGTGGTTTTAACAATGCTCTGATGACCTTCCTGATCTTCAGCTGTCATCAACGGCAATTGACCAAAAATTCTGACTCCATTCAACTTACGCAGTAAGAAAATCTATTCTTTCACATAACAAGGATATTAGGACGATGTTACATAGCTACTAACTCGATCTGCATTATCATCCACTCCATCTCTGCCGATCTCAAACGAAATCCTCGCCCACATCCACTGCCTATTTCTCGGATTTAATGCTCAGTCGAAATACATAAAAAGATATAATCCTGGAGACCTGCCCCCCCCCCCCCAAGGCCTTCCTGACTTTGACTCTGGCCTATGGTATTTCCTTGAGGGAACTTGATTGTTCTTCCCAGGATGCACCAGGATGCAATGCGGTTCTCCCCAGCGTCAACTCATTCTCTCTTTCTCTCTCTCTCTCACACACACACACACTCACACACACACACTTCCTGTCCATCTTTGAGAGCTACCCTCATTGTAGAGATGTGCTCTGAACTGTAGTAATATGAGGCAAGGATTGAGAGAGGAGAATGGCAATGTATCGTGGCTGGCTCAAAGAGCAGCCTTAGAGAGATGGCTTCACCATTCTTTGGTTTGGTTTAACTCTTGAGGGCTTGTTGTTGTTGTTGTTGTCGTTGTTTTAATTTGAATTCCAGTATAGTTAGCCTACAGTGTTATCCGAGCTTCGGGTGTCCGATGCAGTGATTCAACACGTTCCACGCATCACCCGGTGCTCATCACAAGCGCCCTCCTCAGTCCCCATCACCTATTTCACCCACCCACCCCCATCCCAAGCCTGGAGGTTTTGGTCCAGAATAAGGACGAAGAGGCAAACATCCTCTTTCCGTGTGGGCAGCGGACTGAGCATGTGTGGTTCATTCATTGACTTTCATTGTGATTCCCTTGGCCTTGTTCTGCGTAGACACCCCATTCCAAATTCAGGCATTAGTCTCGTTGACGGTTCTAGTTTATGATGATTAGCAAGTTTTGGCCTTTTTCTGCGTCCACATAGATATAGATATCTTTATCTGAACTTGCACTATTCAGAAAGCATGCTGCCCTTCCCCCCCAAAAAAAAAATTGAACCCCAAACCCACTTTCCAAATCTAAAATCTACTATAAGAAGTTTGCACAGGGGCAGCTGGGTGGCTCAGTCAGTTGAGCGTCCGACTTCCGGCTCAGGTCATGATCTCGCGGTTCGCGAGTTCGAGCCCTGCGTGGGGCTCTGTGCTGACAGTTCGGAGCCGGGAGCCTGCTTCACGTTCTGTGTCTCCCTCTCTCTCTGCTCTTCCCCCTCTCATGCTCTGTCTCTCTCTCTCTCTCTCCTTCAAAAATAAATAAAAACATTTTTAAAAATTAAAAAAAAAAAAAAGAAATTTGCACACTGAACCAGTGAGGACATTAAGGAGCCCTGAGCCCGGATGACAGGATATAATGAGCTCCCTCCCTCCTCACCCCCTCCTAGGGAGGGATCCTTCATGGTTTCCATGTTAAATTCCCCAGGGCACCTGGGGGGCACTAACAACCTGGGTCCACTGAAGACAGAAACTTTAATGCTTTGGACATATTATTTCATTATTGACTTACACCACAGTACATGGCCATTGCGTGGTGTAGAGGGAAAACATAATTAGCTCAGTAATGTTACATATGTACCCCTGAGTTCACTAACTGTTATGCAATTGAGGCTTCAAAGCACTTTATGTTATTTATAAATTCTTAACAGGGTTTTGTATAGGTGTTTAAGAGTATCTTAGTGAAGGCTTTTTTGTTCTTTGGTTTTTTGTTGTTGTTTTTTTTTTTAGAAAAAAATACAGGTTTTAGATGACTAGGGAAGCACTATTATTTTTCCCTAAAACAAAAAAAAATTAGGCTCCGACTCTCTAAAAAATTGTTATTCAGTACATTCTCAAGAATTAGATTTAGATATCAAGGAGTGGCTATATTTCAGTGGGAGTTGGGACCTCTGTCAAGTGCTCCTGGCCACTGGCATTTTCCCTCCCTTCTCGACTTGCTCTTTCTTTCTTCTCCGTTCTTCCTTCCAGAACACTGTACATGGATGTGGCCCAATTCCCTCTCTCTCTCTCTCTCTCTCTCACACACACACACACACACACACGTGCGTGTGATTTTCATGCTACAAACAGCACAAGGAATTAAATAGCATTAAAGAAACGAATCGATCTTCCCTCTCTTGAAATCCTCCCCGGCCTGGCAGCTGGTAAAGGTTGCTCTCACGACCATCATGTGTCAGTGATAACTGAAATGATCTCATTATTCCCTCATCAAAATAGGATTTTCTCACATCACCATTGGCAGAAACTGACTTCTCCAAAAAAAAAAAAAAAAAAAAAAAAAGGAAATAGCACTCATCTGACATCTGATTTATTTTTTCCGTCAAATATCCACGCTTAGACCAAATATATTATTTTTGCGTCCCCTTTCCAACGCCCCTAAAAAAAACTTCTGCCATCTTATTTTTGAAAAATTATGGATATAGAAAAGTGATTTGTTTATGTATAAAGCATGTGACATCATTTGTCAACCCAGGGAATGGCAAACTATAGCCTGCGGGCCAAATCTGGCCCACTGTTTCTGTATAACCTGCAAACTAAAAGTAGTTTTTACAGTTTTAAATTGTTGCGGGGGGGGGGGGGAATCAAAAGAAGAACACTTCATGACATTTCTAAATTATACAAAATTCAAATTTTGGCGTCCATATTATTAATGGGGACTCAGTCATGCCCGGGCATTTCCGTACTGTCTGTGGCTGCTTTTGCAACAACGGCAAAACGGAAGAGTTTTAACAGGAATCAAGTGGTTCATAAAGCTGAAAATATTTCCTATCTGGTCCTTGGCGGGGGTGGGGGGGGGGGGGGGGGGGGGGGGAATGCCACCTCCTATGTTAGCCCATTAAAATAAACAAAGAAAATGGGGCACCAGGGTGGCTCAGTCAGTTAAGCATCCGATTCCTGGTTTCCGCTCAGGTCATGATCTCACGGTTTGTGGGTTCGAGCCGCGCGTCGGGCTCCGTGCGGACAGCTTGGATTCCGTGTCTCCCTCTCTCTCTGCCCCTCCTCTGCTCACACTCTGTCTCTCTGTCTCTCTCTCTCTCTCAAAAATAAACATTAAAAAATTAACTAAAAAATAAAGAAAAAAGTCAAAATATTTACTTGCGTATTACTAGGGTACGTTACATTATTGGTGAGCAAAGCACTGCATACCACAGCGTGTAAACCATCTTAACGAAACAATCCAAGGAATAATCACCCTCTCTCCTGATGTTATTTACCTACAAAGAAGCTCAGAGACGCCCAGCAAAAGTTGGTCAGTGAAAACCTTACAGAAATCAGAAGAAATCATGCACATAGGGGTTGAAAACTCTGCCCAGTGTATTTCGAGATGCCAGAAAAGTCTACATCTTTGCTCTCTGTAACTGTCACTCCACTCGTCCTTGGAGGAAAAGAGGCTGGAAGTTGGTGAGGAAGCATGTAAATATACCTCAGTCCTGTTTGGGTTTCTTTGATCTCTCCCAGGTAAAATCATCTCACACGATTTCTGCTCCCCACCCCACGTCCGTCCCACCGCCATCTGTCTGTCCTTCAGCTGTTGCAGGGAAAAGTTTACATGAGCTTACCCACAGGAGGAGAATCTCAGACCAAAGTGTGGATCCTTATGCAAGAGTCGGAGCTTCTCATCCCACCTGGTCATGGGCGCCCTACTCACGCCTTTCCTCCCAACTCTGCCATCTTGGTTCTTTTTTTTCTTTTTTTAATTTTTTTTTTTCAACGGTTTTTTTTTTTTATTTTTGGGACAGAGAGAGACAGAGCATGAACGGGGGAGGGGCAGAGAGAGAGGGAGACACAGAATCGGAAACAGGCTCCAGGCTCCGAGCCATCAGCCCAGAGCCTGACGCGGGGCTCGAACTCACGGACCGCGAGATCGTGACCTGGCTGAAGTCGGACGCTTAACCGACTGCGCCACCCAGGCGCCCCTAATTTTTTTTTTTAATGTTTATTTATTTTGGGGACAGAGAGAGACACAGCATGAGCAGGGAAGGGGCAGAGAGAGGGAGACACAGAATGTGAAGCAGGCTCCAGGCTCTGAGCCGTCAGCACAGAGCCCGACGCGGGGCTCGAACTCACGAACTGTGAGATCGTGACCTGAGCCAAAGTCGGATGCTTAACCGACTGAGCCACCCAGGCGCCCCTCTGCCATCTTGGTTCTATCTGGCTCTCACTGGTGTTGCAAATGCTCTGAATCTTGACAAGCATCCTCCTTCCCTCCCTGGCCTGGCTGTCCACCCATGGCCTCTGCTATAGGGTCCCACCCACCCTGGATGGCCCCATAGCAAGTCTCCTGGCTCTCAATTCAGCTACCTTTTACATCCTCCACCAGGAGCACACAAGACCATCGGGACCCTTTCTGTGCCACATAGGAGCCTAGAAACACTGGCAGGGTGGGACTACCCCTGTCCTTTGTCTGTCTAAATCCTTCATTTAGCCCTTTCTAACTGACCATGGCACCATGTTGGATGTAGCTAGTCTCTGGGACTTGACATTTCCTCAGCCTATAACTGGAAAAACAAGGCAAGCCACTGCCCTGGGATTCCCCCAAACTACCTCGATGTTTCTACCACGGCCTTCCTTCCCGGGAAGGAGCCAGGACGCGGTGTCTGATTACTTTACCTCCCCTCTTACTCCTGTTGTCTGGTTAGCACCTCCCTTATGAAATAACCTGAGCTCTCACTACCTAAGGCTTATATGTCTCACTGCCAGCTTTAACTTTCCGTATATAAAGAGAGCTTTTAAAATTCAGAAAATAAACATTCTTTCCCTCCATAAAGCCTGGCTTTCAAAACTATAATTTCAATATGGCATCAACAAAGTCAGCTTTTGAAAATTAAAGCTCTTCAATGGCCTTTTTATTCCTGCCACTACCCACCCCCCCCCCCCGCCTTCCCTGCAGCTTATGACTTCGTACTCATGGCGGAAGGCCGTGGGGCTACATGATTTACAGGGGTATGAAAAACATGTCAGTTTAGTATTTCCAAATATTATTCCTGTTACCTTTGCTAAATGAAAATTCTTTCTAAACATTTTCATTCTGAAAAAAAATTATATACCTCAGCAGAATTATACCTTGTACCTTATATTATACCTTATATTACATTATGCCTTACACCTTATATTACAGTATATCAGATATTATACCCCAGCTTTGGACTAAGCTGTCGAATTAGTTTTCTCGGGCCGCCATCACAAAATACAACAGACTGGGTCGTGTAAACAGCAGACATTTACTCTTTCTCACAGTTCTGGAGGCTGGAGGTCTAAGAGGCCAGCAGAACTGGTTTCTCCTGAGGCTTCTCTCCTTGGCTCATGGACAGCCATTTTCTTGCTGTCCTCACATGGTCTTTCCTCTGTGTGAGTTTATGTCTGTGTCTTAATCTCTTCTTCTTGTAAGGACGTAAGTCAGTCATGTTGGATTAGGGCCACCCTGGTGACCTCATTTCGACTTACCCACCTCTTAAAAGGCCCTCTCTAAACACAGTCACACTGGGGGTCAGGGTTTCCACATATGAATTCAGAGGGGGACACAATTCCAACCATAATAGTCATCGAAGCCAGTATCAAATGAAGATTTTATGGTTTTCCTGCTGGTACATTTTCTGCAAAAGGAGTACAGGAACACAGACTTTAGTTGACAAACGTGGGTCGATCCCATGAATTTTCGCCCATGTGACAGATTCTGGATAGTGTCTGAGCCCAGGGTCCTCCCAGGTAGCAACAGTGACACAATGTATTTCAGAGCAGTGGTGCTCAGCCCTGTCTGTGCCAGAATCACCTCGAGAGCTTTAAGAACAATGATTGGGGGGGGGGGGGGGGGGGGGGGAAGCCACTATCTTGATGACTATCACCAGAGTTCCTGTTAGGGGAGAGACATCTCTGTCTCTTTGTATGGAAAACATGTTGCCATACAAAGGTTGAGCAGGGGACAGCCTCTAAGGGCCCAGATTAGAAGACTAGGGGCAGGGGCACCTGGGTGGCTCAGTCGGTTAAGCTACCGACTGTTGATTTCGGCTCAGGTCGTGACCTCGCAGTTCGAGAGTTCAAGCCCCGTGTCTGACTCTACCCTAACAGTATGGAGCCTGCTTGGGATTCTCTCTCTCTCTTTCCCTCTCTCTCTGTCCCTCCCCCACTTGTGCTCTCTCTCTCAAAATAAATAAATAAAATAATAAATAAATAAATAAATAAAAATAAAATAAAATAAATAAATAAAAATAATAAAATAAATAAATAAATAAATAAAATAAAATATGTATATATTCGAAAAGAAGACTGGGAGAGAAGCAGTAGCTAACTGCTGTGCGTAAGAAATAGACAGAACCGGGGGACACAAGTGAACAAAAGAGGAGGGAGAGGAGGGCGAACGGCTGGATGACAGGGGAGGAGGGTGGAGCCTGAGAAGGAAGGCACCCGAAGGAGAACCCTAGTGCTAAGTGGATGTTCCTCTGCTGGGGCTGCCATGACGCTGGGTGATTTAAACCAAAGAAGCGTATTTCTCACAGTTCTGGAGGCTAGAGGTATAAGATCAAAGTGTCGGCAAGGCTGGTTCCTTCTGAGAGCCATGAGGGAGAATCTGTTCCAGGCCCCTCTCTCTGCTTGGAGATGGCTGTCTTCATGCTCCCAGGGCGTTCTCCCCTTGCGTACCTGGCTCCAAATGTCCTCTTCTTATACCAGTCATATTAGATTAAGGGTCCACCCTAATGACCTACTTTAACCGATTACTTCACATTCTAAAAAGGCGAGGATTCCAGCATATCTTCCAGACCATGTCAGTGGGCCAAAGAATACACAGAGATGTCTAACATTCAAGGCAGAGCTGTTTGTGCTCTAGGAGTAAACCTCTATTTCCTTGCAGTAAAAAAAACCCTGCAGATTTAGAGGCCTGACAGCCAAGAGCGTCCTGCCCATGTCCACCCTCCACTGCCAGCCAGGAGGTGAGGGAGGGTGATCAGAAGCAAAGCGGAGCTTCCCACAGTTTAGCTGAGAGCCGCCCAGAAAGCACCTGTGGTGAGGCCCAAAACTTTTTTCCCAAAAAGATCATCTTGGACAGAAGGGAGATGGCCATCAGACCGTTAACTATAGGCAAGCAGTCAGGCCTCACCAGCCCTACGGAATCAGAATCTGAAGAACCCAAGAGTTTCTAACCAACCCCCCCCAAGATGAATCTGATGTCCCGTTTTAGAACCACTGTAGTCACCCATGGCAGAAAGGGTCAGGATCACGCTTGTTCCCTCCAGAATCGTTTAGCCCTATCTTGCCTAAATTCTATACCCTTGTTACCTCCCAAGATATAGAAATCTCCCAGGACTGACTAATACTACAGCTGACCCCATTTTCAAAATGGCAGCCAAGGGGTGCCTGGGCGGCTCAGTCGGTTGCAGCATCCAACTTCGGTTCAGGTCATGGTCTCGCGGTCCGGGACTTGGAGCCCCCTGTCAGGTTCTATGCTGACAGCTCAGAGCCTGAAGCCTGCTTCCGATTCTGTGTCTCCTTTTCTCGCGCCCGCCCCCCCACCTCAAAAAGAAATAAACATTAAAAAAAATTTTTTTTTAATGGCAGCCAAAATTATGGCTGAATTATTTGGGGGAGGGAACGTCATGTTTTTTAAAACCCACACCAGCCTCTCTTCTGATTGAATAGTTTCTCATAAAGCCTTGCGAGGGGATTTAGGCAGGTTTTAGAGACGACTCCTACTGTGGATCATTTTTGCAACATATCATATGACGGACAGGGGACCAAGTTCTGCCTGACACTTTGTGCTGCCCTCACTGATTCTGGCTTAAAGAAATGGTGCTTGAAAAGAGGTGGGCAAGCTGAGCAATCTCTATACTGTCAGGATAAACAAAGCTAGACGGAAGAGGTAAGGACAGATTTTCATCAGTAAAATGATATGACTGCAGTAGGGAAAAAAGTGCAGCAGGAACGGAGCTTAAGTGAATCTTTATTTGCACCGAGGTGACTAGGTGTTTTAAAGGGAGAATGAGGGGATCGAGAAGCGGGTAGGGAGGGGCTCGGTAGAGCCAGGGAAATAAAAAGTTACAAAAAGCAGGGAGGAGGTTGGTACCTGGGTTTGCGAACTGGCACTTAGCCCCTCCCACAGATGCTGGGAATTGGAGCCCTATCTTCAGGTATTGACTGGAAGAGTAAGCGGGGG
>NC_064811.1:169532561-169608513 GCF_023721935.1 Panthera uncia
GGGGGGGGGCAGTCTTGAGTTTTCTCACGCTTTAATTTTTCTCAGATTTTAAAGGAGGCTAGGGTCATCCTAAAGGTGTGGCCTTGAGCTGTTAAAAACTACATTAGTGTTTGTTCAAGTCCAGGGCCGAGGTTGAGGCCTGGAGGAGAAAAGGGCTCAGAAGAGTCTGGCTAAGGTTTGGTCAAGGAGAGAGTCTTTGTGAGGCTCTAGCTCCCGAGACTTGTCCAAAGCCTCGCACCTGTGAACATCAGAGCAGGCAAGACTCTTTTTTTTAAAGACCAGCAGGGTTGGTAACGGGACTCTGAACCTCTTTGGTGTTTTTAAGTTTACATTTAAAGAGCAAGGCAATGCCAGAGAGATGAATTGGGTGTATGGCTGCAGGCATATCATATGGAATATAAGAGGCAGACTTCTGCTCTGTTAATGGCGTGGGTATATTACTATGAACCAGAAGCAGCCTTAAAAACAACTGAACTTGTTTAAAAAAAAAAAAGGTAGCAGGGCGGTGGAGGTGGGGGTGGGGGGTGCCTGGGTGGCTCAGCAGGTTAAGCAACTCACTCTTGGTTTCGGCTCAGGTCATGATCTCACGGTTCGTGAGTTCGAGCCCCAAGTCAGGCTCTGCACTGACCGTGCAGAGCCTGCTTGGGTTTCTCTCTCCCTCTCTCTGCCTCTCCTGTGCTCTCTCTCTCTCTCTGTCTCTCTCAGAATAAATAAATAAACTTTAAAACAACCTGAACATGCTCCACAAGCCAGAACATTAGCTTGGATATTATAATTACAGTGTGAGACAAACAAACAAACAAAAAACCTCTGCATATGCTACTGTATATAACATCCTCAACATGACAAAACGGTATAGATAGAAGACGTTGCTGGATGCCAAAGGCTAGGGATGGTAAGGAGGGAATGACGACCAAGGAGCAGAAAGGGAGATAACGTGGTTTCCATGTTATTCCTTTATGGTGGTGGTGGAAACGTTCTAGATCTTGATTCTGAGAGTGTTTATAGGAATCAACACATGTAATAAAATGGCCCACAATGATATAAACCCATTGTACCAAAATCAAGTTCCTCATTTTCATATTGTACTATCCCCATATAAGATGTAACCATTGGAGGGCGCCTGGGTGGCTCAGTCGGTTGAGCTTCCGACTTCGGCTCGGGTCATGATCTCACGGTCCGTGAGTTCGAGCCCTGCGTCGGGCTCTGTGCTGGCAGCTCGGAGCCTGGAGCCTGCTTCGGATTCTGTGTCTCCCTCTCTCTCTGACCCTCCCCCATTCATGCTCTGTCTCTCTCTGCCTCAAAAATAAACATTAAAAAGAAAAAAGATATAACCATTGGAGTCACACAAAGACAAATAGCGTATTATTTCACTCACAGGAGGCAACATAGGGAAGTCAAATTCATAAAATCAGAAAGTAGAATGGTGGTGGCCAGGGGCTGGGGGTAGGGATGTAGGGAAATTGTTTTTTAATGGATACAGAGTTTCAGTTTTGCAAGATGAGAAGAGCTGTGGTGATTGGCTGTACAACTATGGGAATGTACTTAGCCCTACTGAGCTATATACCCTTACATATGGCCAAAATTTATGTTATGAGTATTTGATCTCAAAGAAAAGTTTAAAAAATAATCAACTTCAGGGGCACCTGGCTGGCTCAGTTGGAGGAGTGTGTGACTCTTGACCTCGAGGTCGTGAGTTCAAGCCCCACATGGGGTGTAGAGATTACTTCAATAAATACAACTTTAAAAATAAATAAATAAGGGTGCCCGGGTGGCTCAGTCGGTTAAGCATCCCACTTCAGCTCAGGTCATGATCTCGCAGTTCGTGAGTTCAAGCCCCGCATCAGGCTCTGTGCTGACAGCTCGGTGCCTGGAGCCTGCTTCGGATTCTGTGTCTTCCTCTCTGTCTCTCGCACTCTATCTCCCTCTCAAAAATAAATAAACATTAAAAAAATTTTAATAAAAAATACAATAAATAAAGATAATTAACTTAAAAAAATGAAACCAAGGGAGGAAACTGGGTGAAGATACCTCTCCATACTATCTTTGCCACTCACTGTGAATCTATAATTATTTTCAAGGTTTGTTTGTTTGTTTGTTTGTTTTGAAAGAGAGAGAGAAAAAGAGCACATGCACGCACAAGCAGGGGAGGGACAGAGAGAAGGAGAGACAGAATCCCAAGCAGGTCCTGCACTGATGTCACAGAGTCCGATGCGGGGCTCGAACCCTCAAACTGTGAGATCATGACCTCAGCCAAGATCAAGAGTCAGACGTTTAACCGACTGACCCACCCAGGCACCCCTATAATTATTTTTAAATAAAAAGGTAAAAAAAAAAAATCAGGGTGCCTGGGCGGCTCAGTTGTTTAAGCGTCCAAGGTCATGATCTCTGGGTTCGTGAATCCGAGCCCCACATCAGGCTCTCTGCTATCAGCACAGAGCCAGCTTCGGATCCTCTGTCTCCCTCTCTCTCTGCCCCTCCCTTACTTGCACTCTCTCTCTCTCCCTCAGAAATAAACATTTTTGGGGGCACCTGGGTGGATCAGTCGGTTAAGTGTCTGACTTCGGCTCAGGTCATGATCTCGCGGTTTGTGAGTTCGAGCCCCGCGTCGGGCTCTGTGCTGATGGCTCAGAGCCTGGAGCCTGTTTCGGATTCTGTGTCTCCCTCTGTCTCTGACCCTCCCCCGTTCATGGTCTGTCTCTCTCTGTCTCAAAAATAAATAAACGTTAAAAAAAAAATTAAAAAAAAAGAAATAAACATTTTTTTAAATTATTTTTAAAGAGGTAAAAAGAATCAATGTATCCATATGTACCCCGCATTCACCAGTGTTTACCTATTCTCTGTCAACTACAGAGGGGTAGAGCTCATTTCTCGTGGGCACATCACAACTTAGTTCTCCTCTGGGCAGATACTCTTCTGGAATTTAACCAGGCTGTTTTATGGTTTGAGAGCTCTTCCACTTACTTTATAATATTTTATCATGAAAAATGTAATATACACGTGTGTACGTCTGAGTTGGTTTTATTCTATATCTTAGAGGCAGTGAGTTAACGCTTGAAGCACCCTGAGTCATGAATACACCCTCCAGTTGTGGTCATTTACCATGTGCAAGAATCAGCAGCCAGTGCACCCGGGCAGCTACAACCAACTATTTTTTTTTTTTTTTAATTTCCCTCTGCACTAGAGGGCTTGTTAACTAGCATAGTGATGTTAGAAATTAATTTTAACTGATGAAGTATGTCATATTCAAGATACGTAGATTGGGGGCACCTGGGTGGCTCAGCCGTTAAGCATCTGACTTCAGCTTGGGTCATGATCTCAGGGCTCCTGAGTTCGAGTCCCACATCGAGGGACCTTGTGCCCTGCTTTGGCTGAACATGAGCCCTGTTTCAGGTAAACCTTACTTCCCTCTCTCTCTCTCTCTCTCCTCCTCCTCCTCTACCTTCTCCCTCTCTGTCTCTCTTCCTCTGCCCCTCCTGGGATTCTCTCTCCCTCTCTCTCTGCCTCTCCATCACTTGAGCCCTCTCTCGCAAAAAAAAAAAAAAAAGAAAGAAAGAAAAAGAAAAAGAAAAAAGATACATAGATTGATTATATATACTGGATAGGCACCTTCACCTTTGCATGAACAGGAGGGAAGAATTTGGCCGCCCCGGAAGCCTGTACCCTGTCGAGTATCTCTATCCTCATCCAGCTAGAATATTGATTGAAACATGTCACCCAAATAGCATTCCAATCCATAAACTTCATTAAAGTTCTTGTTGCAATGTAGGAAGGGACAGAGAGCAGCAACTTCGTCAAATTTACAAGCTAAATGGATTCCATGACTCTGCTCTCCTTGCTAATGAACACTGACCTGTGTTGCAGAAAGCAGTCGGATACATGTTTTGCTGGGCACAGACCACCTGACGGCAAGATTAAAGGCAGGACCCCCGTAGCCCTCACTTAGCTTCGACTTTTGAGGCTGCTGATCTCTACCAAAAAGGCCTCACAATTGCAAGCAACCAAATTGGCTTAGATCTATTCACAGTAGGTGCTCAGCCCTTGACATCTCTTGGCCTCAAACTGTCTTTTTCATGTTTCGGGACACAAAGCTTTCGCAGGGATTTCCACTATTTGTTAAAGAACTGGGTAGATTGACAGGTGTGGGTGTGTTTCTGTGTGTAAATTACCCTATGCTCCCTACACTGAGTAGCCTGCCCAGACCTCCTTTTTTTCAAGTTAGCGTGAGTGCTCCCTCCCTCTTCTGAGGAAACATCCATCACACCGCATCTGTGTTTTGTTTGCCAGTCAGTCAGTCTCTCCAGGAAGCCTTCAAACTCCTTGAGGCTAAGGATCTCATTCAGCTGTGTGGCACCAGCTTGAAGCAAAGAGCCAGAAAGCATGTGAGCGAAGGGATACCAGAGTAGGGGGGGAGAGGTAATATCACTCAGGTATCACATTGTATTCTCCTCTCAGCACAACAGCAGGCAAACTCCAAGCCTACACACACACACACACACACACACACACAATTTATATATTCTATAATTGATTATAGCAACATGCTTTCGTCCATTTAAAGTCTTGTGGCATTATGCACCCTCAAGAAAGACTTTGGGGCTGATCTAAGGAAGTGAATATTTTTCTAAAAAATTTTTAATGTTTATACATTTTTGAGAGAGAGAGACAGAGCGTGAGTGGGGGAGGGGCAGAGAGAGAGCCACAGAATCCGCAGCAGGCTCCCAGCTGTCAGCACAGAGCTCGACGCTGGGCTCAAACTCACAGACCGCAAGATCATGACCTGAGCCAAAGTCAGACGCTCAGCTCAACCGACTGAGCCACCCAGGAACCCCTAAGGAAGTGAATATTAAAGGGGCAGTTGGTTAGGAGACAGTACCTATACTATGTCTGGCCTTTTTATTTTAAAGAAATCCAATATCTGAATATTGGACCTCCTGATGGAGGTCAGCCTGAAACAAGGATGTGAGTATAGCGGGGCCCCAAATTCTCACTCAGGAGAGGCCGGGGACCTACACTGGAGCCGATCATTTTGTTGAATGCAGAAAACACAGCTTTACTTTTAGGGGCCTGCCTAGATATAGTCTGATCGCAATGGCTTTGGATGCCCGTGCCATGCCCATCATTAAATCTAAAAATCGTGGTGATTGCCACGGCCAACATTGAAGCCAGGAACAAAATTCCCTTCATGGCTGCACTGGCCAGACCACGGGAGTCAGTAGTGGTGACCAAAGAGACAACGGGTTCAGTGAGGACTTCCTGTTTGGGCGTGGACTGGTCACGGGAGGTGGGAGCACTGGGAGTGCCCAGGGTTGCTCCAGGGAACTTGGCTTCCAGAGATACGTTCCCTCACACCTGGTCATCTGTGGTCCAGTGCCTGCGGGACTGAAAGAAATCCCTGATTCTCAGCCCTGCTGGGCCCAATGCCCTTTTTTAATAATAAATATTTTATAATGCCCCCTTTACTAACCTAAACTGAAATTAAGACCTTACTTAAACTACCATTATATAATTCTTTTAAAAAATGGGACGCCTGGGTGGCTCATTCTGTTAAGCATCCAACTTCAGCTCAGGTCACGATCTCGAGATTCGTGAGTCTGAGCCCTGCACTGGGCTCTGCGCTGACAGCTCAGAGCCTGGAGCCTGCTTCTGATTCTGTGTCTCCCTCTCTCTCTACCCCTCCCCTGCTCATGCTCTGTCTCTCAAAAATAAATAAATGTTAAAAAAATTTGTTTAAATAATACTTTAACTTGGGAATAAAAAGGAATGTAAAATATAATAAGATAATATGTATTTCAATATGTGAAGATGGGGACATTATTATATTAGGCAACATTAAAGTGACAGATGCTTGCAGCCATGTAGCAGGCTGACACGTGTCCATTTTACTGATGATTCAAATACCACGCATGGCTTTGTCACTGGTGATGGCAATTTTCCAATATGAGGAGCAACTCTTGGTCAAGTTTTTGATGCAGCAAAGGATAGATACCATATGATTCCACTTACATGGGGTACCTACAATAGGCAAATGTAGAGAGACAAAAAGTAGATTTGAGGTTACAAAGGGCTGAGGGAGTTGGGGAGCCCATTGCTTAATGGGTACAAACTTTGGGGTAATGAAAAAGTTTTGGAAATAGATAGGAGTGACAGTGGTAACAACATCGTGAATGTACTTAATGTCATGGAACCGTGGTCTTAAAAATCGTTAAAATGGGGGGCGCCTGGGTGGCTCAGTCGGTTGAGCGTCCGACTTCAGCTCAGGTCACTATCTCGCGGTCCGTGAGTTCGAGCCCCGTGTCGGGCTCTGGGCTGATGGCTCCGGGCCTGGAGCCTGCTTCCGATTCTGTGTCTCCCTCTCTCTCTGCCCCTCCCCCGTTCATGCTCTGTCTCTGTCTCAAAAATAAATAAACGTAAAAAAAAATTAAAAAAAATCGTTAAAATGGCAAATTTTATGCTGTGCATTCTTACCACAATAATAAAATACCTTTAAAAAGTCTTGCAGGAAGAAGGCTTTGTTTATACACAAAATGGAGTTCGATCGTAGCTCAGATAATTAATAATAAATGACCTTTCACTTACATGAATGTCCTACAAGACATCTGAAAGCCCTGCAAGAGAATTCTCTGTTGCGCAAGACCTGCCCCACGCTTTCCAGGGTGTCTAGAATCACTGGCCAACCCTACTAAAGGCCAGTAGGGCTCGCTAATGTGCCACAGAAATGCCCCCACCGCGTTCCAATGGCCCCCGGGAGGGGACATCCCTGAGATGCAGGAAGTGACAGCCAGGTAGGCAAGTTGTCTAGTTTGGGGCCCAGCGAGTGCCTGCAGTCCTCGCGCTGCGCAAGGAAAACCGGCAGAAATCCAGTTCTTGGATGGATCCAAGCGTAGCATGGGGAGAGAGGGGCGGGCAGGGGGTTGGGGGGGGAGCAGGCCAGAGCTGTGACAGGAAAGCCCCCCACCTCCGGTCCCCATCCCTGGCGCCCAGGACCCGGGTTTCCCGGGCGGCGAGGCTATTGCAGTCCCCTGCCAGACGGTGGCGCTAGAGAGCCTCGGACACGCCAAGGTCCTGCGGGTTGGCGCAGCGACGGGCAGGGCTGACTCAGCCTTCGCAGATGATACAGCCGCGCGACTGACGGTGACGAGGGCAACAACAGCTACTATTTATTGCATAATTAGCAAGTTCTTTACTGTATTTTTCATGGCGTTTTAACAACCTATTTATTACAGGTGAGAAAACAAGTTCGGGCGGTTGCGAGGAGCTCGGGCACTGGAGTCACTGAAACAAGGCAGGGGCGCTGTCCCAGAGATTCCTGCCCCACAGAGCGACGTCTGCCCGTTCTGGTCTCGGCGGGCCGACTTCCAGGCCCGGCTGCTGCCAGCGCCTTCCCGCCTCCCTGCGGTTCGCGGGGACGTCAGCTGGCAAGGGGGCTGCCCCGCCCGCGCCCTCCCCTCCCGCGGCCCCCCGCCCCCAGTGTCTGGCTGGTGCAGGGGCACCGAGCTCTGCCCCGCGGCGTGCGCGAGGCGTGCGGTCAAGGGCGTAGAGCCGGGAAGCGGTGACTTCTCCCAGGATGCTTCTCCCAGGAGATCCTCCTTCCAGAACGATCGCGGTTGGCTGGCCCCCGCAGGTGGAGCCGGCTTCTTAGACTTCAAGCCTGCGTGTTTGCCTGCAGAGTTCTTCTCCGAGACTGAGGATCTCAGGCACGGGAGCGGCACGGAGGTCCCCACGGTCTGGGTAGGGACCCACCTGATGTCTGTTCCTCCAGAGAGGGGCTCTTTGATGTCAACCCTTAACTTTAACCCCTTCCCTGCACAAGCCAGCATTTTTTTTTTTCTTCTGTGCCTAAGATCTCTGTGGGCAGGGCCGAATCCTCTCTGTCCTTTTAACCCTCGCCCACGCTCCATTGTAATTAATACAATGATTGGGTCCGCAGCACTAATAATTAAGGCAACTGCCTTTTTGAAACACTTTCACAGCACCTCATCTGTGCTCCCAACAACCTTGTCAGGCAGATATTGTTGTTATTCCCATTCTATAGATGAGGAAATGTGAGGCCTGAGTCACATACCTGGAATGAGGCAGAACCAGGTCTGGAGCTCCAGGTCCTCTCCTTCCAAGCCCCTGCCCTCAGCAAGAGATGCATTTCCTCTGCCGCAGTCTCTAGGGGAAAAAAAAAAAAAAAATCTTTCTTCTTAGAAGCGCGGTGTCCAAAGTATCTTAGCAGTTCCTTTAAAAAGTAGCAAGATTCTGTACTTGCCAAGTATTTAAACAACTTCACACCCATGAACCAGTGTAAGGCTATAGAATTTCAGTACGACTCACAGAGCAGGTATTGTGTCTCCTGTTTCACCAAGGGGGCAACAGACGGCCTCATCCCTGCCCGTGGATCCCATCAGGATCCCTAGGCCAGGAGGGTGATGGAGAGCCCAGCTGGGGAGGGCCCAGACCTACACTACAGTGCAGTATTTGCAGCCAAGGGGTCATTATAAAAGGTAGGGGATACAGACTTCAGAGGCAGGCACAGAGAGCCAAACAGACAGGGCAAGACAGCTGAGCCAAAAATGCCAAGCCAAGCACAATGAAATGATGGGGAGTCATATATGTATATACATGGAGTCAGAGGCCACGAGTTCAGGAATTAGGCTCCAGGCGGGCGAGATTGGGTGTTCCCAAAGTCAGGCCAGTGTGGCTCCCACCCTCTCCCCCATGGTCTCGGTGTCTTGGGCCACAGGAGCAGAATTACCAGCCTCCCAGCCTCGCCACAAAAAGCAATGCATAGAGCAGGGGGCGCGGGGGGGGGGGGGGGGGCGGGGAGGTGGGGAGTCTAGAGTGAGTCAGGAATCCAAAGGAGCAGACAAACAGAAAACCCAGATGTGACGGCAAACCCAAATGGGGAAACCGATTCACATCCTCACGGGGCAAGGCTGTGGCAACCTGAGTGTGGATCGAAGGGTTCCCCAGCTGATGCAAAAGGAACAGTAAACTCACACAACAAAGAGGTCTCAGCGCCAACAAAAGAGCTCTCATCCCTTCACAGTCCCCCAAACTGCTTTCTCTTCCAGACCCCAAGTTGCAGGGTGACTGAGGCGGTTTTGAAGGAGGCTGTCATCAGAATGCCCATGTTCCGATTGGTCCCCAACACTCCATATTTAGGTGTTACTCTTCTCCAGATTGCATATTGCCACTACAGACACGAAGGGCCTTTGAACTACCTGTAGACTTTCAGGCTGGAAGTGCTCCCAGTCAAGCCCACCTGTCTGGTAAGTAAGGCCAAGCCCCCTCCCGGAGCTCAGATGCACCTGAAGTTGGGTGCAGAGAAGATCTCAAAGCAGGATCAGGCATTTTCATACTTTTCTTTTTATATATAACGGCCGTTATTTTTCTTAAATAAATGACATTATAGAGAAAGGAATGCCAAGCAGAGGGGGGAAATGCACCCACACTATCAACACTCCAGGTTGGACCGGTTTTCATCTGTCCAGGTTTCTTTTCTCCTCATTGAAAGGGCATATGCCATTTTCTAGGCAGCTGAAATCATAGTAGTGTGTCAGGTATGGTTTTTATCCCTTCAAATTAAGTCACAAGCACTTTTTTAGGGTGCGATGGAGACTTTCAAAATGGCGGCTGGCTCCATGTCTCTGACGGGAGGTGATAGCGTATCATTTACCAAGCACCTCTCTACCAGGGCTCTTTCAGGTTGCCTCAGCTTTTCACGATCGCACCTAACGTTATGACGGACAGGCTAGTACAGTCCTCAGAGTGCAGACGCCTGATGGAAGTTTGAAGAACGGGTGGTGCAATTTTTCAGGCAACTCTCTGTATGACGTGACACGCCACGGGGAGTGGGGCTTGTTCTGGCTGCCCGGGGGGGTGGGAGGGGGGAGAAGATGGGGAGACAAAAAGGAAAGAGGTGGTGTTTGTTCCACAGCTGGCCAGAGGCACTGGGCCTGGTCCTTTCCAGAGACGGGGCGAACAGGCAGGAACAGAAAGCGCCTTTTGGGTGAAAGCTTTATGAGACTTGGGGCAAGGCCCCGTCCCTTCCTGGTTCAGGTAGGAAAAACACAGCGGCTGTAAGTCAGGGAGGCGAGGATACCAGCAGAGCTTGGTGTGCCCTGAAAAACGGCCCTGATGGTGCAGCTTTTTCCTGTGGGCGAAGCAGCCGGGGCAGAAGCAGTGTCACCCGCTCATGGCTCACGGGCTGAGAACTTCCGCAAGCCGGCTGGAGGAGAACGGAAGTGGATCTGGTCCTTGGCACGTGTGAGACGCTTGCAGGGGACTCTACGAGCCGAGTGCCGGGCTCTGAGGCCGGGGCTTGTGGTCATCCAGTCATGCATGGGGCCAGGAATCCAAGGACTACAGACATCAACGCTAATGGACTCACGTCCAACCGCAGGCTGGGAGGAGTCAGGGGGTTAGACGTTACTTCTTTTGGATGATTTCCCTAGGAGAGCTTCCTAGAAGCAGGATTCGTGGGTAAAAAAGCAACCAAAGCTTTCTTCCCCCGTGGGAGTCCCAGAGCTCGTTCTCGGGCCCAGCGGCCATGTTGTTTTCCGCCCTGCCCCGGATCCAGGGGCCCAACCACTTTGTGCTTTCTCTTTAGGGCCACCCCCCTCTCTGCCCCTAGGCTGACCCCCATCTAAGGGAGCTGAAATCGTAGCGGTGTATAAGGTATTCTTTGTATCCCTTAAGATCAAGTCATAAGCACTTTTTTACATTGTTATGGGGTCTTCAAAATGGTGACTGGCTGCACCTCCTACCGGCCCCCTCCTTTCTCACTGCCTCTGCAGACAGACGCGTGGGTCCATTCCATCCTTAAGCATCGCTTACAAGAACACAGTAACAATTACGGAGACGTGTAAAACAGGGGGGAAAAGTGCAAAAACTTCAGGAGCCTTACCAAGTTTTGTGAGCTATAAATCCTTACTTATAATCCCTGGTTCTCTGTCGAAATAATTACCAGATGCTCACTTAAGACATCAGACCTTCTTCATCTGGGGACCACACTGAACATTCAGGGGTCTAGGCCAGCCAGGGCCTGGTCAGGAAAATAAAACCATGCCAGCTGTTTTAACAGAGAGAATGTAATGTGAGGAACAGATGAATCGGGTATCGGAGGGAGCACGGGTCCCTGCGGACTTGTGGCCCCCCAGAACTGTGAGGGAATGAATCTCTGTGGTTTGAAGCCACTCGGCTGTTGGCGCATTTTTTGGTAGGCAAGAGGAGAGTGTCCGCGGGCGGTATCCCCGAGGGGAGACCCTGAGGCTGATTCTGAGAGTCTGGAAACACCTGGAAGCTGGAACGACCGCTGCTGGAGTCACCTGCTTCTGCTGGGTAGGAACGCTGTTGTTGGATGACGCTGACAGAGACAAGGAGCAAACCCGAACCACATTCTCCCACCTCCGGCCTTCCAGTCTCCCTCTCGTTTGCTCCTTGGCCAATGCCCGTGTAGCAGGGGGCCGGCTGTCAGGGCGAAACATGGTGTGCTGAGCTCCAGCATCACCGACCTCACTCTGGCAGGTGGATGAGGAACTGAGAGACGAGAGCTTAATAACCAGCGTGGGGCATGTAAGCTTGGGCGGAAAACACAGTCACATCTTTATTGTCATTGTTCTCTCTCTGAGATCCAGTATGTCCTTCCCTTATGAACGTTGGCCAGAAATAAATGGATAAAACCAGAGTAGTATGAGCAGTATCTGTAATTCTATCACCAGTGTTTTCATTGCACATTAGAGTTGCTGCAGATATTTCAAAATACCATTTAGGCTTATCATCACTACTTTAAAATTATAGGTGTTAGGCTCACTGCTAGACCTAGTAATTTCGTGTGCTAATAAAGAAGCAAATACATTACCGACATGATTTTGTTTTCTGGGTTGGTTTTTTTTTTTTAATGTTTTTATTTAGTTTTGAAGGAGAGAGAGAGAGAGAGAGACAGAGCATGAGCGGGGGAGGGGCAGAGAGAGAGGGAGACACAGAATTCGAAGCAGGCTCCAGGCTCTAAGCTGCCAGCACAGAGCCCGACGCGGGGCTCGAACTCACAAACTGTGAGATCATGACCTGAGCCGGAGCTGGATGCTCAACCGACTGAGCCACCCAGGCGCCCCTCAAATTCCTCATCGGCCACATTTCCAGAGCAGCCCCACTATTGTTCTGCATCAGGGACTGTCTACCTGGAGCTAAGCTGTCAGGGATGGAGGTTGTGGCAAGCCACCAAGGAAATCCACAGGGCAGTGAGGATTCCTCAGTTGGGTTCTGAGGCTGTGACGTTTTTCTAACACCTGAGCTCGCATGCACCTCGTTTGATCACCCAGAGCCTATTTAGGGGACAGCTAAACTGTCTAGCTAGACTAGCCAGGCGCCCTAAGTGAGTTTAATTAACCACCCTGTGCTTCAGATGCCTCGTTCATACAATGTAAGTGATGGAGACGTGCACCTCACTGGGGTTGCTGGGAGGATTAAGTGAACAAACCAATGGAGAGCACTTAGACTAGAGCCCGGCGTCAAGCAAGTACTTTCTAAATGGTAGCTTGAAAATATGGCTGTCGTTTACCCACATCTCTCCAGGTGCCCTGGAAAGTACAAGTCGTGGTCTCTGTCTTCTAGGAATATGGTATTAAAATCGTGCTTCTCGGGGCCTTGGAGGTTGCCGTGATGTATATCCGCGATGACTGAGAAGGGTGAGGGGTGGGGGATGGGGAGCAGGTACCCTTTAGCTCCTACCCCACTCAAGAGTCTTTACTTTATCTAATGTATACGTTGAGTTTTCAGGTAAGATTTCATTTGAGGAAAACGTCCTAAGACAGCCTACAAAGAATTGGAAAACCACTGGTGTTGGAAACAAGTAAGACCAAGGAAAGGTACTCAGGAAACTATTAAGAGTCCTACGTGACTGAATGAGATTAGGTTTTGTGTCGGTCAGGGTCATGGAAGGAACCAAGTGACACACACTCAAATTCATTGTTAGACAAGAGCCTCATGAAGGGACTACTGGTATAGGTAGAGTTTGGGGAGCCATTACCACTCCTAGGCCTAGTAGATGCCGCTTTAAGGCCAATAGGCTTGAGCAATGGAAACTTGACAAAAGGTCCCACAGTGACCACTGGGCTGAATGCAAACAGGCTCATTAAATGACTCACCTCGAAATAGCCATAGGCCCTAACTAACCAATGGGATACTTACAACCAGGCACAGTTACCATAAAAGGGAAAATTCCATACTTCCTCACTCCACCCTATAAATATAGCCCCTCACCACCACCCAGTAGCAGACAGTCTCTCCTTTGTTGCCCTGCCCACTACTCCCTTGCACTGGATTCAATACGTTTCTATCTCCTTTGTTCTGCCTTGGGTGAATTCTTTCATCACCCGCACCACCGGCCCCCATCCAGTCAGAGCACAACACAGGCCTGAAGAGGGGAGGGAAAGGAGGGTCTGGTTTCTAGAAAGGATGGACACATAGAGAGTGTGCCTGACAGTAGCTGAAGTGTTTGTAGAGGGAGGCAGCCAATCTGTGGGAACCTGTTAGGGACGGAGCCAGGACAATGGATATTCTGACCATACTCTCCTTCCTGCCCTTCCAACCCTCAGGGCCCTCCTGATGGGCAAACCCAACAGGACGCCAGAGGGCAGTGGGCGTCCTTTGATATACTGACACAGCCCCAGTGCTGTGCTGGTAAATAAATATTTAACAACAAACCTGAGATAGGTGTGTATATGCCTGTTTGTAGTGTTTGCCGATTTCCAAGGTGTAAATATTCCTATTGTGGTCACCAAGCATGGAGTTAGGAAGAGATGTACATAATCAGCTCTTGCAGGCTTCAGCCCACCGCTGATGTAGACCATATGGGTCAGGATCCCAGGACAAGGAGCAGGTTGGGAAAGGATGGAGAGTGGATCTGGAAAGGCAAACAAAAGACGGTGGTGTTGCTGTCCACATGGCAACTGCCAATATCAGACCAAGGGTTCTTACGTCTGGAGCAAGGGCCTTGGTGCCTTCCTCTTCACCATCAACACTACTGCCATATGGAAGGCTAATAAAGAATGGTTAAAGCCAATAAGCATCTAGCAGGTGAGAGAGGGAACGAAACAGAGAATGAAAGAAGAGAGGGAAAGGGAGGTGTTAATTCCATTCTAGACTGGGACATGTCCTCCTTCCTCACGGATAACTATGTTGCTGATAAAGACAGAAGGAAGCAGAGGTGGGAGTTGCACTTCTCCAACTTCAGTTAACTTCATCTGATAGCTCAACAGCATCCTGTGGCCAGCTAGGCATGTGTCCTGCGGAGGAAGGAAGAGTGACTTACTAGAAACGGGAGTCCCCGGGGTGGGGCCAGGACTTATGTGGCAGGAACTCAACGTCTTAGAGGTCACGGTATCACCCTGTTATCCGCTGGCAGGGGCGTTGCCGCGGAGCCATTACGGACTGTTCTGAGCCTGTGTGGGCCTATCTTGGCTGAGCCATCGCTGAAGGGAGCGACATTCTGTGATGCTTAGGGTCCTAGTATTCTTCTTCTGTATGTGGCGGGCACGGCCCCAATCCTCAGTAACGGTGTGAAACAGGAGCTCCACAACCGCCACCACTTACCCACCAGACCTACCACAAACAGTCTGTCCCACTGCCACGGAAAAGGAGACTGATGAGGCAGGGAAAATGAAAAGCGAAAAATCCAATTAAAAAAAAATTAAATGCATTAGTATCAGAAAAGAACAGGTGCAAAACTGCAGGAAAACATAATCCAAATATAAAGAGTTTTAAGTTTGCCCAACTCTTCTATCATATAAAAGTTTTTATAATATAAAAGCATGATAATATAAAACTCTACGATAAAATAAAAACTACCATATATAAGAGCTACACAAGAGAGACCTGCCATACGGGCAATTGTCTTGTCTCTGAAGGAGAATCAGGAACCAAGGAAACAAAAACAAAATTGTAGAAATTATACAGTAAAAGAGCTCTTTCTTTCCTTTGAAAAAAACTGCATGGTAGAGTGACTAAAAGCTCAGACTCTACAGTGAAGTAGACTTAAGTTCCTTTCTCAACTCTGTTGCTGATCTTCTATGAACCCTTGAACCTCAATTTCATCATCTGTAAATTGGGAGGGATAATAGCTGTCACCCCTGCTGTTGTCACAGGGTAATACACAGAGAGCACTTAGCCCTGCATCTGGCAGAAGTTTCATCATTTCAAAGGGACTCACTGAGTACCAAGCAGGGTTAATGACAAGAAACCAACCCATAGATACACGTGATAGTATCTGTAAATATCAAGATTACAGGAAAACAACCTTAAGAGCATTTGGGGGGGAGGGAATGGTAACCTAAAAAGGAAGAAAACCCGCCTAACTTCAATCGTCTCCCATAAAACCATATTAAATGCCAAAAGGAGATATGTCAACTATTAGAGTTTTGAGGGATTAAGGTAGCTAGCTAATCAGGATTACGGACTCAGTCAAGTCCTGTATAAAAACAACAAAGAAGCAGCCTCAGCTGTTCAAAGACTCTGAAGGCATAGCTTCTATGTCTTTCCTAAGACAAGTTCCAGAAGGCTTTTTACAGAAACCAAGACATACAGCAAAAAAAAAAATTCAACAAAGGCTAGTTCATGTTGTAAAAGGATGAGCATCAAGATCTGTTACATGTTGAATGAAGCCTAAATAATTATTGGAAATATGATTACAAGATAGAATGCAAATGTCAAGAAAAATTAATTATAACCTCAGTGTAATTTCAGATTCTACCGACTGAGATAGGAGTAAAAATAAATGGAAGCAAAAACAGGGTAAGATTTTCATCTTACTAAGGAATTTATAAATACTGTTTCATTCTTATCATTGCTGATAATAGAACTGTGGGACAAGGATATTTTTCGAAATATAAAAAGTAGGAACTAGTACAACTTTAAATGTATCTTTTTTTAAAACATTTATTTATTGTCGAGAGACAGAGCGTGAGCAGGGAAGGGGCAGAGAGAGAGAGAGACACAGAATCCGAAGCAGGTTCCAGGCTCTGAGCTGTCAGCACAGAGCCCGACACGGGGCTCGAACTCACGAACCATGAGATCATGACCTGAGCTGAAGTTGGCCGCTTAACTGTCTAAGCCACCCAGGCGCCCCAGAAATAGTACACTTTTAAAAGACCATTTGTGGGGGGCCTAGGTGGCTCTGTCGGTTAAGTGGCCAACTCTCCATTTTGGCTCAGGTCATGATCTCAGGTTTTATGAGTTTGAGTCCTGCGTCAGGCTCTACGCTGACATCATGGAGCCTGCTTGGGATTCTCTCTCGCTCCCTTTCTCTCTGTCCTTCCCCTGGTTGCATGTGCATGCTCTTTCTGTCCCTCAAAATAAATAAATAAACTCAAAAAAAGTAAAATAAAACGCCATTTGTATGAAGGTAGGCAAACTGCTAAAGCACAGAGTCCCACAATATCAGTGATGTATCACAGTAAACCTTATTTCTTGCTCACGGCATAATCCACGTGTTAGGGAGAAGGTGGGGAAGAGTTCACAAGGCCCAGCTAGGTGTAAGGAAAGCAAGACATGTTGCTTAGCTATATGCTTATGATGAAGAGGAGGACTTGGATTCTGATGAATACCCGCAGTCCAATCATCCAATATCTGTGCTTCCTTCTTCCCTTAGAGAGAGGCCACACCTCTTCCCGTGTCAAAACTGTATGAGTCAGGCTTCAGCCAAGAAAACAAACACTAGGCTAGTATTTCAAATAAAGAAGACGACGCACAACTGGTGCTCACAGAATTGTTGGGAGGTTTCGGGAAGCAGGGGTCAGGAACATTGCGGTGGGCTGTCGGGGAATGATGATTTCTTCATGATCTCGGCCCACTGAAGCATCAAAGCAGGCATCATGGAAGATCTCACCATGAAGCTGCTCCAGGCTCCGTGTCACCCAGAATCCAGGATGCCCACGTGACTGTCGGCCGCTGGTGGTGGAGGAAGAGATGTCTTCTCCCTGACTTGTATCTTCCTAATCCCACGTGACTACTTTTCGCCAGTAGAATCTAAACTGGAGCCCTGATGGCAAGTGATTCTGGGGAATAAGCGCTCAGAGCTGATGGCAAACCTTCTAAATCACTGAGGGAAAACCCATAGAAAACAGTTGATTCTCATTATCTGCAGTCTTTATGTATTTTAAGTCATCAAAAAACACTGAAACAGAAACTACCGAGCCATTGCTCCTAGGGAAAATATAGGGTTAGGTTCCTGCGCGCTTCTGCTCACAACATCTCATCGATGGATCAACACAAAACCTTACTTTATTCGTTTCTGTTTAAAGACACCTTTTAAATATATATTGTTGATTCATGAACATTGAACTCACAGTCACTAGCACCATAACCTGAACAAAGCTTATCTGACACAGTATTTTCTCAGTGAGGCACATCGTACCTTCCTGTACTTAGGAACACCAGAGAGCACTCACTATGCTTGGGGGTCATTCCGACAGTGAAATCTCCACCAAGAGGCCCAACAATGTCAAACCACGACACTATATAGACCACACAAAGACCCTTGTATGTACGTCAGACCACTCAAGTTTTTCACTGTGCTGTGCGTGTCTGCATATGACTGCAAAAATCCCATGCATGTGGACTTGGAGGTTACAAATCAATGTAGTTAGTAGATGAGTTTGCAAATACGAAATGCACAGGTAATGAGGGTCAACTGTACATATAACAAAGCAGAAAGAAAGCAAAGCACTAAAATGGAAAACAAAAAGTAAAATACGCATTTAAAATGATCAATGTTGGGGTTCCTGGGTGGCTCAGCTGGTTGAGCGTCTGACTTCGGCTCAGGTCATGATCTCACAGTTTGTGGTTTCGAGCCCCACGTCGGGCTCTGTGCTGACAGCTCGGAGCCTGGAGCCTGGTTCAGATTCTGTGTCTCCCTCTCTCTGCCCTTCCGCCTGCTCACCCTCCGTCTGTCTGTTTGTCTCTCTCAAAAATAAACATTAATAATAATAATAAATAAATAAATAAATAAATAAATAAATAAAATGATCAATGTTATCAAAGACAAATGAAAATCACGAGGCAAACATTCATAGTACACGAGGTAGTGCTGGTCGGCCATGAAATTGTAAGAACAGATTCTAATTCTGGGAAACTATAAATAGCTATCAACTTTCTTGAGAGAAATTTGACAGTAAATATTATGGCCTTAAAAATATTCAGACTCTGACCTAGCCTTACAAATCTACAAAATTTAGCTTAATAGGTGTACATGGACACCAAGATTTCATTTACGACAATATTTATCTCAACAAAATTTATAATAGCAAAAGAGAAAGTATAAATAACCTACATGTCTTACGACAGAAGACTGGTTAACTAAATTATAGCACCCCTATAAAACAAAATACTATGCAGCCTTTAATTGTAATGTTCCAGAATGATATTAAATGCATGGAAAGATGCATTTAATATGCTCATCATAAAAAAGGCTATGCCCACAAAAACATTAGCAACTAGTATATAGTGTTTGTTTCCATTTTTGCGTATAAAAAGGAAAAAGGAGAAACATAATTATTTTAAAATTGTGAAAAATATGTAATTTAAAGGTAAATTTCTTAACAAAAATCTTGGCAAATTTGGATGCAAATAAGTATATATATATTTTTTTAACATTTTTATTTATTTTTGAGACAGAGAGAGACAGAGCATGAACAGGGGAGGGGCAGAGAGAGAGGGAGACACAGAATCCGAAACAGGCTCCAGGCTCTGAGCAGTCAGCACAGAGCCCGACGAGGGGCTTGAACTCACGGACCGTGAGATCATGACCTGAGCCGAAGTCGGATGCTTAACCGACCAAGCCACCCAGGCGACCCAGAAATAAGTATATTTAAAGAATTAAATATTCTAAAGCCAATATTATCACTTGACATGAAATTGACTATGTTATAAGGAAAAAGACAAAGATACCACAATTTTTTAATTTTCTTTGTTTTGAGAGAGAGACAGCACGGACCCACGTGAATGCATGCACACAGGTAGGGAAGAGCAGAGAGAGGGGGAGAGAGAATCCCGAGCAGGCTCTGCGCTGTCTGCTCATAGTCCAATGTGGGGCTCAAACTCAGGAACCATGAGCGGAAACCAAGAGTCAGACGCCTAACTGACTCAGCCACCCAGGTTTCCCAAAGACACCACTGTTATTTAAGTTCTCAACGATAAACAGAACTAAGACAGAATCCCTGAAAGGAGAAAAATATCAGAGCTTACACGTGATTTATTTATGCACCTAGAAAACCCAGGCAAATCAATGTCTTTTAGAGATAATTGGAGTCGAGTGAGATCTGTAGAAGCAAAACCAATGAGCACATGAAAAGATACTCAGCATCGTTGGTCATTACAAACTCTGACCACGCTGAGTACTGGCAAAGGATATGGACGAACTGGAACTTCGCTGCTGTTCGGAATATAAAACGAATGATCATTTTGAAAAGAGTCTGGAAAACAGTTTGCTAAAAAAAACAAAAGAAGTTAAACACATACCTCCTGTATGACCCAGCCACTCCACTTGTAAACATTTACCCAAGAGAAAAGAAATCGTATGTCCACACAAAGACTTCCTGTACACAGATGTTCACAGCAGCTTTATTTATAATTGGTCCAAACTGGAAACAAGCAAAGGTCCATCGGCTGGTAAGGGGATAAATAGATTGCGGTCTATCCAGATGATAGAACGCTACACAGCAATGAGAAGAAACGAATTATTGATACACAAAACAATGTGGATGAATTTCCACACAGTTACGTGAGAAGACGAGCAAAAAGGGATGCGTAGTCTATGATTCCATTAATAAGAAATACTCAAAAATGTAAATTAATCTATAGTGCCAGAAAGCAGATGAGCGAGTGGTTGTCTTGGGCCAGGAGCTGGCACCGGGGAGGCATGGCTGACGAAGGGACATAAGGAAGCTTCTGGGTGTGATGATGTTTTTATAAATGAATACATATGTCAAAACTCATCTAAGTATACACTTCAAATATGTGTTTATTGTATGTCAATTATGCCTTAAGAAAGCTGAAAAAACATAAGAAGTAAACAGTGGAAGCCATGCGCATTGTTTTTACATACCAGGAATAACCAGCTAGAAAATACTACGGGAAAAGTTCTTCGTCAACATTCCAACACAAAATACAAAATAACCTGTAATAAATTTAACACACAGTGCGGTGGGCACGTAGGAAAAAAAAAAAAAAGATTTGTAAGTCTTTGTGATGATTTGAATCTTTGAAAATCTTTGGAAAAAAAGATTTGAACACATGAGAAGCCACAGTCTCTTCCCATTTTGTTGAGGTGGACACTGTGCTCATGTGCTATCCAGATCTCCCACCTCGGAACCCAGACACTCATTCTTTTAGCTGCAGAGAGTGTTGGCTGCTGATGACTCCTACCTGCTTGTTCCCCGGGAACCTCCCTTCTCTGAGAACAGCTACCTTCTCTCCCGGGTTGTTCTCAGGTGACGAGTCCGTGGGCGGGGGAGGGAGTTTTACACAGGCCTGGTCCCCTTGCCGCAATTGGGGACAACTAGGACGTTCCATCCTAGTCCCAGAACTCCCCTGGGGTCAGCTGAGGCCCTGTCCATGACACCATTATGGTTCAACCACTTGTCCTGCCTGCTCCCACCTCCTTCATGCCCATGGAGGTTTTGATCCCAAGGGTACTTCTTAATAAACCTACTACATGCGAATCTTCCTCTTAGAGTCTGTTCCCCAGGGAACTTGACCTACAACAAAAGGTGAGGGTATCAGTTAGACCCAGATTAAAGTATGATTGACCTGGGGCACCTGGGTGGTTCAGTTGGTTGAGTGTCCGACTCTTGATTTCAGCTCAGGTCATGACCTCACAATTTTTGAGTTCGAGCCCGGCATCAGGCTCTGTGCTGACATCCGGGAACCTGCTTGGGATTCTGTCTCCTTCTCTCTGCCCCTCCCCCACTCACTCTCTATCTCTCTCTCAAAATTAAAAAAAAAAAAAATTGTAGGGGCACCTGGGTGGCTCCATCCATTGAACGTCCGTCTTCGGCTCAGGTCATGGTCTCACGGGTCGTGAGTTCGAGCCCCGCGTTGGGCTCTGTGCTGACAGCTCAGAGCCTAGAGCCTGCTTCGGATTCTGTGCCTCCCTCTCTCTCTGCCCCAACCCATTTGCATTCTGTCTCTGTCTCTCTCAAAAATAAATAAACATTAAAAAAAATTATTTTTAATTTTTTTTGGAAACTTAAAAAAATAATAAAATAAAGTACAGCTGACCCTTGAACAACTCAGGGGTTAGGGGAACTGACTCCCCCACACAATCAAAAAGCCCCACATAACTTTTGACTTCTCCAAAATTTAACTACTAGTAGCCTCCTGTTGACTGATAACATATAAACAGTCAATTAACACGTATTTGTATGTTACATGTTTTATATACCGTATTCTTACAACAAAGGGAGGCAGAGAAAAAGAAAATGTTATTAAGGAAATCATAAGGAAGAGACATTACATTTACAGGACTGCATTGTAAAAAAAAATCCTTGTATAGGCAGTGTGCTTGATGGTCCCCCAGATCTGTCTTTTGCTTCAAAAGTGCTTGGACAGAACAGACCCAGGGACACCCCTTCTTTTGGCCTCCAACCACTCTCCAACTTCTTTTCCAGTCACAACCTTTACAGCCATCTTTTCCCCCATCCTCTGCCTCCGGGACCAGCCCACACCACCTTTCGAGCTTAGCTCCTTATTGCCGATCCACCACGAGCTCCCAGGTTCATCAGAATTGCTCCATCGACGTGGAGGTTGCCATCAACCACCGGGGCAATATGCATCTGCAGGCCTTCGACACCTACCTCTCTCTGGGTTTCTATTTTGACCATGAAGATCTGGCCCTGGAGGGCACGGACCACTTCTTCCCAGAATTGGCTGAGGAGTAATACGAGGACACCCAGTATCTCTGGAAGACGCAAAACCAGCCCAGGGCTGTGCCCGTTTCTAGGACATTCAGAGGTGAGTGGGGTAATGCCTGGACGCCATGGAAGCTGCGTGGTCCCGGAGAAGAATCGGAAGCAGGCCCTTTTGGATCCGTGTGCTCGGATTCTGCCCACTCAGACCCTCATCTCTGCAGCTTCCTGGAGAACCGCTTCCTGGGCGAGGAGGCGAAACTCATCGAGAACATGGCGGCCACCTGGCTAATGCCTCAGGCTGGCCCCCAGGTTGGGCTGGACGAGCATCTCTTCAAAAGGCTCACCCTCCAGCACACTTAGGAGCCTCAGAAGCCCAGCCGTCTTTGAGGGACCTCTCCAGCATCCCCCCTGGTGCCAGGGCCACTGCTTGAGCCTCTCCCTGAAGCCACTAGGCAGCTTTTTAACCACCCTGGAGGCCTCTCCCAAGCCATGGATCCAATGGAAACAATAAAGCTTTTCACAAGGAAAAAAAAAAAAAAATCCACATGTAATCCACTCTGTGCCATTCAAACCTATGTTGTTCAAAGGCCCACTATACTCATTTATTGCAGTTTCTGTTGGAGTAACAGTGAAATAATTTGATTAAGTAAAAATAACTAAGAAACTCTGGAGGGAAGAAAAGAACAACAAAGTTGGACTTAAAATGCCAGAAACTAAATTTTATTCTGGAACCATAATAATCTAAACACTATGTTAATCATACTTAATAGAAAAAGTCAATGAAACAGAAAACACCATATGCAACATAAGCAGCATCCAGGATGATATTCTCTTTCTATAATGTTCTTTTTCCTTGACTGTTTGAATCTTGTCGCTTTCCTGAGGGTAATATTAATTCCCTTTTTTGTGGAGGCTGCTCGTTTCCTTACAGGGACACCAAAGTCTATATTTCTTTTTATTATTATTTTTTTTAATGTTTACTTATTTCTGAGACAGAGAGAGACAGAGCATGAGCAGGGGAGGGGCAGAGAGAGAGGGAGACACAGAATCTGAAGCAGGCTCCAGGCTCCGAGCTGTCAGCACAGAGCCTGACGCGGGGCTCAAACTCACAAACTGTGAGATCATGACCTGAGCCGAAGTCGGTCGCTCAACTGACTGAGCCACCCAGGCGCCCCTTGTTTGCATTTCTTCTCCAGGATAGAAGAGGAAATTCTTGCGCCTTTTTTTCTTTTCATTTACCTCCTACTTTTCCATCCACCCTACTCAGAGCAAAAAAGTCGCAAAACAGATTGGTTCTTATCTAAGACATAGACTGAAGCACATTGACTGGTGGCATGAGATTACCATAAACCAAATTCTGTGTCTCCTCCACTCTCTGGCCCTTGCATCTCATTTGTGAAGGTGGTTGGACAGGCGAGTTGACTTGGCCGGCTTTCCTCTTCAATCCCACATCTAGATGTGGATGGTTCCCATACTGAGACTCAGAGGAAGAGGAGATAGGCCCTCATCTACATGCTCCAACCCCAGCACTGGTTCCAATAGGAACAACTTTGTCACTGCGGCTTTCTTGGCAACTGCGGTAGAGAGGCAGGAGAGGGTGATTGCCGAGACCAATTTCTAACACTAGGTACTGGGCTACTAGGATCCTAATTACCCTACCTGACTGTGTAAAAGACAGATGCTGTGAAGAGATATTTCCCCCCTCATCGTGAAGCCCAAACTTGCTTGGCTAGCCCAGAGGAGCCACCACGATCAGGCCACTCCCCTCCTCCCGTCCCCGTGTTCTAGCCACAATTTGAAGGACGAGGTTCTGCCCTCATGAATTTGTATCTAAGCTTCCTCCACCCTCCTCGCCACATCACCTTACTCTTTCCAGACCTACTTCCCCGGGCAACACTAATTACTCCTGCCAGAGAAATCTTTATTGTCCTTATGCATGCCCAAGGCACTTAGTGCCCTCTCAATGTCAGAGTCCCCTACGAGACTGTCAACACATCCGGGTCAGGCCGATGTGAATGAAGCGTTCGTCCTAACATCACCAGGCCCATCACACAGAACGTGACACAAGGCAGATACTGGACAGACAGGAGCGATAGTTACTGTGCAGGATGGTTCTAAGAAACAACAGTGGGGAATAAATAAGGTGGTTACTGACATGTGAAGAGCACTCAATAAAGCTTAATCTCCTTCTTATGTCTTTCCTCCTTACCTCTTGTCCTCGCCCCGCCTCATCCCTTGCTTTTTCTATTCCAGGCTCTCATTTCCTTCCCTTCTCTTCGTGCCTTTGGAAACAGTAACCGGAAGAAAGAGATCCAACTTACAACCTGACCATCTCCGGCTTGGAAGCGCTCCAACCCCCCACCCATGAGTCAGCCAGTGTTCACCTCATTTTTGCTCCACCTTAATTAATAGCTGACCTTTTAGCTCATCTGCCAAGGAAGGGTTGCTAGAAACAAACTGAATGTAGTCATGGGGGTGTGTCCTAGAATCTTCCTAATGAGGAACTGAGAGTCTAAGTGCCTCACTTAGCAAGACTTGGGGGAATTCCTAGAGCCAAACCTAACTCTATCCTCAGTGATGTCCTGACTACTAACGTGGCCCTTGAAATCCACATGCTACTTAAAACAGTACCAACGGAACGTATAGGGAGTTTCAAATTATTCTGGTGACTCAGAAAAGAAAATTGGCTGCACACAGAAATCACCAATTCATGAACTTCAGCCAGATGCCCATGTCGGGGTTTCCTTGATGCTCGTGGAAGAATGTAATATTATAGCCGAGCTCTGGAGATTCTATCTTTATAGAGAGACAAGGATGACATTGAAGCCTTAACATAGAATAGTAGAGACAGTTGCTGTTAGAAGTAAACCAGTAGAGCAGGGTACAAAAGAAATAAAGGACGTAGTAAAGGAGAGAAGATACCTCCTCACCGTCCTACCCAGCTCCCTCCTATTTTCTTTTTTTTTTTTTATTTTTTTTAACTTTTTTTTTTTTTAATTTATTTTTGAGACAGAGAGAGACAGAGCATGAACGGGGGAGGGGCAGAGAGAGAGGGAGACACAGAATCGGAAGCAGGCTCCAGGCTCTGAGCCATCAGCCCAGAGCCCGACGCGGGGCTCGAACTCACAGACCGCGAGATCGTGACCTGAGCTGAAGTCAGACGTTTAACCGACTGAGCCACCCAGGCACCCCAACTCCCTCCTATTTTCTAAATTAGAAATCAAAATAATAGCAGCAATATAATTCTCTAAGGAATATACTCGAACTTCCATTCTCCGTGTTAGAAAACGGATGCTCAGAGAGATTAAGTAACATGTCTAAAATCATACAGGCAGACATCAGTCACATCAGGCTTCCAGATCAGGTCCAACTCCAAAGCCCATGTCATTGCTAGTCTTTCAAGCTGTCTCCAATAAAACCTACTACACGCACGTGAAATTAATCCACCAAGGTAAATGAGGGTTTTCGAACTTTGCTGGTCATCTTCCGGCAGAGAAATCTTTTAGAACATCCAAAACTATCCAGAAGTCATCGCTCTGCCCTCACAGGTAAAAAAGTGAGCAAACTAAAAATCAACAAGCCTTCTTAGATCCGTCAGAGATGTGAGGTCACAGGGCAAAGTGCTTCTCCCAAGCAGTTCCAGTGTGGTTCTGGGGTCAGGAGCCACAGTTTCCTTAGCAGGCTAATCTGTGGTGTGGTCTGGGGTGTCATTTCTAGAAGTTCGGCTTCAATCTATTTTCTCCAGAATGCCCCAAAATTCAGTTAAGCCACCTAGATCCTTTAATACATATGGGTTCTTTTTCCCTTTTTTAAATGGTTATTTATTTATTTATCTTGACAGACAGAGAGAGACAATGCAAGCAGGGGAGAGGCAGAGAGAGAGGGACAGAAAGAATCCCAAGCAGGTTCTGCACTGACAGCACAGAGCCTCATGCAGGTCTCAATCGCACAAACTGTGAGATCATGACCTGAGCTGAAACCAAGAGTCGGACACTTACCGACTGAGCCACCCAGGCACCCCTATATGTGTTTTATTTATTAGCAATAACAAAAGTCACTCTAGTTAGTTTGCTAAGAATCAGGGTCAACACAACTTATATTTCAAAATGTTCTTTAGACTTGGGGAGCCTGGGTTCCAAGCGTCCAACTTCAGCTCAGGTCATGATCTCACAGTCCATGGGTTCGAGCCCCATGTCGGGCCCTGTGCTGACAGCTCGGAGCCTGGAGCCTGCTTCGGATTCTGCGTCTCCCTCTCTCTCTGCCCCTCCCCCACTCACGCTCTGTCTCTGTCTAGCAAAAAAAATGAATAAACGATAAAAAAAATTTAAATGTAGTTTAGACATATGGAGGCAGATATTAGGAACACAATGGCTAACAGCGTTAAAAGTAGTTGCCTCAGAGAAGCCATCAAGATAAGAAGAGACGGAGAAGAGCCGCCATTTTCTATTAAAAATAGAAAGTGTACTGGTCCTACCAGATCACTGGTACTGCCAGATCACTTTTTATTTCATTTATACATTGATTTTTTTTTTTACTTTTTAAAAAATAAAGTCGAAAAGGCTTAAGGGAACCATTAAAACATCATCATCAACAGTAATTACAAAAACTCCTCAGGCTAGTAAATGCAGAGAAAGACGTTTTATGATGCAACACGGCAAATATCCTACATTTCCTGCTTTCTTCACAGCGAAGAAATTCTTTTTAGATTCCACTTGCTCTGGAATGATCCTTCCTTTCCACTCCAGTCATTCGGAACCATGTCTATCACTCCTCATTCACCACAGAGCAGAATGCAGAGATGGGCCCACCTCAGCTGTGGCTGCTGTGGAGACAGAATGAGGAAGCATAGAACAGTCAATGTTCTGAGGACTTCACAATTAGGATTAGAGGCTACGACACCAGGAAGTGCCTGTGAGGGACAAAGGACATGCTCTGTGGGCGATATAGAACCAGGGGCACCGGACAGGGTCTGAGCCAGACGGGGCAGACATTGGTTTCCCTCAGCCGCCTACAGATAAGACACTTCACTGACTCTCCCAGGAGAGGGGGTTGGAAGTTAATAGTAAAATTACATGGTGGCGTACTCTATTTAGAGATGAGGAAACTGAGGTTTAGGAAAGTTAAGCAACCGGTCCAAATCAATCAAACTGCTTAAGAAGAAAACAAACACCCCTCAAATGCCGTTGTCAGCACGGTAATTTGGAACGCCCTTTTGGAAATCGGTATTCCTGTTCAGGTTCAACAAACGTGTGTTGAGGACTTACTAGGCACTAAACCCTTCAGCTAAGTGCTTTGCATGTATTCAAGAGCATTCCTGTTCTCCAACCACATACTGGGCGCCATCCAAGAAAATTAATCTAACAGGCTAGGAAAGTCCTATTCATGAGGAGGTTCCTCACAGCATTATCTATCTGGGAACAACAGAATAACCAATAAGAGAAGAATGACTGAGTCAATTAAGGCTCATCTTCTTAAGTCATTTTTTTTAATGTTTATTTATTTTGAAAGAGAGAGAGAGAGGGAGATTGGGGGAGGGGCAGAGAGAGGAAGAGAGTGAGAATCCCAAGCAACATCCACGCTGTCAGCACAGAGCCCGACGCAGGGCTCGATCCCACAAACTGTGAGATCATGACCTGAGCCAAAACCAAAAGTCAGACACTCAACCAACTGAGTCACCCAGGCACCCCTTCTTAAGGCATTTTCTAAGGCCAATAATAACTTTTCATAAAAGCTATGTAGAAAGATAATAATCTAATTCAATGTTAACCTTAAATATAAAACAACTGGATTACTCTATGATAACTGTGGGGGAAAATAAATATATATATACAAGGTCAAGATTGAAAGTAAACTAAAAGGAGGGGCACCTGGGTGGCTCAGTCAGTTAAGCGTCTGACTTCAGCTCAGGTCATGATCTCACGGTTTGTGAGTTCGAGCCCTGCCTCGGGCTCTGTGCTGACAGCTCAGAGCCTGAACCGCTTAGGATTCTGTGTCCCCATCTCTGCCTCTCCCCCCACTCATGCTCTGCCTGTCTGTCTGTTTCTCTCTCTGTCATAAATAAATAAACACTTAAAAATTTTTAATAAAATGAAAATAATGATTTAAAGTAAGTGAGTGACCTTATCTGTAAAGGACATTATTGGGACAACTCGTAAAACTTGAATGAGAGCTAAGGATTCGATGGTAGTAATGGATCAGTATTAATTTTCTGGTTTTGGTAGTTGCATCGTTGGCTATGTAGAAAAATGCCCCTGTTTGTAGGAAATGTCCACTAAAGTATTATATTTGGTTGCTATGCCTGCCATACCAATGTATCACAGACCAGGCGGCTTAAACAACAGAAATGTATTGTCTCACAGTTCCAGAGACTGGAAGACCAATACGGAGGTGTCGGGAAGGTTGGTTCCTTTAGCGGGCTCTGAGGGAAGGGTCTGTTTTAGCCGTTGACATGTAGATGGCCATCCTCTCCCTGTGTCTCCCCATCATCTTTCCTCTGTATCATGCCTGTGTCCCAATTTTCTCTTCCCATTAGGACACCAGTCACATTGGATTAGAGCCACCCCAACCCCCTCACTTTAACCTAATTGCCTCTGAAAAGACCCCGTCTCTGAATTCAGTCACATTCTAAAGTCCCTAGAGTTAGGGACTCAACAATTTCAAGGGGATACCCTTCAGCCCAGAACAAATAGTAAGGGTAATGATGTGGCATTATGTCACCAATGTACTCTCAAATGGTTTAAGAAACACAAGTTTTTGTGTATTTGTTTTCTGTAATTTTCTTTTCCGTAAATTTGCTTTTGTTGAAAACAAAGAGAAAAATGTACTTGAAGGTTGTTCTTACAGTCTTTCTAGAATATTCTAAAAATAATTAAGGCAAGAGAGCGACTGCGTTTCATAAAGGTTCAAATGGAAAAGTGTTACTTTTATCCCCGACATAATAAACCTCAGTTATTTTGAAAATGCATTTCAGCGGAATACATCATGCCTTAGAGATAGTGGGTATGTGACATATGGTATAACCAATATGCTTTAACGCCAAATAACACAATCACAATGAACTCATCTGTCTCAGGTCCCTGCTGGATTTCCCTTACACAGTTAAGCTCAGGCATTTTGCAGGATTGGTGTGTTTATTTCCGGAGCAGCATCTTACATCATTTTATGGCTCCTTCAACAGGCTACCAGCTGTGTGCGCCTCCCACAGAACCACGACTCGCAACAGAAGGAAAGGGAAGACAAGGGCAACGTAAAGGAGAGTTTGATTTCATTTTTTCTGGTTTTTGCCAAATTACAACATCATGCCATATGGTGTATGTATGACGGTGTTGGATCTGGAAAAAGCGGGTAGAGTTAAAGGAAGAAGAAAGGAACAGATAAAAATGAGAGACTGGTAGGGGCGCCTGGGTGGCGCAGTCGGTTAAGCGTCCGACTTCAGCCAGGTCACGATCTCGCGGTCCGTGAGTTCGAGCCCCGCGTCAGGCTCTGGGCTGATGGCTCGGAGCCTGGAGCCTGTTTCCGATTCTGTGTCTCCCTCTCTCTCTGCCCCTCCCCCGTTCATGCTCTGTCTCTCTCTGTCCCAAAAATTAAAAAAAAAAAAAAAAAAAAATGAGAGACTGGCACATAAATGAGCACCCGGAAAGAAACAAAGCTCATTGGTGAGCTCACTGGGAGGTGCCAACATAGGACATAAAATCAATTCCAATTCAGGCCTTCCGTCTACCGCCTCCCTCCTCTACTGTCCCAGATGCACACCCTGGACGGAGATCCTGTTTCTACAGTGCTCACTTTCCCACCGTGATTAGGTGATTCTGTGCTCCAGCAATGTTCCCTGGGGACGAGTACGTTCCTTACGAGGCTCCTCGCTCAAGGTATAAAATCCCCCTGTAAAAACCGGATTCTATCCGTTCGTGCCATCATTGTGTTATTAAAGTTGTCCCTTTTAGGATGTAGACATACGCAGGAAGCGTCAGGTCATGTTAGTATGAATCCTCGCGAGATACAAGCTCTGGGGGACAGCTGCCTGAAGTCACTCAGGTCTGAGGGAGAGGGGAAGGAAGGGGGACGCCCCCATCACGAGAGCCGCGACCAGTTTAGGCATCCCCTCTTTGGCATTCTCTCTCTCTCTGTCTCTCTCAGTGTCTATGCCTCTACTCCCCACCACAGCCCAGTGGTCATGGAGACTGGATAGGGTGCCATGTCACCAGGATCTGCGTTTTCCAGGTCCTGACTTACTCTCTTTCTTCCATCCGGATTTCCCATCCTGCCCACAATCTCCAATTCACGTTAAGATTTAATCTGCCCTTTAAGATTCAGCTGAAGGGCGCCTGGGTGGCTCCGTCGGTTAAGCGTCCGACTTCGGCTCAGGTCATGATCTCACAGTCTGTGAGTTCGAGCCCCGCGTCGAGCTCTGAGCTGAGCGCTCGGAGCCTGGAGCCTGCTTCGGATTCTGTGTCACCCTCTTTCTCTGTCCCTCCCCCACTCACGCTCTGTCTCTCTCCCTCTCTCAAAAATAAATAAACGTTAAAAAAAATTTTTTTTTTAAAGAAAAGATTCAGCTGAAATACCGTTTATGCCCTGAAGTCTTCCCCCACCTTCCCGCCTACTTTCCTATCCCTTGTTCACCCTGCTTTTCTAGCACTTTTTTCTGCCACTTATTTGTGTACTTGCCAATTCTATTATCAGGTTGTGAACTACTTTAGTCTATGCCCCATATCCTGCTCCTCTTCCCCGCCCAGCTCCTACTACACTGCCTGGAACACACAAGTGTTTAATAGACGTTTGCTGAATTAAATAGGCGCAGAGTTAATGAGACCTTGGCTTTCCCGGAGCCTCATTTACACATTCTTTTCACACAAACATGTAGGAAGGCATGAAACCAAAAATGCATGAGAACAAGCCTCTTCGTGCAGGAAAATAAGTCTCAAAAACATTCATTAACAAGCATTTCCCACCAAAAGGGAAGAACAGATCCAAGAGAAGTAACTTCATCGTCCCATACCTCGCTGGGGAACACGCATATGCTTTTGTGCCGTGGATCTGAAAGTCATGAACTTGAAAATCAGTCCTTTGTGAGCTCTGAATTGCGTTTCCTTCCCCATTTGCCTAACATCAATGACACCCGAAACAATGCCAGGAAGGGCTCTGGAGGGGCCCATGATGTTATCAGTGGCTGCAGGGGAACCAACTTGGGAGCCTGAACTGGGACCTGGCCAGGAAAGAAAGTACATTTCAAAGGACTGAGTTACCACTCTCATTTGTTATTTGAACCCAGCTCTGAAAGGTTTGATTCTGTACTGAAGCAATTTTTCACACCGAAACACTACAATTTCTGAATCTAAATGACTACTCTCCTCTCTAAAGTCTATACACTTATTCCATCGACGTTATCATCGTTCGCAAGGTATTTGGAATTTCTTCTTGCGATTGCCTCTGATTTGTGTCATCTAAGACTTTCTTTTGAATCCGAAATGACATTCCCAGGTCGGGCCGCTCACCGTCTTTTACCCGATTTCACTCCGGATGACTTGGAACTGATTTCAAAAAAATGAAATCTGGGGCGCCTGGGTGGCGCAGTCGGTTAAGCGTCCGACTCTTGATCTCAGCTCGGGTCACGGTCTCACGGTTCATGAGTTCAAGCCCCGCATCCGGCTCTGTGCTGATGGTGCAGAGCCTGCTTGGGATTCTGTCTCTCAAAATAAATAAACTTTCAAAACTATTTGTAATTGAAAAAAATGAAATCTGCTGTAAAATGACACCGAGTTGTGACCCCTGAGGGTATGTAAGAGAATGTGCCCTGACACTGACATGTTACAGCAAGAGTCACTTCTCCCACAAGCATCGTGCCAAGACGATGCTGTGGGAGAGAGGATATTCATTCAGATAGAATTCACCCCATACTGTCATGTTTATTTAAAGAGCAGGCTCCTTGCCTTCATCTGTAAAATAGGAATGAAGATTCCATCTCTAAAAGAACAATGATCTACAGGAAGAAAACGAAGGGTACTCTTGTAAGGCGACGGAAGTGATAACTGCTAACCTTACCGTGGAAGTCATTTTGCAATATACACACGTATCAGATCATCAGGTTGTACACCTTAAACCCACACGACGTTATGTGCCAATCATATCTCAGTAAAGCTGGAAACGACTAAAGAAGTGGAGAGTCATTTTGAGACGACAGATACCGATCCGCAGAGGTTAAATAAGAGGGAGAACGTGAAAAAGAGCAGAGCATCATTTGTTCACTCATTCATTCACTCAGTGCACATGTATCAGGCACGGACTCTAAGCAGGTGCTGCCCCAGGGGGCTGAGGATACGAATGGAGGGGAATCGGTTCTTGTTCTCTCAAAGTGGTCGCGTACTGGATGGGGAGGGAGACACATAGATCATTTCCATGCGACCTGAGTGCTTTCAAGGACGTGTGCTCAGAGGAACTGTAGGCGCATATAAGAGGGGAGCTGAGCTGCATAGAGCCTGTCGTATGGGGGGAACATGCCCGAAAGAAGCAGGGTGGGAAAGTCCACCATATAAATATGAGCACCAGTCTGCTACAAGGGAAACCATGCTGTAACATCCTCGTCCCAGTTTAAGATATCCCAACACCCCCAGAAAGGCTGCGTATAATTTATGCAACGCCTCACAGAGCGCGAAACATGGGAAGCCCTGCAAGTAGCTGTTAATTTATAATGAATAAACCCTAAGTCGCCATTCTATTCCGTGTGTGACATTGTAAAGCATCTCAGGTTTTCACCAGCTTGGAAACAAAGAACACAGATAAAGAATGATCGCCGCGCCCTGTTGGGTTAGACTACTCCCTACCCAACCTCCCTTTCCCCGGTCCAGCTGCTCCAGTTTGTAATGTGGGGGAGAAGAGGAAGGGGGTGTTGTGCCGTCTGAAAGTGAGGCATTGTCTCCACCTTCTAATCATACTTCCTAGTGGGGAGCTACCGACTAGCCCCGTCTGGTTCCCAGCCTCTCCCATCTCCTCCTCCTTCCAAAGCAGCTCCCACGGTGCGGATCCTGGTCTCGAGTCAATCCCACGGCTGGCCCCGGCCCCCGTCCGTGAGATTCCACCTTAGTGTCACGGTTAGTCTGGCCCCCAGCTTGTTCTCGCCCTGGTACCTGAACCTCAGACTTATTCTCTGATCAAACCACCAACGCACCACACATTTAACAGATCACAGCTCCAAGATACCAGTATTATACCGCCAATCTTACAAATAAAAGTATCAAGGCTCAGCAGAAATTGAGATATGGCCCAAGGCCCCATGGTCAGACAGCTCTGATTTGAAGCTTTGGGATTTGAACCCAGGTCTGTCTAACTTCAAATGTCCTGTTTCATCTTGCCGCCCAGTGACTTACTCGGTGACTCCTGAATCACTGGTCCCACGTGCCTGGTCCCTATTTTTCTCATCTGTAAAAGGAAAGGGCCATATCCACGTCTCTAAAATTATCGTCTCTGGGGACGCTCATGTCCACGAGCATCGGGCAAAAATGTGGCAGAGGATTCCTCAGGCAACTACATCTGAGAGCACGGATTTAAACAGAGACCAAGGTATTTATTGCAGGACTTCTGACAGCCTTTAAGGTAATGATATGCTTTGGGAATCTTTGAGACAGGGGTACAGTCTTCTTTCCCTTATTTAACCACGGAACTCCGTCTTCTCTGGAACACTAGCGCCCCTCGGAACCAGCGTGGGCAACACCGTCCTGGGTGATACACAAGGTGCTTCCAGTTCCTACAACCACCGTCCGGGTCTCCAAAGCCCCTGATCCTCCCTCTGACGCTACCCAGCCTTGAAGACCTCCAGGGAGGATGAATCCATAAGGTTTCTCCGTGGCCTACATTGAAGCCGCAGAGAAATTCTGTCGAGCCAATTAATGAAATCGTTAATTTTTTAGTTAGCCCAAAGCAGGCTACCTTCCCACTTCCTCGGTGAGGTCAGGAGCGAAACGGAAACCGCGGCGGCAAAGCGCTCTCATGCTTTCGCAGCTCCGTCTATTCCTGGTCATCTATTTCTCCCAGAGCACTTAGACGCGGACTCGTTTCCATCAACCCAAGGCTGCTATTTTGGGATTTGCTTTTGTAAGCCTAAATTGATTTAGTTCGCAGCGGACCTCGCTTCTTTGCATCCTTCTAAAAGGAGAGCTTCCCGTTTATCTGCATTTAGCCTCAGTGCAGTGCTGTCTGGACCGAAGAGGCTGGGCTTGCAAGGTTGCCGGAGGCCCTTCAAAGCCCAGGATTCTGTGATTCCCTAATTTCTCATCCATATTCTCATATCTTTTCAACTCCTTAGGAGAACCATTGAACATTTTTAGTTTTATTATTATTTTTTAAATTTTTTAATGTTTATTTTTGAGAGAGAGAGAGAGAGGGAGAGAGGGGCAGAGAAAGAGGGAGGCGCAGAATCCGAAGCAGGCTCCAGGCTCTGAGCTGTCAGCACAGAGCTCGACGCGGGGCTCGAACCCATGAACCGTGGGATCATGACCTGAGCTGAAGTCAGATGCTTAACCAACGGAGCCACCCAGGCGCCCCGAAATGTTTTAATTTAAACAAAAGGATAGGAAGGAAGGGGAACAAAAGGGAAGAAGCAAGGAAACAGAAAATCAAGGAAAAAATTCCTATTTCCTTTCTATTGCTTAATGCTTCCTATCCCCTATTTATTAAAAAAAAAAAAAAAAAAATCTGAGGTTGTTAGAGCCATGGTGGCTCTAGCAGCAAGATGGGAATCTCTGTTTTCCTAGGTAGGAGTGTAGATTCGATTCAAACTTGTCCCCAGTTTTCTACAAACTAATGGCTATGTCACAATAATTGCATCTGTTTCCCCAACTATAAAATGGGATAATAATCTCTCTAGCCTTTTCTTCCATCTTTACATTTCCCCAAAGATAAATTTGGTGCTGTAAAATCGCTTTGGGCACTTCAGTGAAAGGAACTACAGAAACAAAAGACACAATTATAGAGCTGCTTGGTAAAACCCTATTACATTCTGACCACGGTGAACTCAGACCAAAAATTTTATTGGATTTTGTTGCTCTGTTTAACCACCATATAATATATGACACATCCTGTTTCCCACTGAAAGAACCAGGGCTGCGTGGAGAAAGGGCTGATGTCAGACCTGGGGCATCCTGTCGTGACAAGATGGCAAGGAAATTAACAAAGACCATGAGAGTTTTCCCAAAGGACCATGGGATAACCTAAATAAGCACCTGTTGTCCAAAAATGGGACCAGTGGAACTTCAAAAAGAGTAATGCCTAAGATGGTTGAGAATGTCAACATGAGGGGCACCTGGGGGACTCAGTCGGTTGAGCGTCTGACTTCGGCTCAGGTCACGATCTCGCAGTCTGTGAGTTCGAGCCCCGCGTCGGGCTCTGGGCTGACAGCTCAGAGCCTGGAGCCTGCTTCCAATTCTGTGTCTCCCTCTCTCTCTGCTCCTCCCCCGCTCATGCTCTGTCTCCGTCTCTGTCAAAAATAAAAATAAACATTAAAAAAAATTTTTTTTAAAGAAAATGTGAACATGTTTAAATTTATTGGCTTATAAAATACTTTTAAAAATCTAATTAATAAGCAAAATGTTCATTTTCATAATTGTGGTGACAGTTTCATAGATGTACACGTTTATCAAAAGTCATCAAATTATACACCTTAAATATGTATAGTTCATGCCCATTATACCTCACTATTCATATTAATATATAAATAGATTAAATAATCAAATTGTTTGCTATTGTTTGATAATGCTAAAAACAAACTCCTTATTTTGAGTAATTAGTAAAGAGAATCGAGCATTTTTTCTTTCCAACCCAAACTGTACTTAAAATAACCAAACAGTAGATGAGGATTCTCTTTATTGTTATATTCCCATTAATACATAATGAAGGAACTCCTAATAAATTAATGACTGTAGGCATAGATCAACATCTATAAACATCACAGAAAGAAAGGCAATCAGACATTATCTGCTTCCTGATGGGAGAAAACACTACCACCTATGAAGCTGTCTTACCAAAAACAACTTAAAATTCTGATCAAGCCTCTAGGTCCAACCGCCAGGTTGCAGGAAACAAGAGGAAAGAACACGTGTAAATGTTAACACGAATGTATGGTCAGAAAAATCCAGACGGTCAGAACTCTGAAGGACAAAACCTGATTTCTTCACCAAATAAATTACAAAAGAGAGGGAAGAGCTTGCAGGTTTAAAAGAAACATGAAAGATATTAACCAACTCAATGTGTGAGCCATATTTAGATCTTGATTCGCGACCACAAAATTTTAAAATGCATATATAACAACTGGAAACTAAAAACATACTGAATACTCGATATTGGGAATTTATTGCCTATTGTCTGTGATGTGATATTGTTACACGGTTGTGTGTGTGTGTGACAGTTCTTATCTTTTGGAGATACTGAAATATTTATGGACGAAAATGTATGATACCTGACTTTTGCATCTAAGTAACCCAAGAGGGTGGAAATGGGTAAAACAAGATTGGCCATGACCTCATAGCTGAATGGTAGGCACACAGATGCTCATTATACTCTTCTGTGTGTTTAAAATATTCCATAATGAGGGGCACCTGGGTGGCTCAGTCAGTTAAGCAACCGACTTTGGCTCAGATCGTGATCTCCCCGTTGGTGAGTTTGAGCCCCACATCGGGCCCTGTGCTGATGGCTCAAAGCCTGGAGCCTGCTTCAGGTTCTGCGTCTCCCTCTCTCTCTCTCTGCCCCTCCCCTGCGCTCTCTCTCTCTCTCTCTCTCTCACAAAAAATAAATAAACATTAAAATATTCCATAATGAAAAGTGTTTCTGAAAATAATAATCTATGCATTTTCTTGGCAAGTTAGCTAACTCTCCATCAGAGAGTTACCCAGCAGAAAAAATGGATCCAGTAACATCAAACCCTTGGAGGTATTCCTGTCAATTAATACTTAGAAAATGCTTTGAGGTTTGAAGATGAAAGATACCATGTAATTGTAAGGTGTTATTACTATATTAGAATGGAATAAATTACACAGTACATTTGAAGATCCAAATATGATCACCTCCTAATTCGAGATTTGGGTCATGTGGACCATAAGCTTCCTGAGAAATGCCCAAAAAGGGTCAATGGTCAAAGACTGATTCAAATGGAATTCTTTCCATACAAGACACCCCCTTAAGACACAGCAATGGCAGGGGCGCCTGGGTGGCTCAGTCGGTTAAGCGGCCGACTTCAGCTCAGGTCATGATCTCGCGGTCCCTGAGGGCTGTGAGTTCGAGCCACGCGTCGGGCTCTGTGCTGACAGCTCAGAGCCTGGAGCCTGTTTCAGATTTTGTGTCTCCCTCTCTCTGACCCTCCCCTGTTCATGCTCTGTCTCTCTCTGTCTCAAAAATAAATAAATGTTAAAAAAAAATTTTTAAATAAATAAATAAATAAATAAAGACAGAGCAATGGCAGAGTAAGGCAAAATTACTAAGAAAATTAAGTTTGCCTCCATTTCCCCCCAAACTTCCTCTTCAAGAACGTCGTCTCTGCCTTTCCTATTCCCTCCTCCGGCTCCTAATTAATTCATGCTAGACCTGAACACCCAAAATTGCCCTCTCAATCAAGACTTGCTCATTCATTCGTTTTACCAAAAAACACCTATCGAGTATCTACTCTGTGCTAGGAATACGGATATAAATAAAGCTCATCCTGGAGGAGTTCATAACATCCATCTGCTGATATTGGGGCAGCATGACATCTAAATAAATCATTACCGTGCACCTACTTGAGGTATGGATAAAGTGGGAGCAGAACAGAAGGAATTACTAACTCTTTGCAGGAGGGTCTGGTGAAGTGTCACCAAGGCAGTGACATTTAACCTGCCTTGTTAAATAAGAGCTCAGAAGCAGGGTCAGGGAGAAAGGCATTCAAGGTGTATTAGTCAGGGTTCTCCAGAGAAAGAGCCAGTAGGATATCTAGAGACCTAGGGAAGAGGAGATTTCCTGTAGAAATTGGCTCACGCAGTTATGGAGGCCAAGAAGTCCCATGATCTGCCATATGCAATCTGGAGGACTATGGAAGCTGGTGGCATCACTAAGTCTGAGCCCAAAGTCCAAGAACCAAGCCAGGAGAAGAGGGAGGTCCCAGGTCAAGCAGAAAGAGTGAATTTGCCCTTGTTCACCTTTTTGTTCTGTTTGATGGGCCCTCAGCAGATTGGATGAGGCCCACCCCCACTGGGGAAAGCTCTCTGGTTGACTCAGTCTACCAATTCCAACGCTAGTCTCTTCCTGAAACACCCTCACAGACACACCCAGAAACCAGCTACCTTGGCATCGCTTAGCCCAGTCAAGTCGACACATAAAATTAACCATCACACAAGGCGAAGAGCATCATGTAATCAAAATCACCAGCGAGCCTAGGGATAACTTACTTGTGGACGGAGGGGACGCGTTTGGAAAGGTGGATGGAGCCAGGTCTTGAAGAGCCCCGTGCACTGCGCTGGGGACCTTGAACTTTATCTGGGGGCCCCAAGATACTTTCTGAGGAAACGATGCCTCATTCAGATCTGCATTAGGACTGCACATCTCCTTGCTGCTCTCTGGACCACGTGAGACTATAAGTTACTGGCCCAGGCTTGTTCTATCTTGTAACTCTTAGTTCCCAGGACAGACTTAGACCTTTTGCAAGGGTCAAACTTAAAGGCAGTAATTTCCTTTCCTTTTTTTTTTTAACGACACAATAGCTATACACAATGCTTTGGAAAGGAGCTTGAGGAGGAAAAAAATAAAAGAGAACTCTATCCCTCAAAATAAGTGTAGCCTGGCAGCGAGTTCACGTGACCTTCATTCTCACTTCAGAACTCTGGGCTATCCCTCCTCGTGAGTGTCCCTTGGGAGAAACTGAAAAGGGACTTACAGGTCAGAGGCCACACCCCGGGCCGAAGTATTATGATTCCGGTGCAAGGGAGAGGAGAAAAATGCAGGCTCCGTGTCCCCTGAAAGGAAGGCAAAAGGAGTCTGCCTTGAAGGAGGAAGAGGCTGGGTCGTTATGGGGGTTGGGCCAGCGGGGGAGGATAACTGGAGTAGCACAGAGCAGTATTTCCCCAGGGAGCTTCCTTCCCAGTTCATGGGAACTTGGTCTAAGTCAGTGAGCAAGGGGGCTGGATGTCTGAAAGATCGAGACTACCTCTGGGAATTTGGAAAGAGCCATAACCTCTCAGAGAGCTCAGGGACCGGAGGAGAGCGGGGACTCAGAGGGATACGGCTTTGCAGCAGGCCTCTGGATAAGAAGCAGTTTCTAGGGGCCAGGTGGCAGACAGAGAGCTGGTGAAGATTCAGCAGAAGTAGCTGGCAGTTCTCCAACCTGGGGACTGGATTTCCTGCCTCTGAACCACAGCCTCCTGGATGGCCCTGGCGCCCGTCCCTGCCTGGACCGTGGATCACATGAATGCCGACTCAGAGCGCATTGGATTACTAACACGTTTTAGTCCTCCGCGAGTGAGGTGGTCTTAACTCACTCTTTCTCCAGCAGACTGTTCTGACTCTGGATTCGTTCCCACTGTCCAACCGCAGCATTTGAAGCTGCTTTAGAGCTAACACAGTCCTAGTAAAGCCATACACGTGGCAAGTTGGGCTTTTCCAGAATCATTGACTGAGGTCTTTTGACATAACCTGATTCCCATTTTCTGCCCTTTTTACCCTCCTTCAATGGCATGTCGAGCGTGTGTGTGACTTTGTTACTTTACTGGTAATTCCCAGCCACGGATAATTCATCCTTTCTATTGTTCCAACAGCAGCCTGTCATCTTACTACCACCGTAGCTCAGTGACCAACTCCTGGCGTAAACACTGCTTGTGTGTGACCAGCTTGGACATTTTCACCGACTAAATCGATTTGTGGTCCAATTAGTCTAAACTCCAATCAGTGATGCACAATGGAGCACGATCATCACTTAGAAGTTAAGGTCATGGCGCCCAAAGTGTACATCTTACATTACAGCCAATAGTTTTTCTTTTTGTTTGTTAATTCTGTTGTTAGGGGCACCGGGGTGGCTCAGTCGGTTGAGCGTCTGTCTTGATTTCGGCTCAGGTCATGATCTGACGGTCGTGGGATCAAGGCTCAGTGCTGCGTGTGGAGCCTGCTTGGAATTCTCCCTCTCCCTCTCCATCTGCCTCTCCCTCTCTCTCTCTCTCTCTCTCTAAAAATAAAAAATAAAAAAATTCTGCTGTTAATATATTGGAGTATTGTATTTGTGTTTTGCAAATGTTTAATAAGATTAAGTCCAAAAAAATGGGATGGGAATTGAACAAAAACCTTATGCTTATAAGCAGATGTTTTTGTTTCTTTCCTGGGTTTGGTCTATGCTAGAAACACATGTGGCTCAAGGATTTGAAATTCAGTTTTTAGGTCGCCTTAGTGCACAGCAACCTTCGAAAGCATCCTTCAAGTAACGCCTGGGCAAAAAGGGGCACACGACTCTGTGTACGTGGGGGTGGGGGCAGAGAGTTGAGACAATCCTCCAAAATAAAAGAGTTCTGGCTCAGAGCACCACGTATTAGTTTTCTCTTCATCAATAACAAATTACCCCAACGTTTGATGACTTCAATCGACAATAAGCGTTGCTGTCTTGTATATCGTCTCTCCGTTTCCATGGGTCACTCAGGAGCACCTTAGGTGGCCGTCTCCGGCTCACGGCTCACGGGTCTCTCCTGAGGTTATAGTCAAGGTGACAGGCAGGCCTGCAGTCACGGAAGGCTCGACCGGCGCTGAAGGGTCACACTTCACGGTTGGCAAGTCGGTGCCGGCTGTTGGCAGATGTCAACTCCTTGCCACAGGGACCTCTCCGGAGGGCTGCCGGTGTCCTCTCAACGTGACAACCGGTTCCCCCAGAGGGAATGATCCGAGAAAGAACCACATGGAAGTCACACTGTCTTATTCTTACCTGGCCTCAGGAGTCACATACCATCATTTCTGTGATATCCTTATTGATTCACAGGCTGACTATTCAGTATGGGACAGGCTGGTATACTAGGTGCCACGAATCACTGGGGGCCTTCTCCGCCAGGAGAAGTCTGGCCATCATAGTAACCCAGACAGATGCTGGCCCCTCAATATTTCCAAGTCTTCTACATTGGTCGAGCTTCCTTGCCCTTCAAAACAAAATTAAAAATCCTCTTGGGGGCACCTGGGTGGCTCAGTCCATTAAGCATCCGACTCTTGATTTCAGCTGGGGTCACGATCTCACGGTTCACAGGATGGAGCCCCGCACTGGGCTCTGTCCTTCGGAGGCTCAAGCGCTGTCATTCTCTCTCTCTCTCTCCTTCCAGCAATAGACAAACTGTATTTTTTAAATCCTCTCAAACATGCATCCCAATTACAGTGGGAAACCTAGTGGCTACCCCAACCTCTGCATCTAGTCCCAAAGCCCCGGGGCGCTATGCTGGACACTGAGATGTTCAGCCCAGATGCCCTTTGAGCAAGGACCTGTTGTCACAGCTGCTGTGTGGCCACCTCCAGCCCTCACCTCCTCCAGGCTGTGCCTCGGCTGCGCCTCACCCAAGGCCACACCTTCTGGGGCAGCCCACGTCCGGTGACCGATGGAAGAGGGCATAGGAAGGTCCAGCCACTCAGCCCAACTGGGAACAACCCTGACAGGCCACCGCAGGCCCAGACTGCCACCGGGTCCCCTAAAGTCCAGGTCAGCTTCTGCCTCCCCTCGTCCTGACCCCACCGGCCTCCATAACACACATCCTGGATTCCACACCTGAGCAGCGGCCTCCTGGAAAACCCAAACTGGAAATATCCTTTCCCCTCAGAGCTCTTCCAGAGCATTCTCCCTCCTCAAACCAAACAGAGTTCTGTTCACGTCTTCGGTGGAGCCGATTAACTGACTCTGATTCATTCCTGGCCCTGGCCACACAGGTTCTATTTTGTCACAACCAGTCCGGTCCATCAAGTTCCTCATTAAATGAACTGTTCTCTCCCTTAGAAATTCCAAGCTCAGATATTAAAGCATTGATTTTTTTTTTTTCCTTCACTCAAGGAAAAGGAAAGGGAAATAGAGGCATGTCTCCACTTAACTCCCAGGCCTCCCCGCCCTGCCTCAAAACCAGCCTGGCTCTAACCTTGGCTCCCACTACTCCCATTACCGACTACCCCTGCCATCTTGGTCGGGCAGGCCACTTTTCCATCTCGCCCCACGCACCTGTTTGCCAGCCCACCCCCATTCCCACCCTGTCACCCGTTCCTCTCCCTCTGCCTCCTTCCCCCCACGTCCCCGCAGCTGGCTGGCCACTCTCCCTCCCTGCAGACGGAGCCCTGCCCACTCCAGAGCCCGTTCCTACTAGGCCACAAAGGGAAGAAAAACGAAAAACAAAAAAAAAGGACTTTAAGGCTGCAGCCCCTGAGCATGAAGAATCCTTCCAATGAGGGGTTTGTGGTATGCACGGCTTAGGAAGGCCCAGCTCACCCCTTCCAGTCTGGTTTTCTCGCTACGCCTGAGTTCTTAGGGTCAAGCGGTGCTCCCCACCTTCATTTCCAGTTCCTGCGTAAGCCCCCGGCCCTATCAGACCGGGGCATACATGCCTTGCCTCTTCCAGACCCTCAGTCTGGGTGTGGACTCTCGCTGTGCCTCCTGGAGGGAGACAAGCTAGATTCACCTGCACTGCCCGCCTGCTTAATTGTTGGGTGCGGGCTCCTCCCTGGAGCCCCCATGGCAGTGACCTATGCAACAGCTTGCTTTGGACCTCCTGGGCCCACTCCTAATCCACACTGCAGACTGCTGTCCCCGGGCCCATGTCTCCAGGCTCCTTAGCCACCCAGCACCCAGCCCTCCAACGGAGGCTTCCAAGAAAGAATCACAAGTGAAGCCTGTTTCCTCCTCTTGTGCGCTGCTGGTGGAAAGCACATAATTATATTCTTCCTTTATTTGCTCCCTGCCTTGTGTGGGTCACGTCTCACCAGCTAATTTGTAAACTCATTAAGCGCAGAGACTGAGTCTCTCTACAACACCGTGTTCCCATCAGGCTGACTCATTCATTAATTCATCAGATATTTCAGTGACTACTCTGTCCCAGACATTGGTGTTCAAGACACCAAGGCACGGGATGCAAGGCTGCAAAAGTAAACAGGATCCCCGCTCTCATGGTGGGAAAACAGACAATCAAATAATCACACAAATCGATGTAAAATGACACCAGAGAGCTACCACTGAAATCACTACGGTGGCAGTTCCTAAAAAAGTTGACAACAGAATTGCCATATGATCTAGCAATTGCACGTGTGGGTATATAGTCAGAAGAACTGAAAACAGAGTCTCAAAAAGATATCTGGACACCCACGTTTACAGCATTATTCACAAGAGCCAAAAGACGGAAGCAACCCCAGTGTCCGTCAAAGGATGAACAGATAAACAACATGAAGTCTATCCATACAATGGAATATTATTCAGCCTTAAAAAGGAAGGAAATTCTGACATGTGCTCAACATGAATGAATGTGGAGGATATTATGTTAAGTGAAATCAGCCCATCGCAAAAGGACAAATACTGCATGATTCCATTTATACGAGGTACTTAAGGGTAATAAACTCATAGAGACAGAAAGTAGAATGGAGGTTACCAGGGTCCCGGGGGTCAGGTGGGTGGTGGGGCGGGGGAAATGGAGAGTTAGTGTTTAATGGGGACAGTTTCAGTTTGGGATAATGAAAATGGTTCTGGAGATGGATGGGGTGATGATCAGACAACAATGTGAACATATTTAGTGCCACAGAGAAGTATACTTAAAAATGGTTAAGATGATAAACTTTATGTGTATTTTAGCGTAGTTAAAAATAATTTTTAGGGGCGCCTGGGCGGCTCAGTCGGTGAAGCGTCCAACTTCAGCTCAGGTCATGATCCCATGTGTCATGGGTTCGAGCCCTGGGTCGGGCTCTGTGCTGACAGCTCAGAGCCCGGAGCCTGCTTCGGATTCTGTGTCTCCCTCTCTCTCTGCCCCTCCCCTGCTCATGCTCTGTCTCTCTCTGTCTCAAAAATAAATAAAACATTAAAAAAATTTTTTAATAAATGAAATGAAATAATAAAATAAAATAAAAATAATTTTTAAAATAACAAAGGTGCCTGGGTGGCTCAGTCGGTTGACTGACCTCAGTCGGCTCAGGTCACGGCCCCAGGGTCATGGGACGGAGCCCTGCGTCGGGCTCCGTGCGGAGCGTGGAGCCTGCTTGGGATTCTTTCCTTCCCTCTGGCCCGTCCCCGTGTGGGCACGCCCTCCGTGTGTGTGTGTGTGTGTGTGTGTCTCTCTCTCTCTCTCAAATAAAATAAATAAATAAATAATGAAAATAAACAAAGAGAACGCAATAACAAACAAAAACGTTACACCCGAGACAAGAGTTGAAAGAGCAAGGCAAGGCTGCCCAGCGGACGTGATGGCCAAGTTCTGAAGGGTGGGGGGTGGGGGGGTATTGGGGTCAGTGGTGCCTCCGCCCTCGCCCACCACTGAGGCTCTCAGACTGCGTAGAACTTCAGGCTTGCTCGGCAACTCTCTTCACGCAGATTTAAGAACGACATACAGAAGTAGGTAGAGGAGCCTTCGATTACAATATCCTATGGTCGTGTCCAATGATACACGGGTTACCCTTCGGGCTTCGTGCTAGTTTGTTTTCCAAGGACTAAACCTGTGACTCTCAGGCGTCAATATATACGAGATTTATCAGAGGGGCTTGTTAAAGGCAGACTCCTACACCCCAACCCCCGCCACATTTGTGGGGGGGCGGTTGGCATAGGGCCCAGTCATGCGTACTTTACATGATTTAAAATACACGTAGCCCACCCACCTCAAGTCACTCTAAAGACCCCCTGCAGACCATGCTTTTGTGAGAGACTGGTTCTGTATTCATTTTGTAAGCCCCCAACTCCCGGATGAGACCATCATCACTAGTAATTTGCCAGTCAATGGTTAGGAACTGAAAACAATTTATTTCTGAAAGGCCTCACCACCCAAAGAAAATAAACAGTGCAAATAAATCCGCATACTCACGTAGGGCCCATATGTCAAGCTATTGTACCGACTTTACAACTTTCTGGGAAGCAAGGAAACATAGTTCAAGGCCGGTTCTATAAATAGATGAATGGAGGCAGGCAGTGATAGAAAAAGAGGAGAGCTCATCACGACAGGCGGCTCTCAGCCACCTTTCTACGTAGCAGGTGAGGTCCAGCCGTCCAGTTGCATGGGGCCTAATCCTTAGAAGCAAGTCTGTCAAAACCGCTTACTTAGAGGCATGCGCAGCTAATGTCGACCAGCTCATTAACAAGCCATTAAAATGTGTCCCCAGCAATGATTATTAGGTCAGAGCTGGGGTATTTAGCACTCCATCAACCTGAAACCATGATCTTCCAATACTACCGTGCAGTGGGGATCCCTGTCGCCCTGTACGGCTCATAAGAGAGAAATCCTGCTCAGTCACTACGGGGCGACTCCCCTGTTCTATACAGTTATGCCATGAGCTAAACTTTACTGAATCTTATTTCCTTGAAAAGTGGTAACACGTATATAGTGATGAGGTATTAATCAAGAGCGCATTCATTTTATAAACCTCATACGCCATTCCCCCAGCATGGCGGGTTGCGGTCCACTTGTCCCTCTTTGGTACTGAATGACATGATTCATGTCACGGGCTCCAGATGGGGTTGGATACAAGGTGGAAAGGACACTCCTGCAGAGTTTGGGGAAAAAAGTTTCCGTGAATAAGCAGAGGCCGTTTCTTTGTTATATCTAGATCTTTCACCTTTGCAGAATACCTGTTGGCCAGACTTATTTAATTCCTGCTCTCTCTCAAGACTTTCTAAGAAAGCACTCATTGGCTTGACCATCCCATTTTAATACTCCACCTTTCTTCCCATCTCATTGGTTTGCATCTTCTTTCCCTGCTGAGTCGGTAAGTGACCTAAGGAAGAGTCGGGATGAAACTCTAGGCCTCCTGATGCTTTCTGCTGCTTGATTCCACCTGTGAAAGTCTCCTTATCCCTGAGGAGCTTACAACGTTTTGAAAATTTTATAAGACGAGGCAGGAAGGTGGCCTGGAGAACATGTCCAGTAGCTCTTGGGTTTGACAGACATGTGTTTGAATCTCAGTCATACCCGCTGATACACTTTTATCCACAAATAACAGAAACCCTATCCAGAAGGAGCTGGCGTAGGGTGCATCTGGGTGGCTGATTGATTCAGTGGCTCAAGGTTCTTTCCATCTTTCTGCCCTGCCTCACTCCAGGCATTATACCGGACACAATGGCCAACAGAAAAAGACCATTAATTTCTTTGAACGCAGCCTCTTTATTTTGTAAAATAGTCCTATCCTCTCTACGTACTTTATGGACCGGTAAGAATTAAGCAAGATAAAATATGTCCAAGCCCTAGGCAGAGCACATGGCCTATGTTGGCGCTTATATACCTTAAGACTCAGTGAAGTCTGATCCGAGTCTCCTAAGGAATATAATTTAAGGGAGTGAGGGTGCGGGCCCTGGATTTTAAATCTACACACGTTTAAAAACTGGCACGACTGCTTACTAGCTAAGTGAACTTGGATCCATTTGCAAAATATTCCTAAGCCTGTTTCCTCATCTATAGCATAAGCAATTCTAGTATCTAGCAATAAAGAGAATATGGAGAAAGTTAAATAAAATGATGCACGTGAAACACACAGCATTGAGCCGGGTACCCTAGGGGTGTTCAATAAATACGAACCATTTTTTTATTATGCTGATCAGTGGGGGAGCAAAGAGGACTATAGCTTGGTGAGGTAGGGCGTTCCTGGGTCCCAAACATGCATTTGGGGAAGGGGATCTTACTAGCATACCGAAGGGTGGGGACTCTGTCCCGGGAAGGACACAAGGTTAGCTCGCTAGGGTTGGTAAAGCGAGACCTGCTTTTTACCGGGTCTGGGGTGGCCCGGGGAAAGAGTAAGCTTTTGTCATGGTAATGATGGGGAGGCCTCGGCGGGAATCCCTTTCCACCCCCAGCTCAGGCCAGTCTCCGCGGGAGGAAAGGGCCCGGCGGGGAGGTTGACTTGCCTCCCGAGCTCCGTAGGTGGCAGTGTGCGTGCAGCGTTGAAGGCGGGAGGCAGGCGTGGCCATCCCGCAGCCTCGCCCAGACCCCCAGCCCAGGTCCACACCAGGCACCCGGGAAATCGCATCCCCTGCGCCCCCGCCCCCACCCCCACCCCGCCAGGATCCAGAGAGCCCTCCGGCCACCCACCCGCCGGCGTCCCCCTCGCTTCCCAGTCCACCTGCTGGGCTGGAAACAAACCAGGACCGCCCAGAAGCACCTTTGCAATGAAAAATACAGCCTGAGAAAAGCCTCCGCTGAGTCTGCAAACCCCACTACCTACCCTTTGCTTTCAAAATGGATTTTTAAACTCGTTTTTCCTTTAACTGATTCCCTGGTCAGCCTTTGGGGCTGAGAAAACCATTCTACCAGGGAGAGGCTGAAAGGAAGGATTACATGGCTCTAAGAACTCAAAGTCAGGCTCATTCTTGCTCGGCTTGTCATTCACACTGAAGTAAATGCTTTGCTCACCCCACCCCTTCCCCCAACAAGATGATTTTAGGCTTACAGGATGATTTATCCCTCTGGGCGCTCCACAAATTATTTCCTTCTGGCACCCCCCGAAAAGCAGTTGTTGCAGAGGCTAAGGGTACCAGCTGCCTGGAACACATATTAACAAATCCTGTGAAGGAGGAAGACATCAATCCTACAAAACCAAGGCAGGTGGCTACGGTCTTGGGAAAAGACAACAAAGTCCTGGGTTCAAGTTCCCTCTCTTGTCCACCAGAGTGAGTTTATGAAGCTCTTTTGAGCCCCAATCTATGAAATCTACCTCGAGAATAGAACAACAAAATTGGCAGTGCTGTGCTCAGCCATTTGGAGTTGAGCCGAAGAAAGAAATCATGAATGTGGATATACTGTATTTAAAACCTTGATGTTTTTCGCGTCATTGATTATTTTGCATTAATTTTTATTTTTTAAATACAGTACTGAAATCTTACTTATCTTGGGGTACCTGGGTGGCTCAGTTGGTTGAGCGTCTGACTTCAGGTCATGATCTTGTGGTTCATGAGTTCAAGCCCCACCTTGGGCTCTGAGCTGACAGTGCAGAGCCTGCTGGGGATTCTCTTTATCCCTCTCTCTCTCTGCACCTCCCCCCCCCTCAATTTCTCTCTAGAGAATTAGAGAGATTCTCTCTACCCCAATTAAATAATCCCACCCCAATTAGATTGGGGGGGAATCTAATCTTACTTATCTTGATTACTGAGCTGAGTGGGGTGTTTTGGCGGCCTCTCAAATTTTGCACAAAAGGCACCTCACCACCTCACCCTAGTCAAAACCCTGATGGTTAGGTCAAGTAATATATATGAACATAGCAAGCACCCTCTAGACTTTTCATGACATTTGCTGACCGACTGCATAGAGAATTCTGAGCTGAGTTTGGGGGCTGGAGGCCATGGGAACAAGTTGTCTATGGCGAACCCTGCCTTGAAAATTTCACACAGTGTCTCGTTTAAAACCCACAACTTAGCTGAGCGTTAATGTCTACATCCTCAGACAAAAACCCGAGACTACAAAAGAGAGCATTTGTAGGAAAGTGACGCTCCCCGTTCTCCCTGGCCCAGTAACGATGATGCTTCTGCTCTGAGTCATCAGAATTCTTTCTCCTGCTGCCCCTTTTCTGCACACCCACTTGTGTGTGATATAGCAGGCAGGCCCCCAGCAGGCAGGCAGACAGGTGGGCAGATCGGGCAGACAGCACAGCATGTTCCTCTGGGCAGGGCCCTGGGGCAGCCAGAGAACCCCAGGAGAGGGTGGGAGGTGGAGAGACGATTCCCAGAGCTCACTGGGCCTCGTGCGAGCATCTCTGGGATGCACAGACTTTCAAACTGTGGGCACCTACTGGCCTTGGGGGTAGCTGGGAAGGGTGGGAAGAAGAGACCAGGGAAACACGGATTCTCCGTGTAACGTATGCACTTTGTTTCCTTTCTGGAAAATAAAATACTATTATTAAGGCTCCAGGAGTTTTTTTTAAAAACTCTGGTGTTGGGGCACCCCGGTGGCTCAGACAGTTGACCGGTTGATTTCGGCGCAGGTCATGATCTCACGGTTTGTGAGTTCGAGCCCCGCGTCGGACTCACTGTTATTAGACTGTTAGTGCAGAGCCTGCTTCGGATCCTCTGTCTCCCTCTCTCTGCCTCTCCGCCGTTTGCGCTCTCCCCAACATAAATAAGTACTAAGAAAATAAAAATTAAACAATCAAAACTCTGGCACCGTGGCCCACCTTGAAAAAAAAATACTTAGAGTTCAGGGGTTTAAGAAATATAACCCCTCAATACATCTTATGAAGAAGCTGTGTCTGCCGAAGAGTTGGTCTTAAAGCAGAATGAAACAAAGTGGAATGGATGGCATGCTTGCTTCCAGAGCTTCCACTGGCTTCAACCCCTGGGTGGGTAAGAACCTATTTAAAGCAATTTCCACGTCAACCCCTCTTGCCTCCTCCTTCCATTCTTGACCCTTTATTCTCTATTCCTCGTCTCAGGGAAAAGGAAACAAATTATCGAGTCCTTGCCCTTTGCTAGGCGGGTCGTTAGGGGTTTCCCATGCATTATCTAATTGAATGTCAAAATGGCGCTGGGAAGTAGACACTCTTATTGACATTTTAAGGATACATGTAGGCGCCACCCAGGTTCACCCAGAATCCAGTGGCTACAACCGGGCTTGGCCTGGCCTTCTGACTCCAACGCTTCCCAACCGCACCCCAACCACCGTCTTGACTTCTTTCTTTTTTTCTTTTTTTAATGTTTATTTGCTTTTGAGAGAGAGACAGAGCGTGAGCCGGGAAGGGTGAGAGAGAGGGAGATGCAGAATCCGAAGCGGGCTCCAGGCTCCCAGCTGTCAGCACAGAGCCCGACGCGGGGCTCGAACTCACGAGCTGTGAGATCATGACCTGAGCCAAAGTCGGACGCTTAAGCAACTGAGCCACCCAGGCGCCCCCACCATCTTGACTTCTGACTTCACTTCTGCCATAGCCAACAATTAGTAGATGATGGGTGTCTTCCAAAATGCTTTTACCCAGAGTTTGCCACATCCAGCTGTTTGTTATTTTATTAATCTTCAGCTCATTACGTGAAAGGTAAGGGGGAGACATGAGTGCTCTGTGCTCAGGATGAGAGAACAGAAGTATCTTGGGAGAAGAGGACTTTGTGTAAATAATACGTGCAAAAGGGCGGGTCCAAATCTCAACCGAATTTCATTCTTCACCCAGGAGACACCAGCATGCGGAGTGGTTCCCCGTTCTTAGAGCTGCCTCTCCAGACGGAGAGGAAGTGCTGTGGTTCTGCCTTTGGCACGGAACGTCCCAGGGCCAAGTGCGCAAAGCCCAGTGCCCACTTTCAGGACAGCACCCATTTGCAGGGCAGAGGGCAGTTTTAACCTGAGCTCTGTGCGCATAGGTGGGGAGAGGCTGACACAGAGAGAAGAGGAAACCACATGGGAGAGAAAGAATAGGCGTGTGCACGTGGAAGAATGGTATATCGTTTCTTCTTTCCTTCTGGCCTAGAGTGAAAAACCTCAGCATCACGTCCGGTTCCCCCAATTGCAGATGTTAGGACATTAACGACGGTCTGTGCGGAGGGTGGCAGAAACACAGAAGGGAAGAACAGCTCTGTGTCCTCTCCAGAGTGGAAGAGGTAAGAGAGATTGCAATTTGCCTACCTTACCTCCGGCCTCCTTTTCGTCCTTTGAATTTCTTCCTGGAATGTTCTTCCTTTAGAATTCCAGGTTTGGGCTGAGCACATTACTGCCCACCTAAAAGACTTTATTCTCCAGCCTTTCTTGCAGAAGTCTGGCCCTGTGCCTAATTTCTCACTGAAGAGATGAAAGAAATACTGTGTGGGACTTAAGAAAGGCTTTTTTAAAGGGCAAGAATGCTCTTTTCTTCTCCCCATGTTTCCATCTTGCTGAGTGGAACAGAGATGTGATGGCGGGGGCATTAGCAGCCACTGTGGACCAGGAGACCACCCTAGGGGTGGAACTGGAGGGGACATGGGTCTTTGATGGAAGTCCTGGAATGCCTAACTCTAGTCTTTTACACGAAAAAGAAATGTAAGTTTATCTTATCTAAGACTAAATGGGGAAAGGGAAGATGGGTGGGGAGGACTGTTTCTACGTTATGCAGATTAACCTAATTCTTTTTGGTTTTTAAAATATTTTTTTATGTGTATTTTTATTTTTGAGAGAGAGAGAGAGATGGAGCACAAGTGGGGCAGGGGCAGAGAGAGGGAGACACAGAATCTAAAGCAGACTCCAGGCTCCCAGCTGTCAGCACAGAGCCCGACACAGGGCCCGAGCCCACAAACAGTGAGATCATGACCTGAGCCGAAGTCGGATGCTCAACCGACTGAGCCACCCAGGTGCCCCCAGGTTAACCTAATTCTAATTGATAGAGAATTTTTGTTGAAACAGCATAATCCTAGTTTGCTGGGAACTTTCTTTCCTCCACGTATAGGAAGAGACCACAGCCAGAACAAGGAAAGTTGTATAGTGAATCTCAACTTCCTGCATTGTTAAAATGTCACACGCATTGCAGAGGCCAGAATAATTAACTGAATGTATATTTACTGTGCATTAATAATGTGCCCGGCACAGGGGAGCCTTTGCCCGGGGATGTCCTGCTCCCCTTGTTTTACCATAACTAATGAACCAAATCAGGGTCCCCACAACATTTCAGAAGCCCCCATTGTCTCCCCAGCACTGCAAAAGAGAAGCAAAATAATCGGTCATCACTGGCCCTGGTGGGGAGGGCTAATGACATGACCATATGCCAAGCTTTTATGTGTTGGCCCTCCTTTGAACTTTAGGCCAACCTTTATGTAATAGGTGTTACTGTCCTCAGTTTATACCTGTATCAACTAAAATGCAAAGATAGGCCAACTGGCCCTTGGACAACCAGCCAGGAATCATCTGGGACACTGCTCAATAAATATCTGTTGAATGAAGGACTGAAAGTCCAAGTTTTGTTCACTAGCTTGCAGAGCATAGATTTGGGGGGGGGGGGGGGGGGAAGCTATTGTGTGACATCCCCATTCTTAAATGTCTTTGATATAAATGAGTACAAATGGTCATGGTGCTTCCCTAGAGCCAAAATTGGATGAGAACATTTATCTACTTCTGGCCTCCACACAAACATCTTTATCAATCATTCCCCCGGCCCACCTTCTAGGTGGCGTTGCTGCTTCTCAGGCTCTTCCTGTGCTTGCCCGTGAGCCAACCATGGTACCAGGCACCATGAGAAAGCATAAGACACATCCCTTGCCCTCACTGTGGCTAGCAGGAGTGCAGCCTCAGCCAACGGACAGTGGCTTTTCAATACAGTTTCACCGCAAGACGTATGACCGTAAGCAAGCCACTCAACCACTCGGCCTCAAGCACTTTATGTATTTATGTGTTTGTCTGTCTGCTTATTTATTTTTAAGTAGGCACCATGGCCAGCGCCGAGCCCAACACGGGGCTCGAACCGACAACCCCTAGATCGAGACCTGAGCTGAGACCAAGAGTCGGACACTTAATCGACGGAGCCACCCGGGCGCCCCAAGTGCCTGATGTATAAATAAAAATTTAATTCAGTAAGTGCAGGTGCTCAGCATTACGCCAAGGGTGGAGGATGTGGACAGAAAGATATGACACCTGTCCTTAAGGATGTGAGTCGAGTGAGGGAATTTGCAGATAAACATAATGGTATGGTTAATGCCAAACAGGCCGTCCTGCCCCTGAAGTTCCTGGTGTGGGGTGCATGAATGTACTCCAGCCTGGTTCAGAAGTAGGGGGGCGAGCGCTTCTCTCCATCACCGCCGTCCTGCTGAATTTCCAGTCATCAGGGGGCTTACAAATCTCCTGGCGTTCTAAGGCGGTGTCCTCTCAAAGTGCCCTAAGGCTCATGGCGCTCAGTGGTGCCCTCAGAGTGTCTCTTTTCCTGGCCTCCTGGCACGTCCCAGGCCATGAGAGCTCAAGGACAGAGGTCCAAACACCGGTCAGAGCTAGAGCCCCCTCTCCTGGGACTGTTCCCCCCCAGACCATCATGGGGTCTACCCACAACCCGGTCAGTCCTCACTCCCCAAAGCCCTAATTTTACTTCTTCTTTTTTTTTTCCCCATGGCCTCTAGCAAAAGACATTAGGACAAAATCCAAACCCTCAGCCATACAAAATGGAGAATCCAGATTTTAGAAACAGATGGTCTTCCTTCCCAATAAGGGAGAGAAAATGATTTGACTCAGGTTGGAGTGGTACCAGTGAAGACTTGCCACTATAAGGAACATTCCAACTACGCTTTGAGAATGGTGAGCTATTCTCAGATAATAAGTGACATCTCACATTTTGGAGCGTTTCCAGGACTGTGTGCCAGGCACCGAGCTAAAGGCTTCACAGCGAGGTACGTTAGGCCTCCCTCCAGCAACCCTGCAGCAGAGTCTAATAGTAATAGCATCGTACGGATGAGAAAAACAGAGGCACCGAGTCATGTGACTTTCCCCAGGTCGAGTCCAGCCCTTTGGGTCCGGGGCCCACACCCCTCACCACTCCTCTACATTCGATTATGGCGATTTTATCCATTTCTTTGAGGATCCAACCAAATATTCTCTCCTCCGGCTAGAATGTCTTCCTCCCTCCCCTTATCTCACCAGCCCCTACTTAATCCCGGGCCCCAAATTCCGTTAGTCTGCCAGGTCTAACAAAATACCACACACTGGGTGGATTAAGCGACAGAAGCGTATGTTCTCACAGTCCTGGAGGCTGGAAGCCCCAAGTCAAGGTGTTGGTGGGTCTAGTTCCTTGGTTTGCCTTCTCGCCGTGTCCTCACACGGTCGCCTGCGTCGCGTTCTCACTCGAACATCCCTGCCTCACTGGTTATCTCTCTGCGTGCTCAGATTTCCTCTTGTTATAAGGACACTGGTCAGATTGGATTCGGACTCACGCCGAAGACTCCCTTTCACTTACCCACCTCTTTAACGACCCTATCTCTAAACCCAGTCACATTCTGAGGTTCTGGGGATGAAGGCTTCGGGACCTGTAACGGAGGGAGACAGGTAGAGAATTCAGCCTATAACACAGGTTAAATGTTTAACTAGCTACTTAACTGGCTGTTTGCTCTACATCTATCCTCCCCTTATGTAGACGCCACTGGGGGAGGGATCATGTCTGGCTTGTCTGCTCTGTGCCCTTTTTTCCCAGCACGGTGCCTGGTACCTGACGGGTACTGTCTCAGTCCGTTCAGGCTGATGTGACAGAACGCCAGGGACTGAGCGGCTTGAACAACAGACAACCCTCACTGTCCCGGAGGCTGGGAAATGCAAAATCAGAGTTCTTTTGAGGGCCTTCTTCCTGCTTGGCAGATGGCCACCTTCCGACTGTATCCTCCCATGGCAGAGTTAGGAGAGGGAGAGAGAGACAGAGAGGAGAGGGACAGAGAGCAAGAGGAAGCAAGCTGTCCCCCGTCTCTTCTTATAAAGACACTAAGCCTATTCACCAGGCTCCACCCTTGGCGGTTCTCATTAAGCCTAATTGCTTCCAGATCCCATCACACTGGGGATTAGGGATTCAACGTATGAATTTGGGAGGGACCCAGTCAGTCCACGGAGGGCACTCAACAAAGACTTTTTTTTTATTATCCAAAAATGTACTTTTATTTTGCTGTTTTCCCAGGCCCCCATACCATTTTGAGCCTGTTCATAGGCTTTCCTATTAATCTCTGACCAGCTGCTTTGTCAAACATGGAGGTTATTCCTATCCCTGTGACAAATTCTTACCTCTTAATGTGACAAAAATCCATTTCTGCTCTATCCTTCCCAAACTCTTTTTTTTTTTCTAGTGGATATCTCTATTTTCTTTTTTTTTCTTTTTTCTTTTTTAAAATTCATATCCAAATTAGTTAGCATATAATGCAACAATGATCTCAGGAGTAGGTTCCTTAGTGCCCCTTACCCATTTAGCCCATACCCCCCTCCCACAACTCCTCTAATAACCCTCTGTTTGTTGTCCATATTTAAGAGTCTCTTCTTTGCCGCCCTCCCTGTTTTTATATTAGTTTTGTTTCCCTTCCCTTATGTTCATCTGTTTTGTCTCTTAAAGTCCTCATATGAGTGAAGTCATATGATATTTGTCTTTCTCTGACTAATTTCACTTAGCATAATACCCTCCAGTTCCATCCACGTAGTTGCAAATGGCAAGATTCCATTCTTTTTGATTGCCAAGTAATACTCCATTGTGTGTGTGTGTGTGTGTGTGTGTGTGTGTGTGTGTATCACATTTTCTTTATCCATTCATCCATCAATAGACATTTGGGCTCTTTCCATACTTTGACTATTGTCGATAGTGTTGCTATAAACGTTGGGGTGCACGTGTCCCTTCGAAACAGCACACCTGTATCCCTTGGATAAATACCTAGTCGTGCAATTGCTGGGTCGTAGGGTAGTTCTATGTTTAGTTTTTTGAGGAACCTCCATACTGTTTTCCAGAGTGGCTGCACCAGCTTGCATTCCCAACAAAGACTTTTGAAATAGTGTGGAAGAAGGTAAAATATTTCTTTTATTTGTAAAGCATCATGAGAGTTCTAGTTACTATTAGGATCTTTTACAAAATGAAAGAATATTAGAGCTAGAATGATCCTGGGAACTGTTTCCTCACAGCAATGAGATAATTGCTAGAAAAAGATCCTTATGAAAATCGACACCCTGGCCCATCATGCCTTGTGTTTTTCTGGTTGGGTAGGGGGGGTTGGTTATGCTTTTGTTTTATTTTAAAGCAGTGCTATATTAAATTTTTTTATGTTTGTTTGCTTTTGAGAAAGAGAGAGAGAGAGAGCATGAGCAGGGGAGGAGCAGAGAGAGAGGGAGACACAGAATCGGAAGCAGGCTCCAGGCTCTGAGCTGTCAGCACAGAGCCCGACGTGGGGCCTCAACCCACGAACCTCAAGATCATGACCTGAGCCGAAGTCGGATGCTCAACCAACTGAGCCACCCAGGCGCCCCAAAGCAGTGCTCTTTTATTTTTTTTATTTATTTATTTTTTAATTTTTTTTAACGTTTATTTTTGAGACAGAGAGAGACAGAGCATGAACGGGGGAGGGTCAGAGAGAGAGGGAGACACAGAATCTAAAACAGGCTCCAGGCTCTGAGCTGTCAGCACAGAGCCTGACGCGGGGCTCGAACTCATGGACCGTGAGATCATGACCTGAGCCGAAGTCGGACGCTTAACCGACGGAGCCACCCAAGCGCCCCAGCAGTGCTCTTTTAAAACAGTTTGTACCAGCTCACGAGAGCTGACTTTTAAATCTTCAGGGATTTTTCAATTTAGCTGCTAAGTACAGCCGTTACTTAAACTTCAATTCTATGAACTTATGATTCACTAACTGATACTAGAAACAAAGGAAATACTCACGAGTCAGCACTTCCTAGTTCCTTTAGTACATTTCTTATGGACTGAATCGTGTCCCCAGCACTCATATGTTGACGATCTAAGCGCCGCCACCTCAGAAGGTGACTGTATTTGGAGAGAGGGTCTTTAAAGATGCAGTCAGGTTAAACGGAGGCCGTCAGCGTGGGCCCTTCATCCAATCTGACTGGTGTCCTAGTAAGAGGGGGAAATTTGGACACGCAAAGAGACACCAGGGATTCACACACGCACAGGCACGACAGCCATGTGAAGAGGCAGGCAGCAGGAGGAAGGCCGACTGCAAGCTGAGGAGAGAGACCTCAGAGGGACCCAGCCCTGCTTACACCCGGGGCTCAGACTTCCAGCCCTCAGAGCTGCGAGAAATTGCACGTCTGATGTGTAAGCCACCCGGTCTGCGATACCCGGTTACGGCAGCCGAAGCTGACAAGTACAACACTTCGCGGTTTCCCGCAATCTTCACCTACCGTATCGGTCTGGTGGAAATGCCATGTGGTGGACAGGGCACCCGGGTGGCTCAGTCGGCTAAGCGTCGGATTCTTGATCTTGGCTCGGATCGTGATCCCACGAGTTTGCGAGTTCGAGCCCCGCATCAAGCTCTGTGCTGACAGCACGCTTGCTCTCTATCTTCCTCTCAAAAATCAATCAATAAACATTAAAAAAAAAAAAAGCCACATGATGGTGTGCCCCTGGGTGTCTCTCCCCAGCACTGCAAGCGGTGGGTGACACCATGTTCGTAGATTGAAACCCACCATGGTGGGAATATTTCTAGCGCAGAAACTGGCAAATATCATGAATCAGGGCTTTTCCCCGCAGGGAGCCACGTGTGAAGCATTTATCGGCACATCTCTGCTTTGAAGTGACCACTATTTTAAGTTATTTTAAAATTAAATAGTGACCAATTATTTTAAATTAATTTAAAATAAATTTAAACTTAAAAAAAAAAGACCTGGAAAAACTATAAACCCCCCAAAAATTTAAATGAAGGGTGAGACAGAAGTTGGAATTTGCAATAGTAACTTAAAAGAGACCAATTCCTTATACCTCTTAATGCACCTATAAAACCAAGGCAAACGCTGTACTTAGGAAGCCCAGCGAAAATACAAAACCGATAATATAAAGGAATGCTATCGATTTTTTTTTATTATTTTTTAATGTTTGTTCATTTTTGAGGGAGAGAGAGAGAGAGAGAGACAGAGTGCAAGTGGGGGAGGAGCAGAGAGAGAGGGAGACACAGAATCCGAAACAGGCTCCAGGCCCTGAGCTGTCAGCACAGAGCCCGACGCGGGTCTTGAGCTCATGACCTGAGCCAAAGTCGTACCCTTAACCCACTGAACCACCCAGGCACTCCTAAATGAACACCATCAATTTACTATAGGAGATCATGTTTTGTTAACTCACACATGTTGTGTTTAAAAATAAGACCCTATGGCCTCAGGTCCATCCCTTTCTTTTAAACTGCTCTGTGCTTTGACTTCCATTAACAGGGAGGCAGAGAACCTCTATTTGCATGGTATGTTGTACAAAACGGCATTAATAATTTCAAAGCTTTGTTTGCCGGTTCAAGATAATCCGACCCTGTGCTTAACCAAAACTCTGCCAGCGGGTGATCTTCGGTGCCAATTTAATGCGCTGTCATTTGATCTCTGCCAAACAGTTTTGCTCATTTGAACGTGAAGTTCACATTGCAGCTTTATTGAAACCTGCACTAACAAAGTATCTAATCCAATTATTACTGGAATTGGTTACAGAAAATTTCTTCATGGCACATTTACGACTACACTTACAGCTAATGAACTGTCGCCAAGCTGGCGGGCTCTGTGATCGGAACATCTGATCGTTCTGCCAATATGAGACTGACGTCGCGGCCCCGGGCTCTTGAGGGCATGTGTGGTGGTTTAAATCGGTCTTGTTTGCTCAATTCGAACTCCTGGGAAACTTTCCGTTACATTGTATACTGTGAAGTTATTTGAAGCAGTGTATCCTCAGTGGTTGAGGTTGTAGCTCCAGGGTCGCAGCGCCTGCGTTCAACCTCAGCTCCACGTTTCATGAGCTCCGTGGTCTGTGGCAAGTTATTAACCTCCCTGTGCCTCGATCTTCTCACCTAAAAGAGGGGCCCCCCCCCCCAGAGTATCATCTTCGTAAAGTTGCTGTCAGGTTACACGAGCTAATAATACCCGGCTTTGGCAGAGTGCCTGCGTAGCACATAGGACGTGCTCAGTAAACGCTTGCTGCTGCCGTTTTTATTGTCAGCATTCGGCTTTCATTTGACATGAATTCAGTCTTAAAAACAGGTTCAAACAGGGACACTTCTGGTGATTCAACTCAAGCTCCAGCACCTCCCAGAAAGCCTGCCTTCCACGCTCACTCCTGTACTGCACAGGACTCCTCTGACCCCACCTGGACCCCCTGCAGCCCTCCAGCACCGAACACGGAAACGGTCATCGCCTTCCTACGTGGTCAGAGATGAATCCTGACCCATCTTTGCAGCCCAGCGTTCCGGCAGGATGTCCCAGGTGCGTTGCCATCGGTAAATGCTGGAAAAGAAGAAGGAGGGGAAGAGGGATGGAGGAGGAGAAGCAGGAGGAGGAGGAAGGAAGGACCTAGAAGGGAAGACGAGGATCTCCCACAACCCAGCGGTCCCAGGGAAATGTAGGTCTTGAAGGGAGTCGAAACCTTATAAATAAGGCGCCGATGGTGGCCTAGTAACTGTGTGTGGCAGGGAAGGGCTAGCAGGGCCTGCCTGCTCACCCTGGCCCCCAAGAGCTGATTATCCTCATTCAGGGGCGGGCAGCTTGACATTGGCAATGGGCGGTGCCAGCATTCTTACCACCAAAACTTTCTCCAATTTCCCAGCGCGCCACTGGCAACAATGTTTCTCCGCGACTGAGAAAGCAGCGAAATTTTACATACCGCGTGACACAAGAGTGTGAGGCGCAGAGGGACCCTCTGCTTTCAAGCAGAGCCACCATCCGCCTGGGCTGAGGCTGGCCCTGGGCGGGTACCAGCCCTCCGGGCACCCAACACCTCCCAGCCCCGGCCACACCTTCAACATCCCCATCCAAGTCATCGTGGAGGCATCCGTGGGGGTTCTCGTCCGGTCACTGGTGATTGCGTCTCATCTGTTCAAAGTAGGCTAATAATAAAACGCATTATGTTAATGACTTACTGGTCATAAAAGCAAACAATCGAATGTACTATGGGCCTAATATTTTCATGAGAGAATGTGCACGTGACCCTGCAGCCCGGTGCCAGTTACATTTCTATTTACATGGAGACCGGGGACAATCAGGACATTTATCTCCCTTAGTCACTAGTCGCCCCTTCCCCCAGCTCTCTTCCCCCCTCATCCCAAAAGACATGAAAAAACGTTTTCATTATCAACTGCTATCTGTTGCTGAAAGCGGCTATTTTTAAAACATGATGTCACAGCGTCTAGAATGCTACATTGTTCGGTTGCAGAGAACACTCAATGGATTCTTCAGTTCTAGCTGTTTCTACATGTTAAGTGAACACGAAGTAATCTCCCCTTTTCATCTGGTATCTTCTTTTACCCGTTTTCAGAACCGTCACTTGATCCCTCGGGAAATTTCTGTGAGTTTATATTTCTTCCTGACCTTCAATTAATTTGCATTTTCATATATTGTATGTGCGTATAGCTATCTCCTTCCTTTATAGGACTTCAAGTTACCACCTTTATAACTCCAGCTCAGAAGAATATTCCTATTACAGAAGCATATATTTGTATATTTAAGCGACATTTCCCTGTTCTACTAAACCTAAGTCCTGAATTATTTTCTATAGGATACCCTCAGGAATGGAAATTATGTTTTGTTTTGTATTTTGCCAAAAGAAATTTAAAAAACCACCTCTTCTTTGGGGCGCCTGGATGGCTCGGTCAGTTAAGCATCCAACTTCAGCTCAGGTCATGATCTCACAGTCTGTGAGTTCGAGCCCCGCGTCGGGCTCTGTGCTGACAGCTCAGAGCCTGGAGCCTGCTTCCGATTCTGTGTCTCCCCCTCTCTCTGCCCCTCCCCCGCTCATGCTCTGTCTCTCTCTGTCTCAAAAATAAATAAAAACATTAAAAAAAATTTTAAACACTACCCCTTCGACCAACAACAACAAAAGACACCGACACGTAGCAACCAATATTTCTTATCTGCCTGTACAGAATTTTTTTTTAATTGCCTTTAGGCATCGTTTTCTAGCTATATTCTTTCAAACAGTGTGAAGAATCCATTGCACTTTTCCCAGAATGATATTTTCTATGAGAAGAATAAACGTCTAATTCGATCTTCGCTGAGAAAATAATCTCAGTGTCTTGAATGAGTGTGACCCAAATGCCGCGCCTAACATGCGGGGCCCTCTGTTTGTGAGACTCCAGCATGAACTGCTAGTAAATTGAATTAGTGCTTCTGACAGGGACGGGAGGGGTATCCTGGAAAACTCACAAGCCAGTGGATTAACCTTGCCCAGATCTTCTTTGATGTGCTTCAGCTTTAATTTACCACCACTCTTACTCCCCCAGCCCTACACACACACACACACACACACACACACACACACACCTTCACTTCCTTTCTTTCCAAACCACTCACTGTGCCAACCAGCAACCCTGCTTCACCATGAACATATTTTCCTACCTTTACGCCCTTAGCCTCTTACCTGAGTGGACTCCCAGCTTTGGGCTTTAAGTAAGACTCAGCCATTTCCAAATTTCTCCTAACTGCAGTCGCTCATCCTGCCACACCTTGAGGACCTGGAATCCAGAGAGAGACCAGGGTCCTTCTCACCAGCTTGTGTTACCTTCAAATCATTATTCCTTCACTGTTGCGTAACATTCCTGCTTATGCCATCTGCCCCCACTCATTGACATCATGTGCCCACATCCTCATTATCCCTGTTCGTTCAAGACCTAGCCTGCAGCTCCTAAGCTTTTTCTTCAAACTGAGTTCTGCTTTCATTTGGATCATTTTGCTGTGTATTGACATAACCTGGCCCACATCTCAGTTTCTTGAGATTCTCACAACCAGGTCCATCACTTTTAGCCCACGTCAGACAGCCCTTGCTATGGCTTCAGCAACCGTTATGCCCCTAACGGTTTCAGGGGCAACCGTTCAGCCCCTGAAATCTGGAATTCCAATATGCTACAATCCTTTCTCGTTCTGCTATTTTTCAGTGCCTGTATTGTTGTCCACTGGGGCAAAGCCAATTACCCCCAAACGTCGCAGCTTAGAACAATAAAACTTTATTCATTCACACAGTTTCTGAGAGTCAGGATTCCAGGAAAAGCTCAGCTGGGCGGTTCTGGCTCAAGGTCTCTTGGCAGGTTGTGGCCAAGATGTCCGGCCTAGCTGGAGGCACCTGCTTCCTTCCTAGATAGCTTGCTCACACACCTGGCAAGTTCATGGGACTCTTGAGTGTCTTCAAGACACGCCCACTAAGTTCCCCAGAGCAAGCCATCCAAGAGAGAGCAAGCAGGAAGCCACAGTGCCTTTAATAACCTAGCACCGTCTGCTTTTTTCCTATATGCTAGTTAGGAAGCATTATGTCCACCCCATGCTCAAGGAGAGGGCAGTTAGGCTCCCCCTTTTGAAGGGAGTGCCAAACAATTGTGTAGATTCCAATTTCTCTGCCCTACTCCATTTTCACTCCCTTTCACTTATACTCAAGGTCCCATCTGGTCCATCAGGTCATCTAGTTTCTTGCCAATATCCTCCTTCCTTTGTCCCGTCATCCTTCTATTGCTTCCACCTAAAGGAAGGGGGACAAAAGTGTGGTCCAAACCGAGCACCCACCTGATGCCATCCCCGGAGAGTTGGGGGGTGCTGGAGGTTATCACCATACCTGTGCAAACTGGTGCTACTCCATGGCCTCCTGGGTTCAGTAGGCCCTCAACACAATACAGCACTTCTGTTTCCCAGTCACCAAACCAGCTGTTTGCTTCCTCACCCGTTCCCCCAAACCTCCCTCATCACCATGACTCAGGTTCGTCATCTGATGCCTTCTCCCCAGACCTTACACCGTACTCCCCATCTTCCCCCCCTCCTCCCCTGAAACCTTCACACAGGCCCTCAGTCACAGTGGGGGGGATGAAGAGGGGACTCTGAGACCCAACCCTCTATGGAGTAGACACCGAAGGGATGTGTCTTTAAAACTAGAAGGACCTGAACTCTGGGTCACAAATACCCACAGCTCAGAAACCTCCTTGCTCCTCTGCTTCTGTTCTTGTGTCTTCAGCTTCCCTGTATGGACTCCTTCCCACCAGCGTTTACACAGGCTCAAATCTCCCCCTCGCACGGGGAGAACCTCCCCTTCTAGCCCAGCCCTCCTCAGGTTAACACGTCGTTTCTCTTCATACTTAAAAATGCTCAGAGTGACAGTGTTTTACGCTCACCTTCTCCTTTCCTAACTTTTGGCCACAGCCCCCTGAAAAGGCTGCCCTCCCTCGGTTTCCATCTCTTCACATTTTCCAACCACAGCAGACGGGCTCTATTTCCATGGGCCTGTCAACATTGGGGTTTCTCGGAGTTTGGCTGGTGGCCCTTTTCCCTTTTTAACCTGCACAGCGATTCACTTCTGTGGCTTTAAACACCACCTATAGGCTGAGCAATTGCCAAGTCTGTATTCGCAACTCATATTTCTTGCCCGAGCTTCAATTTTGGAACCCCAGTGACCCACTAGACCTATTACCTTGGCTATCCCGTAGTCCCCGAACAGTCACCATGGAAGCAATATGGAGGCCATAAATTGGTCCTAGTGTTAACTATGGCACTCGGTGGCTGTGAGGCTTGGAACAGATCACCCAGTCTCTCTGAACCTCAGTCTCCTCGACTGTAAAATGAAGCATGATTAGAGCTCAACTCATACGGTGACTGAATAAGTCAACTTATGTAAAGTTTTTTGAATGGTGCCTGGTGTATGGTGGTAGGTCTCTGAAATGTGAATGTTCGAGGATTAAATAAGACAATACAGGCACAGCACAGGGCCCATGGTAAGTGTTGAGTGGGCATGATCTGGTATGATTACATCCCAGCCTCAGCAGAGCTCCTTGGTCCTCTCTGTCTCCCTCAGTTCTAGCTCTTCTGCCATATGACTTCCTTTCTCATCAGTCCACCTCTTCCATCCCTGCTTCCATGCCACAAGATGTCCTCCCCAGATTCCCTCAAAGCCTCCCACCGGGTCTCTCTGCCTCTAGTCCTGCCCCTGGCCAATCCATTCTTCACACTGCAGCCAGAGCAATCAGTTCAAGATGCGCATCGAATCTCGTAATTTCCCTGAGGCCTCTGCATTGCACCCCCAGGCTAAAGTCCAATGCTCTTAATTGGATTACAAAGCCAATTATTGTAGGAATTTTGCTTTCCTTTCCAGACTGAACTCCCAAGCTCACCCTGCTTTCGGTGTCTCTGCTTTCTCTAGCCTGTGTCTTTGCAGATTTTTCCAAAACCTCCTCACCTTGCCGACGATCTCGTGCTGGTCCTGTAGCTCTCCACTTGGATGACGTCTCCTCCAGGAAGTGTATCTGCCTGTCCCCAAACCAGGTTAGGAATGGCCCCCAATTTACTCTCCTGGAACCACGTGGACTCTCCGAAATCACGATCATCATACTGTTATAACTAGCTGTTTATTTTCTCCCCAACTTATGTCATAAAGGTCATCACGTGATGGATGAATGCATATACAGACAACAAATGAGCAGCCGTCTTTCATCTTTAATGGCCTGTGACATTGTTGATGACTCTCAGCACATGGGGGGGGGGGGGCCTTTCCAACCTGTCCCTAACAACATAAGCACGATGCACTGGAGGGTCCATGTGGGAAATTGGGAGAGCTGAGTTTAAGTCCCATCTGCCATTTACTAGCTATGAGATCTTGGTAAAGCCACGTAAGCATCCAAAAACTGGGAACAATAATACCCTTCTTCCAGATTGCTGAGAAGCTCAAATAACGCGTATGAAAGCATTGTATATGGTACCAGTTCCAACCCTTTCCTTTTTGGGGTTTTGGTTTGCTCTCTTTCCTGCCTCAGGCTCACTCTCTCTTTTTTCCCCCCTCTCCTTCTTCTCATTCCTGCTAGAAGCTCCCATAACTTGGCTGACGATGGTTCTCAGAATATCTACGGTCAGGGAGTTACCAACCTTTGAGAGAAAGAATGGAAGACACAGAGTTGGAGCTGAAGCGTGTTGCCTCCTCACTTCTTCACTGGAAGCCTCAGTTTCCCCCACCCTTTAGGTGCTTGAAAAATTGCACATAGAGTTCCCAGAGTGGCATATGGCTTCCCAATGATCTCTAAACACACTATATCATTACCATTCAGAGATCTCCGCACACACTACATCGTTACCATTCAGAGATCTCTACAGGACTCCCTTCTCTGAGTTAAGTTCTTCTCCAACAAGTAATGGAGTATTTAAGATGAAAAAGTTAAAGATTTGGAGATTTCTATTAAGGCAAATTGAACAGCTTGAAGCGAAAGAAACAATGTCTTTTTTTTTTAATGTTTTTTAATGTTTTTATTTATTTTTGAGACAGAGAGAGACAGAGCATGAGGAGGGGAGGGGCAGAGAGAGAGGGAGACACAGAATCGGAAGCAGGCTCCAGGCTCTGAGCTGTCAGCACAGAGCCCGACGCGGGGCTCGAACTCACAGACTGTGAGATCATGACCCGAACTGAATTTGGATGCTTAACTGACAGAGCCACCCCGGCGCCCCAAAACAGTGTCCTTTTAAACATTTAATATGGCCAAGAGCATCACATATTTTTATTTCATTTACTTTTGACAACAACTGTGGAGGTACATATTATTTTCCTCGCCTTTCAGGTAGGGAAACCACATTTCGGAGAAGTTAAGTAACTTTCCCAGGAAAATACAGTAAGCAAACTGTGAATTCAAATCCAGTTCATACTTCTATCCTGACCTTTCTACAACAGAAAAAGTGTTTCGTTCATTTGATCTTGAGTTTCTCCTTACTAGCAATTCAGAATTGTTTTTCCCTCCTTCCATCGCATGGCCTAAACCAATCCCGACACAAACCTGAATATTCGATAGAAGTCGCCTACTTAAACTGTTGGTTGACCAAGGGCTACATGGAACTCACGCCTAGAAGTTGAAAGCCTAAGAACAGATCCCTAGTTTTCTGGAACAACGGCTACTCCCCATAACTCCATTAGTCTTTGAAATTGTGATGTAGGGGCTAAGAAGCAAGCTGGGTAGCCTCTACAGGGAGGATGGGAGTAGAGAGGGAAAAGGAAGAAGGGGAAGGGTCTTTCAATGTGGCCCAAAACCAAGATGGTGGCCAGCAATCCACGCACGCATTGCCGTATAACTCACAATGCAGCTAGCCAATGGGGTGTCCAAAACCATAAATACATTAGAGATTCAGAAAAGGGGAGTTCATCTAAGACAGCATAAGCACAAAAGCCTTCAGCTGGCCAAGCATGGGGGCAGATTTGCCAATTCTCACTCCTGTCTGGAGTGAACTGCCTTGTAATATACATCTTTGCAGCAACTCCCGGCAAGACATGGAATCTCTTTCCCTGCCTCTGAAATCTGAACTTGGCCCGTGACTTGCTTCACCAAAGGAATGAAATGGGAGTGACTTCGTGCCAGTTCTGAGCCCAGACTTCAGGAGACCCACTCTCTTGGAACCCTCTTGCTGCCATGTGCATAAGCCTGTGCTAACCGGCTAGATGGTGAGAAACACATAGTCCAGTTGCCCGCTTTAACCCGGCCAATGGCCAGAACACCCTGCAGCTGACCAAAGGTGCATAAGACAGTCCAGGTGAGACCAGAAGAGCTGTTCATCTGGGCCAAGCTGAAATTGCGGATAAGCAACTGGGGACCTAAATAAGTGGTTGTTGTTTTAAGCCTCTCACTTTCAATGTGGTTATCATGTAGATATAAGCACTTTAGAGCATCAGTGTGAGTCTTAGTGTCCTCATCTGTAAAACTGGGATCATAATCTTTTATCCCACAGGCATGTTGAGCCACTAAGCAAATAGGGGGTCTCCAATAAGTGTTGCATCAGAATAAACATCAAAACCTGAAAACAAAAATCATTCGTCCATTGTGCGGGTATCCATCATCTTCCATGCCTTCCCTCTACAGGAAGCACGGCCCCCCTGTGTCAAGCCAGGCGTGCCCTCGGATATTCGGCTGGGGCTGAATTGTGTGAACCCAATTCCTGCCTTCCCGATTACTGAATCTAGTCGGTTCAGCAGCAGGTGAGTGGTGCAGGATTGAACCATTCAGTGCGCAAGCCCAAGCGAGTTTTAAGGATGACAGATCGATCGTTGCTTCCTGAAAACAAATTTAAATTGATGAGACCTTAATGAATTCTTTCTCCCATTCCTGGGGGAGGGGGAGGGTTCAGATAATGCTTTAATCACACTGTGAATGAGAACTGTTTGCCAAGCTCTCTTCTCTCTGAGAAGGCACTGGATTTCCCCTGCTGAAGAATTGTGTGCTTGTTCGGTGAGAGCAGTTTCAGGGGCTGATAAAAACTGTCTGCTTCCACTTTAGCTGTCAAGGACTCGCTCTTCAACTTCTATATAATATATAAGAGCGTGCAGGAGCATGGGGAGAGAAAATGTAGAGTGAACTGCAAATACCTGTTTTAAATCGGGTACTCGGGGTAGGCAGCTTGCCAGTCAGTGGTAGCCTCTGAGGCGGAGAGAGCAGTTGTGGGTCCAAAAGATGAGGGAGTCCAAGAAAATCTGAAGAAGTACATAATGTATCTCTGATACGCCATCGACATGCTGAAGTCCACTCGTGCTCGCTCACTAGAACCAATCATCCACACTCCTTCCCAACTCGTTCAGCGTTGAACAACTTGTTCAGCATTGTCATGTGGGGAACTTGAGATCAGTCGTGATGAGAGTATTTACACCATGGAAACCGGCAAACCCTTTTTTGTAAAGAAGTAAGAGCTGTTAAGCATTTCTTTGCATCCCACTGAGTGGACCCTACCTCCTAGGAGATGAGCAGTTGTTTGCTCCTTAATAATAAGCATAAGCTTGCGGGGGGGCGGGGGGGGCGGTGCAAATTCAGTGTAGCCCTTACAGGGAAGGATCATTATGGCAAAGTTTCAAGGAACAGTTCTTTGGAAGAAGGGCTCTTAAGAGAGGAACCAGGCCAAATTTGTGTAATGGAGAAGAAAGAGAGAAGAAAGAGAGTGAGAGGGGTGATTGCACGGGCAAGGCATGCCCATCGGGCTGACATGATGTTACAGAAAACCTCCAGTGAGTGAACACGAAACTGACACCCAATTCGGTTTCTCAAAGGTGGGATGGGATGCTTTCCAAAATTGAACTAAAATTATCTTGTCTTTCACGCCCCCACCAAAATCATTCCCAGCTCTCTGAAAGCTTTGCAAGCCTTGATGAACATGGTCCACATGTATCTTTAGGAATAGAATGTGGGCTCAGCATCTGTTTTATTGGAGTTCTCTGAGTTTTTCTCCATGGAAACACAAGCTGGTAAATAGAAACTAGAAAGCCGAACGTCTGTGTTCTTTTTCCATCGCTGTTAACTGCTTTGCTTGATAACGTCAGGCACGTTATCTCAATGCTCAATTTCCCCACTTTAAAATTACTTCACTCATTGGTAGATAAAGATGAACAATATCGTCTTTGGGAACTATTCCAAGCTTTTTAAAGAAAGGCATAAACAATTATATGCTTATGAGAAATGGAATCATCTTATTTTTATTCCAAATACGAATATAAACATACTCAAAAAGCTCAAGAGGGAGATAAATCCCTATTAAATATTTCTGTTGTCAGGGAAGCCTTTTTCTCTCCAAGGACTCCTCCTCCAGGCCATGAATTTGCAAAAGGCATTCCCGCACCAGACGGGGGTTCCTCTGGCCTCCCATCACTGGTTCAGAATACCGGGGGGGGGGCAGCAAAAGAAATACAGGGAGTGGAGGAAATGTCCCATTGGGATGCCATTGTCCTGTGGGCATGACATTCACCGTCTCAAATCCTCTCACCTCCCCGGCACCGTCCTCCTTCTGTGACACTCCAGCCCCGGACGGGCCCGGCAATTAGCTTTGTTTCAACCCACACCTTTAAATTCTCGGTCACTGACATCAAAAGGACGTTCAGGATCCGCTCGACCAGGTTATGACGCTTTTCTAATGTGAGTTTTATCCCCCCTCCCCACAGAAACTAGTTCATATCTTCTCCACAGCTTGCTTCATCCTCAGTCCTTGACCGTCTGAGCTCAGGCTGCAACAGAAAAAATACCATCATCCGGCTGACTCAAACAACAAACATTTATTTCTACAGTTCTGGAGGCTGGAGGTCTATGGCCAAGACGCTGGTAGATGGGAGTCTGGTGGGAGTCCTTTTTCTGGTTTGTAGACCAACACTTTCTAGCTGTGTCCTCACACAGTGGCGAAAGCCAAAGGAAGCACGCTCTCCCATCTCTTTCTCTGTGGGCACTAATCCCTTTATGAGGGCTCCGCCTTCATGACCTAATTATCTCCCAAAGGCTCCACTCCGAAGACTGTCACCTTGGGGGTTAAGCTCCAACTTATGAATTTGGGCTGAGGGGACACACACCATCAGCCTGTAGTGCCAGCCTTGCCCTACTCCTAATAGGCAACATATAAGTCACCAGACAAAACTTTCCTCATTTTCCCTTCTCCTCCCAAAAACCAACACCTCCAGTTGGTCGTCAATCCCCTCTTCTCTCATTTTTTCAGAGACTCCAAACCATTGTTTATCACATCTCTTTCTTTAATCTTCCATCTCTTGTCTTGACTTGCTTAATTCTGTGAAGATTCTAAGATGTGCTAGTAATAAATATCTGGTAACTTTTTATGTGTGTGAGTGTGTGCGTGCGTGTGTGTGTGTGGAGGGAGGAAGGGAAGACGAGAGAGAGAGAGAGAGAGAAAGCACATGTGGCAAAATATTAAAAGTTGGCGAATCTGTCAAGTAAAATGGTCAAGTCACTTACAGGGGAGAGAAATCAGGCTGGCCTCAGAGTTCTCTACAGCTACAGTCAAGGTCGGAAGATTGGGGTGCAATATTTAAAAGATCTTCAAGGAAAAAAAAAAGCTGTTACCCAAGGATTTTATATCCAGCCAAATTATCTTTCAACTCTAAAGATTGCAGATGGTCCTGAACATAAGAGAATTCAGGAAATATCAATTCTATGAATCTGTTTTTGGGGAAACTACCAAGAGATGCTCAACTAAGAGATAATTGGGAAAATTATGGGAAAAAAAAAAGATTGGCAACCAAGCTTAAATACATCATTGTAGATTAAAACTCAATTTCTGCACATTGGATCATTGAAAAGGATGTAAAATTGTGTGTTCTGTTGATACGTAAAGTATGCCATTAACAGACATTGGTGAAGGAAAAGAGAAAGTTAAGTGAGAGGTAGCATAAGTTTAGTGGTTTCTACGTCTGTAACAACAGGAAGCCAAAACACATTCCTTGGGGCGCCTGAGTAGCTCAGTCAGAAAAGCATGTGATTCTTGATCTCGGGGTCATAAGTTCAAGCCCCATGTCGGGTGTAGAGATTACTAAAAAAAATAAACTTAAAAAAAGAACATTCCTCAAAGATGACAAACCAGCTAATAAAAGAAACGTTTAAAAAATATACACAAAAGATGTTGTCAAATCTGGGTGAAGAGTATTGAGAGTTTCGTGCCATTCTTATAACTTTTCTTGAGATTTCAGATTATTGCAAATGCCATTTCTTCAGAAAGGTCTTCTCAAACGATCATATCTAAAGCAGTTACCTAATATTTTCTCTCCTAGCAAGCTGTCGAACCACCCGGATCTCGTAATTCTAGAGCTACAGCAGCCATCTCTGCTATGTTTGTTTAACCGATGACACAGACACGGTGACATCCATCTGAAAGGTTGGTGGGAGTGGACCCAGGGCCAAGACTAGGGAAAGGCAAGTGAGGCACTCACCTTGGGTGCATAATTTACAGGAGCAACCAACACCTCAAAAATCAAGATAAATGATGTTTTAATATGGCAAAAAGTCAAACTTCATGCAAAAATCTGTGATGAACAAAATATCATAATTTTTTTTTAATTTTTTATTTTACTTTTGAGAGAGAGACAGAGCATGAGCAGAGGAGGGGCAGAGAGAGTGGGAGACACGGAATCTGAAGCAGGCTCCAGGTTCTGAGCTGTCAGCCCAGAACTCACGAGCCATGAGATCATGACTGAGCCGAAGTCGGACGCTTAATTGACTGAGCCACCCAGGTGCCCCAAAATATCGTAATTTTAAATGAAGACAAGATCCAGACCTGTGACTTTCATGACTCTGCCTCACTCACCTTACCTTAATCCTGATGTTGGTCCCAACAAAACTTTATTTATAAAACCAGGCAGCTGGCCTATGGGCCATAACTTACCATTATTAAAAATATATATCAATCCCAATTACTAAGCTTTTAGTAACCCCTTAAATTCTGCCTCGTCTTAGTCCCAGCCCTGGGAGACCCCTCTACTGCTAAAAAGCATCCAGGAATTGGGTAGACGTTCACGTATTTGTTCGAAGATCATGGGCTAGCCTTGGAGAGGAGGGACAGTTCTGAACTCAGCACAGATGGTGGCTGTCTGTCTGCCTGTCGCTCAAACTGTTGCTTGTCCTGGTTGATTTAAGGACCCCACGTACACTTTGTGAGATGCGTATCTTCTGCATATTCATGTATTACGCTTCATTGAAACTATTTGTAGTCTGTGTGCTCCTTGAAGGCGATTATGTCTTTTATCTTGAACTCTAGAGCCTGAGCTCTAGTAGATGTAACAGGGTGCCTGGGGATTCAGAATCGAGCATTCTTATGTGTGTCTAACGAGGGTGATGATGGCAAGGAAACCCTCAGAGGTGTCACAGGGAGGAGAATCTGAACTGGTGGCCTGGACCTGAATTCCCGGGGGTGAACTTCCTGGAAGGGGCAGCTAATGCGATGAAGTTGACCTCCTTGGCATCAAGGCCCTGCTTTATTAGGAATAATGCCTAAGTACGTAAGTGTTCGTTTAACGAGTTCTTAAGTTGGAGTCCAAAGTTGGGACAAACCAGAGATGCCTCAAGAGGGAGAAGATGTTCTTCCTGATAAGCAGGGCCCATGGGATCTTGCATGATTAACTGGAAAGCAGAAGAGATGTGATCACATGTGCACACCCAAGCTGCTGACCAGGCCACGCTGGCTTCAGCAGATACTCAATAAAAGTGTGATCAATGGGGGCGCCTGGGTGGCTCGGTCGGTTGAGCGTCCAACTTCGGCTCAGGTCATGATCTCACGGTCCGTGAGTTCGAGCCCCGTGTCGGGCTCTGTGCTATCAGCTCAGAGCCTGGAGCCTGTTTCGGATTCTGTGTCTCCCTCTCTCTCTGCCCCTCCCCTGTTCATGCTCTGCCTCTCTCTGTCTCAAAAATAAATACACGTTAAAAAAAAAATTTTTTTTTTAAAATGTGATCAATGAAGGGGAGTCGTAATCTCTTCTGCCCCAGTGGCTGGGCCCACCTTTTACCCTACAGGATACCAGTTAATCAGAGAACGGGCTGGATAATGAGAAAGGAAGGAGAAGGTCGCTAGGAACTGTGATAATTACATTTACCAGCTACTCGATTCTTTTAGATAAAAAGTTTCTGTCTTTTTCAGGAGAGACTATATTTGCACACCATCTTCCCTCAAGTCAGCAAATATTTCTCGTGCACTCGTGCACAGTACACCTTTCCTCCAAAACAATTTGCCCATTAAAGCGTTCGGAATTCATCCTCCGTCGGCTTCATTACTATGCAGGATGACTCATAGATCCGCCTCCCTCTGCAGTATCGAGTAAAGAGGCTACAGTAGAATAGACACCACATATTTGAATATCCAGATTTTCTTCCTTATTTAGACGCACAAAGATCCCTTCACACGCAGTAATACTTCTGGAACCATAAATAAGCAAGATCTAAGTAGGGCAGGTCCACGTTTTATGAAGTCATAAGCCCGTACAATTTAGGGGGCCTACTTTCAGAGAAAAAAAAGATAAAATTGGATATGAAAATGAATATTTAATCAAAATGAGAAAATGAATCATAACAAATCGCCATTTTTAAAAGCTGGTACATCTAGAAAAGCTGGCCAAAAAAATAGCCCAGAGAAAGCAAGAGGATGTTTTTGTCAATTTGCTGCCTAATATCCCTCTGTAATATGGTTTTCTTATATTTTCTTACTGCATTATCTTTGATCATTTATTAACCTGGGGATTATTTTGTAATATAATTTATAGAGATAATAGAAAGATAAACCCATTTTTTTTCTAGCTTGGTTCTTGGAAATTTGGTTTTTTATTATTGATAATTCCAATTTCTAGAGTTGTCATCAAATTTAAAAAGTCCTTTATCAAATTCCTTTCATATGAGCTGTAGAAGTTGGAAGAATTATCCATAGACTGAATTTTGACCCAGCATTTCAAGGCTTGTTTCTCGCCACTCTCCTTCTGCTTCTGGAGCTCGGTGCGGTGGGACACGTCTGTACCGTGAAAAGTCTTCTAACCCCACGCTTTTATGTCCTGATGGCCAGCAGTAACTGAGTAGACATGGAAGTGACTGTGACCAATATAAATCTATCCCATTAAACTCAGATTAAACTCATCCAATCAATTTTCCCTTAATTGGATGCCCAAAATGCCCATGGCCATCCCAACACCATCAACATGAAGTGAATGTGGCGGAGAGCAAGACCAAGTCAACAGTCCCTAGGGCTGCTAGGGATAGCAGCCCTAGTCAACTATGGCTAAATTGTCTTAATTTTGCAAGTTTCCTAACATGTACGTCCATGGGAACACATTGCCAGGTCCCCCAATAGGATCTTGGAAGGGGACTGAGCAAATGAGAGGGCCCAAGGCTTAAGATTCATTGGCTTGACTGTAAATCTTCCTCTGTCAGCCCGTACCCTTTCCCCAGATCTAGGAGTTCTGTTGTGTTCTTAAGGCTCTCTTGCTGCCAATTGGACCCACATTCAAGATCTCCATCATCCTTGTTTCTCCCATATCCCTGGCCAGTTTCTGCAAAGGAGACTTCTGCTTTGTGCCAGCTCTCTATCTTATTCTTGACAGTCTTGAGTGCTCACCAATAACCCCAGCATGATGGTGGGTCCGCCCTGTTGGTCCAGGATGATCACGACCTCCCTGCTGGACTCTGGGAACCAGAGACTAGAGAACCAGAGAACTAGACTCTCCCCTCAGGTTACACTTGGAATACTTGATTATGACTTGGTTGTCTCTTGTCAGAAATGCTTTAAAATGCTGTTTGAGTCCAAGAGAAGCATGCCCAGGAGCACCTGGGTGGCTCAGTCGGGTAAGCATCTGACTCTTGGTTTTGGTTCAAGCCATGATTTCATGGTTCATGGGTTCAAGCCCTGCACTGGGCTCTGCACTGACAGCACAGAGTCTGCTTGGGATTCTCCTCTCTCTGTCTCTCTGTCTCTGTCTCTGTCTCTCTCTCTCTCTCTCTCTCTGTCTCAGAAATAAATAAATAAAAATTTAAAAAAAGAGAGAGAAGCATGCCCATAGTCTTTGTACTCTGGGCTCTGTACCTTGGACTCAGGTCCTTGGAGCTAAATCCTCAGATATCCTCAATCATATATTCTGTTCCTGGCTTAACTTATGAGCCAGTCATAACGATGATGCAGAATTGGTTTTGGTAATCTCAGCCCTACTCCACTTCCCACTGTCCTTAGGAAAGAATTAACTTAAATCACCTCTCCCTCCTTCTACCCACTTGCAACTTTGCTTCCAACGTACTTTCCTTTCCTTTCCAGTAGACCCATTATCTCAAAAGGTTTCTAAATTTGACACTTAAAATATTTAAGGCATTGCACGCGGGGGGGGGGGGGGGGGGGGGGGGGGGGTGGTGGCTCAGTCGGTTGAGTGTCCAACTCTTAATTTTGGCTCAGGTCATGATCCCAGGGTCACGGGATAGAGCCCTGTGTCAGGCTCTGCTCTGAGTGTGGACCCTGCTAAAGAGTCTCTCTCTCTCTCTCTCTCTCTCTCTCTTTCTCCCTCTCCCCTGCCCCCCGCTCTAAAAACAAAACCAGCCAAACAAACAAAACAAAAACCTCATGTCTTCTCAAATTCTTTATAATACACAAACTTTTGACTTCTTGAAACTCTTTCCTGTGGTTTCCACACCACCTGTGTCCTCACCTACCCCTCTTATTTCCCAGTCGTCTTCCCTAGTTTCTTTCCCTCACTGTTGCTTGCATTTAGACCTTCTCCATTGATTTGCTTCTTGGTCCTCTTCTTCCAAACCATTTCGCTTTGCTTCAACTACAAACCCTAGAGATGACTTAAACCTGCATCGCTGGCTCCGGTATTTCTTCCAAATTCCAGACTGGTATTTTCCAACGGACTTTTAGACATCTCACATGCGTGTCCTGCCTGGTCTCAAGCTTCACATACCAACACTGATTTCCTAATCTTCACCCATCAAAAGCTCTATCTCCATTAATAGCCTAACCACTCAGTCCGGGCTAGAAATCTCTCGTTCTCTCTCTCCTTCCTTCAACAAACATGTTAGAACAGATCATTGTGGGGTCCGGCTCCACCATAGCTCAAACCCACCCCTGTCCATCCATTCTCTGTGGCCATCTCCCCCAGCCAAGGAGGCTTTTCTGCAGACGGCCACTGTGGTCCCCTCCCTGATGTTCCTGTCTCCAAGCGTTCCCCAGTCCGATTTTTCCTGCACACTGCTGACTTTCATTCTTCTGCAACACAGAGTAGTCCGTGTCAGTTTCCTTTCAAAAACACCTTCACGCTCAACAAAGAAAGTTCAGGCTCCTGGGTGTGACCTTGAAGATCTCCGTAATATGCCCTCGATCTAACCTCCCTGCCTATCTCCTACCTAAGTCCCGTGCACTTCAAGCTCCAGCCACCTAATCACACGGGCCCTCCCCAAGCTTTGCGCATGTTGTTCTGTCAGCGCGATGCTCTCCTCTCCTCCAAAATCACCGTCTTTCCCTTTAAGCCTGCCATCTTCTTAACTCGAGAGAATCCTCCTCTCCTCAGGGCCATGGCATTGGTCTGGAATGATGACAGGAGGGCTGTTGTATGGTTTGCGTCTATGGAGATGGAGACCTGTCTTCCCCGTTGAGCCGCGAGTTTTCCAAAAGCAAGCAGCGAGCCTTCTTCCTACTTGTTTTTCTCCATTCTTGGCACCGCGCCTCTGCTCAGTAAACTGAAGGTTGTTGTGGAGGCTGTGGTATAAATTCCTCAGGGACAGCGTGACTCACTATGGCATGGCCATGCTGCTCCATAGGAAGGACACTGGGTTTGCCATCAAAGAGACCCAGATTCCAAACCCAGTTACATCATTCATTAATAGCACAACTGGGAGCAAATCCCTTGCCTCCTTCTGGCCAGTTCCCTCACCAGTAAAAATGGGATAATCATAACTTTACAAAGCTTAAATGTCACAGGTGCAGGAGTGTTTGGGCGTAGAAGACTCTCAAATATTGATTGGACCTCATCCTGAAGTCCCTGCCAATCCCGCCTTGACTTTTTGTTTTTGTTTTCCTTTTCTTTCGTTCTCTTTCCTTCTTTTTCTTTCTTTCTTTTTCTTTCTTCTTCCTTCCTTCCTTTCT
>NC_064811.1:169608523-169631516 GCF_023721935.1 Panthera uncia
CTTTCTTCTTCCTTCCTTCCTTTCTTTTCTTTCTTTCTTTCTTTCTTTGGTTAATGTTTATTTATTTTTGAGAGAGAGAGAAAGCGTGTGTGTGAGCAGGGGAGGGACAGAGAGAGGGGGGACAGAGGGTCCAAAGCTGGCCCTATGCTGACAGCAGACAACCCACTGTGGGGCTTGAACTCACGAACCATGAGGTCGTGACCGGAGCCGAAGTTGGACCCTCAACTGAAGGAGCCACCTAGGAGCCCCTGTTTTTTTCCTTTTTAACCCGGGAGACATATCACATTCCGAAAATGTGTTTTGGAATGAAAACACTTCAAAAATCTTTTCCTCTTTTTTTTTTTTTTTTAATTCACAGGGAGGGAATAAAACTTGTGGCTAACACAGGAAAGCGATGAGGGTCATAAAACCCCTATTGTGGTGCTTACCACATTACATTACAATAATTTATTGGCTGTGTGTCCCCTGTGAGCTCGTCAAGGAAAGGGACTGTGACCTTTTATCCCAGCAACCAGCACAATGCCCAGCGTGGAGAAGGCTTTCGGTTTACATTTATCATCTACTTGGAGAGCAACTTCACAATCTTTCCCAGATACAGCCTCGCATGTCTCTTGACCTAAATATTCCACTCCTAGAGTTTATTTCACACGTAAACTCACACAAGCGTACAAGCGGATGAATCTCCAAACATGAGGGTTGTGGTCTTGTTCATAGTAACAAACCAAGCGAACAAACAAAAAAAATCCCTCAAACGTCCAATGTTAGAGGTCCGGTTAAATAAATAACGCACATGCACATCAAGGAACGCTATGTAACATTAAAAACTATGAAGTAGATCTCTAGGCACTGGTGTGAAAAGGTGTCCAATGTATGTTGTTAAATGAAAAAAGCTTCTGCATAGTGCAAACATATACGCTCACGCCCACAACACGCGCATATACACACGTAGGCCTGTATGCAGAAGAACAGCTTCTTCAAGGTCATACAGGAAACTGTATATAGTGGTAGTCTCTAGGGCTGCCTGGGTGGCTCAGTCGGCTGGGTGTCCGACTGGGCTCAGGTCACGATCTCACAGTTCGTGAGTTCGAGCCCCGCGTCAGGCTCTGTGCTGACAGCTTGGAGCCTGGAGCCTGCTTCAAATTCTGTGTCTTCCCCTCTCTCTGCCCTTCCTCTGCTCGCACTCTGTCTCTCTCTGTCTCTCAAAAATAATGCATAAACATTTTTAAAAAAAATTATAGTGGTAGTCTTTACAGAACAGGACTAAGGAATTAGGAGAAAGAGGAAGACTTTTCAGGCTCACTGTTTACCCTCCGAAACAATGTCAACTTTTCACCAGCAGCAGGAACGAATTAAATGTTTTGATAATAAACAAATAAGTGTCTGTTGAACAATTCTACTTTGACCTTGTCTGGGTAGAATTTGATTATTAATTTTCATCAGCGGGATACAGAAAGTGATACGCATAAACTCCTTTCTTTTCCCTTGACGTGAGTTCAAAGACCGTAGGCGCAATTTCCGGGACATTCGGTTACAAAGCTGGCGTCTCTGGTGGTTTATCAATGTCACTAAGAGCACCAGATGCATTTATAATCCCACCCCTAAGAGTCAATTGTGGCTTGTTCTCTGTGATCAATTACCAGCCCCTTCTTACTCTCTTAGCGGAAAACACATCCTCCCCAGGACAAAAGGGAGAGTGGAGAAAATCAGCTTGCCGATTGTCTGTGCAGGCTTCACGCTCTTTCCCTGGAAGCCATGTGGCTGCCTTAACAGTTGTCCCAAAGCTGGCACTGCATAAGGGAGAGGCATCTTTAGCAGCAAGTGGTGGTGATTAATGTTAAGCTGTCATGGAAAATGTTTTTGCACTTTAATGTCAGAGAACTGAATTATTATTATAGGTCTGATGTTCCCTCGCCAAAGCTGTGTGTTTGCTCCCCGCCGCCCCCCCCCCCCTTCCAAAATGAACACAGAAAGCTTTCTCGTTGGCTCCCAGGAGCATCTTTTGGAGAAAAGACAAAAGGAATGCCGCCAAGCCAGCCAAGGCCCCTTGGGGCCCTGATGGGAGCATCAGACCCTCCCCCCACCTGCCTGCCCCAGGCTGGAGGAAGCCCTAATAAGCCCCTCTGCCCACATGGATCCCAGCTTGCCTGCTTGAGCCATTTGGAACCCCAAGAGGGTGGTGGACACCCCGGAGGAGAAAAGGATAGAGAAAGTCCAGATTTGGTACGGGGAAGAGAAGTTGCTGAATGCAGAAACAGGTGGAGGGGAGCATGGGGGCCAAGGTCAAGCCATACGCGGAGGTCTTTCAGATCCACACCATCTGGATCTGAGTCAGACACAAAGCGTCACCCACTGGCATGCCTACGAACCCCTCCTCACTCCCCCCAAGCAGAGGAGGAGGAAAGGGGTGCAAAAACTGACTGACTTTTGCATTGCAATAAAATATTTATTTCTTGCATAATCTGCCAGCAAATTAGATCAAAGAGCTGTCAGTTTAAAATCATGCAATTCATTAAGGGAACAAACTTAAAATATACTTAGTCTAAAATAACATTTACCAAGAGGCAGGATTGATGTACGTAGCTAGAACAGATCTAGGAACTAGAAGAGAGTACCAAAAAATGGAACGTTGACTTTCCGGCACCGTATCAACTCTTTTCAAAAACGGAAGGTCAGCGTATTAATAATAACAACTACTATTTATTGAGATCCTACCCTGTGCCAGGCCAGGCGCTTTACAAAGTTTTTATCTGTAACCTACCACATGGAAAATGTAGTTATTCTCATTTTTCAGATGAGAGATCCGAGAATCAGAGAACTTGCTGAAAAGCGTACGGCAAGTCAATGGTGGATTGCCACGCTGTCTGTCTGCCTGGCTGTCTGTCCACCGAACCAGACTGCTTCCCAATACATGCTATCAAAAGGGATACACATTGGGGCGCCTGGGTGGCTCAGCCAGTTGGGCGTCTGACTTCGACTCAGGTCATGATCTCGCAGTCTGTGAGTTCAAGCCCCATGTCGGGCTCTACACTGACAGCTCAGAGCCTGGAGCTTGCTTCAGATTCTGTCTCTATCTCTCTCTGCCCCTCCCCTACTCTCACTGTGTGTGTCTCTCTCTCAAAACTAAAATAAAAACATTTAAAAATTAAAAAAAAAAAAAGGGATACACATTATGGCTAAACAGTCTACATTTTAAGCTAATCTTTCATCCAAATATTTGTTTTCATTGCATCTTATTCAACCCTTGACAGAAGGTAGGTCCTAACTTCAGCTTAAAAATATGGTCCTTAGGGTGCCTGGGTGGCTCAGTCAGTTAAGTGTTCAACTCTTGATTTCGGCTCAGGTCATGGTCTCATGGTTCCTGGGTTCAAGCCCCGTGTCGGGCTCTGCACTGACAGTGCTTGGGATTCTCTTTCTCTCCCTCTCTCTCTGCCCTCGCCCAAATAAATAAATAAACTTTTTAAAAAAATGGTCCTTGAAGCTATTCGAATACTGACCATGATAAAACAATAGGAGAAACTGACCTGGGGCCTTTGACTCAAGAAATATTGCTATATTTCATGTTTGAGTCTGCTGGAAGGGGGCTGCAAGCCAATCTTGCATATATTATATGCTTCAGTATCTATAGCTGTATTCTTGTCCACTGGGTTAATAGCTACCTCGCGAGGTGGTAAGAGAAGAAAATAACATATCGGGTCAACTCTGGATTCGCTCTCTCCTCTGGGCTCCAGAATAGTATAACCAAAGCCATTTAGATGCCCCATAGGTACCTCCAATTAATTCATCACCTCTGGAAGTGAACACAGCATTTCCCTCCAAACTAACTCTTCCTGGTTTTCCGGTGAAGATCCTTCAGAGGGGGAGCAAACAGTTTGCTCCAGCCACGCGAGGGCCCCAGGGAGTAACTGGGGTGATAACTCCTAACTTCCCATCCCCCACATCAGATACTCACCAGGTCAGGTCACTTTTGTTCCTTAACGTCTCGGATGTGTCCGCTCCCCTCTGTGCATACGACTGCAGCCTTAGTTCAAGGTACCATATGTCTCTCTCACTACTGCAACCCCCTCCTGACTGGCTCCAATCTTTCCAGCCTTGCCCTATCCCAACGACCTTCCATATTGATTCCAGAGAAAATGTTCTAAAGAGCAAATCTAATAATGACACTTTTCTGCTTAAAATCAAGTGACCTCCCTCTGAGCCCCCAGATTTTTTTAACACCTTCATTGAGATATAATTGACATATCATACAATTTACCCACTTCAACTGTTTAGTTCCATGGTTTTAAGATATTATGAGAGCCGTACGTCCATCAACACGAGCAATCTTAGAATATCTTCATTAAGTAAAAGGAAACTCCATACCCATTCACAGTCACTCTCTATTTCTCTCCACCCTCTCTCATCCCTGGCAATAAATGATCTGCTTTCTGTCTCTCTAAACTTGCCTATACTGACATTTTATATAAATGGGACCATACACTATGTGGTCTTTTAGGACTGACTTCTTTCCCTTAGCGTGATGTTTTCCAGGTTCATCCATGTTGTAACCTATATCAGTACTTTGTTCCTTTTTCATGGCTGAATAATATTCCACTGTATGGATATACCACCTCTGTGTATCTATTCATTCATCAGATCACCACCTTTTGACTATTATGAATAGTGCTCCTTCGAACATTCACATACAAGTGTTCGTATGGATATACATTTTCGTTTCTCTTGGCTAGACATGAGTGAAAGTGCTGGGTCATAGTTAACTTTTTTTGTATTTAACTTTTTAAGAAACTGCCAGGCTGTTTTCTAAAGTAGCTGTACTACCCTCAGATATTTTTAAATCCAAGTTGTTTAATGGGGTTTGCAAAGCCCTTCCTGATTACCTTCCTGGTTACAGCCTACCTTTCCGTCTTCATCTCCGTCTATACCCCAATGCAGCCCGTCTGCTTCAATTACGCCCACTTAGCAATGCTTGAAAACAAATCCTCTGTGTCATTTGGCTTCCGTAAACATTGTTTCCCCATGCTTAGACCACCCCTCTCCAGGCTAATGCCCACTGGTCCTCAGGCCCCAATTTCTGTGACACTTCTCCCCAGAGCCCCCAACAATCCTGGCATCAATCTTTTGCTCTGTCATGCGGGCCCTGAATTTACTATTCCAGCAGCACTTGTCACACGTACTGTCATTGGTGACCTCATTGGTGACCTTGAGACTTTACTAAACGGTAAGCTCCCTGAGGGTAAGGATTATACTTTTTGTCCTTGGCCAAGAACGGTTCCTGGAGTCTTGGAGGTCCCCAATAAATATTTAGTGAGTGTACAAAGCCGCTGACATATAGTAGGTTATCACTCCTCTTCCCTGACGAATTGAGCTGTGGAGTGATGGTCCCCATCTCCCTTCACCCAAAGGAAATCGTTCACCAATCCTCTCGGAAATGCACAATCTAATTTTTAAAATAAAACACTTGTGGTTCCTTCGTAATTCTGTTTTGCTTGGGCTAAGAATAAAATGAGTTGGCATTTCTTGGGTATATATCAACTGACAGTAGAGGGAGCCAAGCCAAGAATGTGTTAGGTAGCTGGTAGGAATCTGTATGTGATTAAAAATAGGCCATGTGTAATAATGAGACATTGAAAATTACTCAAATGACCAACAATTGGGGAATAACCAAATCGATTCTGGTCATAGACAGATAGATGAATAATACCGCCATTAAAATTGTAAATACGGAAATGTCTGTTTGAAATGATCCTAACAATAAAACCGGAACACCAACTAGAATATACACGTTGGTCACAAGTAGGCAACATTGTGTGTGCGTGAGATGACAACGAACAGAAAAGATCACGTCATAGAACCATACTAACGGTGGGTGTTGTCTGGTGAAATTTAGAATTTTGCTCTTTCAGTGTTTCTTAGCTTTTGCCGTAAAGATCTATAACAAATGATTGCCACGTATTGCTCTGAAAGTGTGTGTCACAAATTAAACCTACTGAAGTTCCCTAAGGTAACTAAGGGAAATGTTGAAACTAAGGGAAACTAGTTGAAAATGTTTTGGATGTATATATGATGCATTGCAGCCTTTAATGTAAAAATCTCTATATATGTACATGTTGCATACATATATTGTATACCTACACACACATGTATACGTGTCTTCCCCAGTGCTCATAAAGAAGGCAAAATATTTTCACTCTGTGATTCCTCCTTGCCCCTAGCACCTTTGGGAGTCAAACAAAACAAGCACTATGGTATCATCCCCTCTTCATCCATTTAACTTTAGACACAAGCCAAAACTGAGATTTGTGGGGCACCTGGGTGGCTCAGTCGGTTAAAGCATCTGACTTTGGCTCAGGTCGTGATCTCACATCATGAGTTCGAGCCCCGCATTGGGCTCCGTGCTGACAGCTCAGAGCCTGGAGCCTGCTTCCGATTCTACATCTAACTCTCTCTCTCTCTCTCTCTCTCTGCCCCTCCCCTGCCCACATTCTGTTTCTGTCTCTCAAAAATAAATAAACATTTAAAAATGAAAACAAAACACAAAAACTGAGATTTGTAAGATGGCTTGCTCAAGGTTACACAGCGAGAACCAAGATTGGAACCAAGATTGGAAGATCAAGATTGGATCAAGATTGGAACCAAGATCAGAACCAAGATTGGAATCCAGGTGTCTCCACACAGACACAATTCCTTAACTCTGCCCAGAAACTGGAGCTAAAATGCAAGCAGGAAGGGCCCACAAGTACTCAGGATCTGCAGAGTTCTTTACTGAAGCATCTTTGCCCAATATCCTGCCCCAGGAGACGCTCCGGAAGCGTTTGTTCAAAACATCGATGGATCGATGGGTCCATCAATGGGCATGAGTTCAACAGGTCAACACTGCTCAGCAAAAATTGTTTGGTATTCTATGATGTTATTTTCACCAGACCCTCACTAGGACTTCCAACTTTTCCTCTACAAAAATTCCATCTATTCATTTATTCACTCAGCAATTGGTTATTGCTTATTAATTACCAGGCAACTGCTCTGTGCAAGAGGCTGTGTTAGTAGCTTAAGAAGTGATAGGAATAAGGTATTGTTCTCACTTTGATGTATTTATAATCTACTAGAAGAATGCGATTCATATTTTTAAAAAATCCCTAAATTTCCAGGCAAAATCTGAGGTCAAGAGAAGATGACAAACGCTCTTCAGAGAATCCGGAGGAGAGAGATGTGGTGTCTAATTGACAGGATAGAGGCAAACGCCATGGAAACGTGGCATTTCGGCGGGGCCTTGAATGACAGGTACAATTTCAGAAGATGGGCTGGGGGAGGACATTTCAGGAGAAGCAAAGCATTTTCACAAAGACGCGAGGTAAAAAATTCACAAAGGTGAGGATCTAAGAAACAGTTTCCTCAGGGAAATAAATGCTCTTCTGCTAACGTGGGTTCTCTTTTTCCACAGGTGCCTTTGTCTAAAGGTGAAGTGGATGGGTCCCCGGTCACCTCACGTGCCTCACGCAGATGCTGGGTCCCAGCTATGCAGGAACATGCTGTGAGGACTTGTGTGTTCAGTTCCTGTAGAAAGTAGCGTTAGTCCCGGTGTGCAGTGGAGTGTGAAACAAAGGTGCAGAGAGCCCGGGGCCGTTCTCAAGGTCACAGGATGAGTCAGCCAGGTAGAAACCCTAGAACGAGGGCTGTACCTCTCCAAGGGAGGCTGCATAGACATGTGTGCGGGAGAGCACAGTGTGTTCCCACCCCCTGCCCTCTGCGTCCAAGTGGTGCCTTTCTTCCTAGGAGCTCAGCATGTGCTGTAGACATGATTTGCTTCTCTCTCTCTCTCGTGGTTGAAGGAAGGTGAAGGCATATTTACCTTCTTTTCTCAAAGAGACGAACCAAAGTCCACAAGGAATCCTAAGCAGTTTATCTGATACCATGTAATATGTGCTAGAGTTAAGCAGGCTTCAGGCCCAGGAGTCAAGTTCCATGTGGTTCCTGGGTTGAGACTGCGGAGCCAGGGGCCGGGCATTCGAAGACCTGACTCGGGATCCCGGCTCTTTGCCCAATATCCTGCCCCAGGAGATGCTCCGGAAGCGTTTGTTCAAAACATCGATGGATTGCCTCCAATTGCCTACATCGATTGCCTACAGTTCCAGCCTGGACAATTGCCCCTCCCCTTTTAATCTCTTCCTTCATCTGTCAATGGGAATAACACGATGCTTTTGTGTCTGTCTTCAACACACATTTTTAATGCTAAGAAAACACATCTGAAACCGTACCTGCGAATGCATGAAAATTGGTTACTTTGGGGGGCCGGCGCGGGCGTTCAGTCGGCTAAGCGTCCGATGCTTGGTTTCCGCACAGGTCATGATCTCACAGTTTGTGATTTTCAGCCCCCACGTCAGGCTCTATGCTGACCATGTGAACCTGCTTGGAATTTTCTCTCTGCCCCTTCTCCACTCGTGCTCTTTCTTTCCAAATAAGTAGACATTAAAAAAATATCGGTTACTTTGGGGAGGAAAGTGGAAGCGATTGACTTCTATCTGTTCTTGACGTACTTCTTTTTCATTCGGGATGGCTGACAGTGACCTAGGCAAACCAAGGGATAAAAATAACAGCAATCTCATAAACTACCACACAGAAAAGATCTAGCCCGGTGATTGCCAAATACTGCCTTCTCCATAAAAGTTGGTTTCATGTTTTTTTAATGTTTGATTTTTGAGACAGAGAAACAGATCGCAAGCGGGGGAGGGGCAGAGAGAGAGGGAGACACAGAATCCGAAGCGGGCTCCAGGCTCGGAGCTGCCAGCACAGAGCCCCACGCGGGGCTCGAACTCATGGACCGTGAGATCATGACCTGAACCGAAGTCAGACGCTTAAGTGACTGAGCCACCCAGACGCCCCTCATCTTTTGAAAATGAGTCAGTATGCTTTGTGGTGACGAAGAGGTGGAATGTGAGACAGAAAAAAAACAAAGAACAATAGAAGAGTAACACAAAGTTTCTAATCAAGGGCTAAATTCCTTGAGAGATCATGAAGGGAGAGGAAAGAGCACCGGCCTTGGCTTTGAGAAGCAGACCCGTTTTCAAGGTCACTGCTGCCACACATCCGTTCTAGGACACGGGAGAAGTCATAACCTCTCTGGGCCTTAGTTTCCTTATCTGTAAATGGAGAGAAAAATCCTCACCGTATAGATTTACTGTAAGGATTCTATGAGACAAACACGTAGGATGCTCCAGAAGGCACTGAATATCACACACAGTACGGGCCACGGAAATAAAAACACCGTGTTTACCTACAAAGTTCCTATTTTACCTGCTTCTGGCACAGACTGTTTCACAGGGCGTCTCTAGGACCGTATCGCAGGGGCTCACCTACACTGTTTTAGCCATAAATTATTCTTTTAAAAATACTTTGTATCGTACGCTTGAAAGTTACTGTGAGGGTAGAGCTTTCAGGTTCTTACCATAACAACAACAAAATTCTAGTTATGCGAGGGTGAAGATAACGAACCTTATTGAGATAAACATGTTGCCACGTGTTCGTATCTCAAGCCACCATCGTATTGTATACGCAACGTCACGTACGCAACGTCACGTGTCAATTGCCTCTCAATAAATCGAGGAAAAAACCGTTTCCACAGATACAAATTGAAGCCCAAAAAAGCACACCAAAGACCCGCCGGAGTGGACCTAACTTTCGATCTTTCTGATCAAGACAGGCTTTTCAAGCTCACATACTTGTGGTCAAGCGTTGACCTCGGTGATCTCCGGGTACTTCCGGGACATGGTATGTTTACTCTCCTGCAGCCTTCCATAGCAGATGTGTTTAAAGAGCAATAAACTCAAGAGAGTTAAAAAAAAAAAAAAAAAAGCCATAAACTCAGCAATGAATGATAGGTAGGGACATGCTTGATTTCTTCTGGACCTCCTTGTTCTGAGTCAAAGAATTTTCCCTGGGTAGGAATTTGGCCCATGTACTCTGTTGGGTGTACCTAGCTGAGGTATACTTTTATTTTCATTTTTTTAAAGTTTATTTATTTATTTTGAGAGAGAGACAGAGAGAGCACGAGCAGGGGAGGGGCAGAGAACGAGAGACAGAAGGAGAGAGAGAATCCCAAGCAGGCTCCACGCTGTCAGCTCAGAGACAGAGGCGAGGGCTCAAACCCACGAACTGTGAGATCATGGCCTGAGCTGAAACCAAGAGTCAGTTGCTTCACCAACTGAGCCACCCAGGCACCCTGGGATATTTTTATAGGAAGCTGTAAATCAGGGATGATCTTTGTCCCTTTCAACTCAGAGCAGTTGGCTTTCTGGTTTCTTCACCTACGAAATGAAGCCGGCCTGTTGTCGTGACAGCTTGACATCATGGCTTGTGAGATTTAGATGAGACACTGTATGTTTGCACAGTGTTGTGCAAACTGGGAATAATAAACCATCCAGGAGAAAACCCACAAGGGGAGCTGAGGTCCCAAATCCTAGAACCCCGGCCTCAGTTTTCTTGTCCGCGGAGAGACTTAACGGAAACGTTCCCGAAACTCAGTGGAAAAGGAACATTTTGCTGTTGAATTTGATCTATTCTTTTTTTTCCCCTAAAATCTCCCGCTTCGTGTGTTCTTGCTCTCAGTGTAACACTTTGGATCTTGGTTCAGTGTCCTGTGTGTCTGAGCCTTGACTCTCTCTGCCACCTCCCTTCCCCTTCTATTTGCTATTGTGGGCTCTTCCAGGCAGAGGTAGGGGAGCAGTAGTTCTCAGAGGGAGCATAGGGGCAGGTCGTGGCGTCTCTTGCTAATTCCATCTCTTAATGACGCCACAAAAGGGCAAAACCAATCTTCTGAGAAAGCTTGTCTTCTCTCATTTATTGGGCCCTCCCCGTGTGCCAGGCGCCGCGCTTACGGTCCGCACAACAGTCTATGGGCGAGGACTTTTATCTACGTCACGGTTAAGGAAAGGAAGAACTTAAGTGGCTTGTTCGCAGTCACACAGCTAATCGATGACAGAGGTGGGCTTAAAATCGAGGTGCATCTGACATCGAAGCTTTTAGCCCCTGGCCTCCACTGGCTCCTGTTCTACTAACACTTGCGTTTGACCTGGAGCAAACCCGACCCCCACCAGCCACCCCACCTTCCCACAGGTGCAGGGTTGTTGTTCATCCAGCTGGGACATCCTCTGCCCTCTCTTGAAAACCCTGGCTAACTCCTGCCTGCCTTTTAAGACTCAGTTCCGGAGATGCCTTGGCTGACATCCTCAACTTGACCTCAAGCCCCCCCCCATCCCCCACCCCAGGCTCCCACGGTCCTAACACTATGAATTTTCATGTTTCGATTTTTGGGTTACTTGTGTGTGCTCTCACAGCGAGCAACCTGAGGGCAATTTTTTTGTGCATTCCCAACGCTTAGCCACTGCCTGGCACCGGCCTGAAGTTGGCCCTCTGTACTTGTCCATTGAATGAGTAAATGGATTAATATATAATGAATACGCGAATAGCAACAAAGGCTACAACAGAGAACAGCCCAACCCTGCTCCTTACTTCTTGTACCCTCATTTTTATCGACGCGGCAACCAAGTAGCACTAAATCAATTCAACAAAGATTTATTGCGCCATAGGGAGGTGTCGCAGAGTGCTGGCACTTTGCTTCAGAGTATCTCAGAAGCAAGGACCCTGGGCACAGATGTCTGGTCTGTAAGAGGAGTGTGATAATCATACCTTTATCACAGGATTGCCATGGGGTCAGGTCGCAGAATAGATACAAAAGCTCTTCTGAAATTGCAAGGTGATATGCACATGTCGGTGGTGGTTATTTTACTGTTATTGCTACACACAAGGCACTCTGTCAGGCCCCGAAGGGGGACTTGAAGATGAGTAAACTACTGCCCACAGGACACTGGCCACAAAATGAAGCACTCAAAGGCCTATGAAATAAGGCAGAAGTTCAACGACCTAGAGGGGCTCGCAGGAGGGAGAAATCAGGAGTCAGGGGTCAGGAAAGCCCATTGTCTAAGGCTGTGGGAACTGTGAGGGAGGTTGAACGGCAAGGTCACACTCCGAAGCCATTTATGGTCATGGACAGCGTCATGAGCAACTGAACTGTGTGGTATTTGAACACAACAGGATCTTCCAGGGTGTGGTCAGTGAAGGCCACAGAGACCTGGGCTGGATCTCAAAGAATGGGTTGGATTCAGGTTCGGGGACAGGTTGGATTCAGGTTGTCCTTGCTGGACAGAGGATACAAATAATGGCAGGCTGGAGCTTAGAGAGTCTGGGAGACTAAGGATCGAGGAGAGCAGAGCCAGGGCTCGTGGTGCTCTATTCAGGCCTCATCCCATGACCCCAGGCGAAGCATCAAAACCGTATGAAGGGCCACCCGGGGTGGATCCATAGTCCATTCAGTACTCTATATTTGGACCGTAACTCCAGGGGATATTTTGGGAGAGCTTCTGGTGATACTCTTTGGATGAGTCTTTAGTGATTGGGAAGATAAATTGTATAATAACCTACTCTGGAACAATCATTCATGACTTTTTATTAACCCTGTCTTCATCTCTAGGCAAAAACTCACAGACACACAAAAGACTATCTTCAAGGAATGTTCTATGATACAAAGCTGTTTCATAGGCTCTTGAATGGCTGATAGAAAAAAAAAATTTTTATATAAAAAGCAACCCTTAAAAAAAAAAAAAACCCAAACTGTAGAGAATGAACAGCAGATCAGTTGCCTAGGGCTGGGGCTGGGAATGGGGATTGGATTGATTGTGCAAATTGATCACGTTGGCACAAGGGAACCTTTGGAGGATGGAAGGGTTGGAAATTACAATGGGTGGATTTTATGTTGTGCATATTACAACTCACAAGATTTAAAATAAAAGAACTATATAAATGCTTCCTTCAGTCCTTAACCATAAAACATTATTCTTTTTTTAAGTTTTTTTAGAAGTTTATTTATTTTGAAAGAGAGAGACAGAGATAGAGCACGAACAAGGATGGGCAGAAAGAGAGAGAAAGAGAGAGAATCCCAAGCAGACTACGCGCTGTCAGTGCAAAGAGCCCAATTCAGGGCTCGAACTCATGAAGCCAAGAGATCATGACCTGAGCTGAAATCAAGAGCCAGCTTAACCGACAGTCACCCAGGCACCCCAAAACATTATTCCTTACCCAGAAAGAAATGGCAAGGACAGAGACGAGAATGAGAGGACACCCGAAGTCATGTCACATCAGAAATGTAAAGACTTGGGGATGGTCAAGCTAGAAAGGCGAGGGGAAGGGAAGAGAGGAACCCTGGGGGTACTCCGTGGGGGAAAGGGATGCGAGGTGATCTGTGTAACCCAGGGGAGGTTGAACTCACTGAGATGGATGAATGTCTACTTTGCTCTGAGAAGTCGGGAGCCACCCAGCACTGGGCGTGGGCCCGATGCCCTGCTGTTGATGTTGTAGGTCTTTAAACATCGGATGAGGGTGTGGTGTATAAAGACCTGAAGGCCCTTTCTCTCCCTAAGAGTCTATGATTCTCTAAACTTGGTGAAATGTGGCCTTGCCTCACACATTAGGAGAGAAGGGAGAAAGCAGACCAGATTTGTGTTCTTTTCCTTCCCAAAGCGTCCGACTACAAAACTGGGCAAAAAGATCCCGCAGCCAAGACAAGGAACTTTCTTTACGGTAGCCAGAGCTTGAGAGTCAATTCTGTTGAACTTTGGGGCCTTAAGGTCTTTGAGTTCAATCCTTGGCTTGGCATCTAGAAGCTTCCATCTGTAGAACTCTGAGCTCCCTTCGCAGCCTTTCTTCCATGTTCCCTGCTGCAAACCATCTGTTCCAGGGGAGCTGACCAACACACAGCCCCTCCCCCCCCATGCCTTTCACATTTTCCATTCTGCATCGTTCTTCAGATCACTACCCCTGCATGAAATGCCCTACTCTGATCATCACCCTTGCCTAAGCCTTAACCTACCCACAAGGCCAAAATCCAGTCGCATCCTGCCACTGCCTCACCGGTGACATAGCTGTGGAAGTGTATCCTGGGAGTACCTCACCGGGAGCCGTCTGCCGGCAAAGGTCAAAGCTGATCATTGGGGGACTGAGACTACAATAGGCCCAGGGATGAACTGGGAATCCAAATGGGCCAAAGTCAAGGGGATATTGACAGGATTAGGGAATCCAAACAGAACGCTGATCTAGTGGGGTTTTGTTTTCTCTCAAAGTTTTAATTTATGTATACTGTATATGTAATATTCAGAAAATCCAGAATGGGATGCCTGGGTGGCTTAGTCGATTAAGCATCAGACTCTTGGTTTCGGCTCAGGTCATGATCTCGCGGTCCGTGGGATCGAGCCCCACGTCAGACTCTGTGCTGATGGCTCAGAGCCTGGAGCCTGCCTCAGATTCTGTGTGTGTCTCTCTCTGTCCCTCCTCCATTCATGCTCTGTCTCTCTCTGAAAATAAATAAATAAGACACTTTTTTTAAAAGTTCCAAAATAAATAAATAAATAAATAAAATGATGCCCCTGCTGAAAATGTAATGGTCATTGAAATGCCATTTCTTAATTTTTGGCAAGCAAGAGAGGAATAGTTGTAATTTCTCTGTCCAAAGGTTTTTAAAAATCAGCTTACTAACTATTCTCCAAAAGGTATCCTCTTGGCCTTTGATGGTCTCTATTTTCAAACTGAACAGGAAAAATTGAAAATGAAGAGACTATATCCTAAGGGGGGGGTGTCCAAAATTGAAAAATGTTATAGACATTTCAGTTTATATTTTCATAACCAGTAATCGGTGATCTCTCTATAAATATTACCTTATTATTTGAAGATACCACAATATAAAGGCATGTTAGGCACAAAGCTCTTATGTGCAGTAAATATGTCATAAGCTGAAGTCAGTTGACACACTATTAGTTACACCATTCCCAACAACCAAACCCACAATCACTTCCCAGCCTTTGGGTGACATGCTTGGACAGCCTGTCGTATTCAAGGTGATTATATCCTAGGAAGAAACAGTTGTATCCTTTGGAATAGGTCCAATTCCCGGAAATGCCTCAGGAATCAAGATGGAGTAACCAAGGTCCCCAAGTTGTCTCCTCTTGTCTCACCTCCCGTGTTGTTTCTGCACAAGGAGGAAGGGCTGGAGTGGAAGGAAGGAAGTGGATGTGCTCTTGGCATTGTTTGGCTGTGGTTCTAAACCACTGATTAACCAGTACTTGTCATCTTTAAAAAGAAAAACTTGACTCCTGGTTCCAATTTCATAAGTGGCTTTATAGCTCAGGAAACTTCCACCAAAGGGCCCATCCTTAAAGAAAAAAATTTTTCCTCCAACTGCAGTGATAGGATCAACATTGAAATGGGGGCCACAGGTGGTTGGTCGCCTAGTGTAAGGATGCTTTTCTGAGTCTCCTTACAAAGACTGGACGTCACAGATGTCATCCGTAGAGAGGAGAAAATCTGTTAAAGTCAACGTAACTGTAGAGGGAGAACATGATAGCCTTTGGATCTTTGGAATGGCCAAGCCCATGAACAACAGCAGTAAACAAGTTTATGCCTTTGGTGTGTTTAACCTAGATTTCAGCCCCACCGAAACGCAAGGCTTCTCGAATGCCAGCTCGGGCTCCATAAGCTTGATGGGTCCACCTCGGCCATCAAAGGATTGGAGCCCCTTGTGTGAGCTCCTTGTGTGAAATGTATCCTAACGTCGGCCTCACGGGGGCTAATCTGTCTGAATTGCAGGGGGTCACGTCACTCCATACTTGAAAAGCCTCCTGGATGGCATAGTCCATATCTTTCCACACCACGTCAGGAATGTAATTCTTGATTCCGTAGGTTACGTATGTTCTGCCCAGACAGGCTTCCCCATCATTGTGCCGGACCAGTGAACATGGGGTCCTCCGCAGTGAGGTGTTTACATCATTGCCAGAAGAGATGCACCCGGTTGCCCCGTCACATTAAGCCCCAAGAACTGCTGCGTGTCCTGGGTTATGTCCACCAGCAAGTCGCTAATGACTCATTTTGAGCACGGGAGTTCTTTCCATCTCCATCTGGGGGCCATAAAAGGTGCCCAGGTGCCTTTATACCACATCATCTTCTTCTGGACTTGTACCATCAGGCAGAGGAACAGCTCCAGAGGCAGGAGCTTGAAGAACCAGACTTAAGAGTAGAAACTTCTAACTTTCTCTTGAATAGTTTAACCCAACTTACTTTGTTCCTTTTCAATCTCCAGCTGGCTTTTATTCCTGCCTTTTATAGATGCAGATATTTCCACCCCCAACATCCCTCCGTGTCTCTGACACCAGATCTCAGGGAGCACTCCCACCTCTAAATTCCTTATTATCTGTACTTCCTCTTTGATAACACTTTGTATTATCACTTAGCTTTTCCTCAAAATGATCAGATTTACCAACTGTGTTGTAAGACCCTCGATGGCACACAGGCCAACCTGAGTTTCCAGTTTTCTTATTACTTTTTTTGTTTATTTGTTATTTTTTTATTTTTGAGGTTGACATCTCCCTCTACTTCCCACTCTCTCCTTTGACCCTGAATCTTCAAATTTAGACCAAAAGAGTTTTCGCAGGTGCATTCAAATGAAAGTGAGGTGAGGAATTTGGAACTGCCCTCTGGCCAGAGGGAAAGGAAGCCCCAGCATTCAGGATCAATGTCCTCAAATGATGGCATCGTAAGCACCTCAGATCAAGCCTGATTTTTGTTTTGAGAGGAGGGGGGCACCTGGTGGCTCAGTCATGATCACGCGGTTCGTGGGTTCAAGCCCCGCATCAGGCTCTGTGCTGATGGCATGGAGCCTGCTTTAGATTCTCTCTCCCTCCCTCCCCTGCTTGAACTCTCTCTCAAGAAAGAAAGAAAGAAAGAAAGAGGGGGAGGGACAGAGAGAGAGAGAGAGAGAGAGAGAGAATCCTAAGCAGGTTCCATGCTCAACATGGAGCCCAACACTGGGCTCGATCCCACGACCCTGGGATCGTGACCTGAGCCGAAATCAAGAGTCAGACACCCAACCAACTGAGCCACCAGGGGCCCCAAGGCTGATATTTAAAATTAGGACTCTCGGGGCGCCTGGGTAGCTCAGTCGGTTGAGCGCCTGACTTTGGCTCAGGTCATGATCTCACAGCTCTGTGGGTTCGAGCCCCACATTGGGCTCGGAGCCTGGAGCCTGCTTCGGATTCTGTGTCTCCCTCTCTCTGCCCCTAACCCACTTGCATTCCGTCTCTGTCTCTCTCAAAAATAAATAAAAACATTAAAAAATAATAAAATAAAATAAAATAAAATAAAATAAAATAAAATAAAATAAAATAAAATAAGGACTCTATATCTACACATCCACGTCGGAAGTTTTAGGCTCGTCTGAGCCTTTGGTTGTTGTGGTTAAAGGAAACGAATGCTGTTGCGGGGGGGTCCAGCCTGCATGTAAATGATTCCCTCAGAATGAAAGGGCTTAATGTAAAACATTTTTCTGCAAGTCATTCCACATTCATTAAGTACTATCGCTTTTATTTGTCTTTTAAACCGCTTTTACGAGTGGGAGGACCCCAGAGAGTTTACAAATAACGCCAGTGCCAATGCAGGTGGTTAGTACGACCTAACACACATCCATCTACTGGGGAAGTCCTGGGAGGGGAGACTGCTTTACCATTTATTCCAGTTACTCTTGTTTTGGCCATCGAGTCGTGTTTAAAGGGGCCCTTCAAGGTTATTTGGTTCAAACTCCCAGCAAATTCTGGGATTTCCTTTCATATCTGACCACTCCGATATCTTTCATATCTGACCACTCATATTCGACCACTCCGAGCGTTGGCAGATCACCCCTGTGTGAGGCAGTCCCACCCCCCATGCCTAGCTATGGCGCTCAAGAAATTTCCCACGGGGGGGGAGGGTGGGAATCTTCTTGATATTTGTCTGCACTTGCCCCCCGTCTGCTCCCTTCACTGAATGGAACGTCTTGACCTAGTAAGTCTTGTCCCACCCACCAGGGCACGGACACCCATGTGGGTTTTGTACGCCTGAATATCAGAGACGGTGTCGGAATATGCATGGAGTGGGTAGCCCCTTTCTCGTTTCTTCCTTCTGTTACTTCAGATAAGTTCAGTTTAGAGAGTTATATAATTCTCAAATTTATAAGGGGCCTCAAAGTTCATCTAGGACGTAAATTCCCAACATGAGCAAAAAAACCCACCTGACTCTTTTATGCACAGAGTGCAGATGCGCATACAGCACGTAAACATACACACGGCATATCACATATCAGGTGGTGGTACATTTTTATGGCAGAGGGTAACGAGGAAAATCCATCTTTACAAAGGATCTTAGGGGAGAAATAACGAAAACACAAAGTTGAGAAACACTGATGGGCCAGTGTCTTGAGGCCAATTAACTCAGAATCCATCAGGAGTGGGATCCAAACAGCACTTTTTTTTTTAATGTTTTTTATTTACTTTTTGAGAGAGAGAGCATGAGCTGGGGAGGGGCAGAGAGAGAGGGGGGCAGAGGATTCGAAGGGGGCTGTGCGCTGACAGCAGCAAGCCGGATATGGGGCTCGAACTCGCAAACCGTGAGATCGTGACCTGAGCCAGCCTACGTCGGACGCTCAACTGACTAAGCCACCCAAGTGCCCCAAAACGGCACAATTTTTCAAAACTAGTTTTTGACTATACAGCTGAGATTGAGCACCAGTGACCTAGACGAACCCTCCTCTTATCCCATGGGGCATTTGGGGACCGAGAAAGAGAAATAACCTGTTGTGATGAGCAAACTAGACAGGAGTAGAGTCCCTCTTGATGGCTATTTGAACCTTTTTTTTCACCGTGCCATGATGTTTTTTTCAACTTTTTTCTGTACCATTTTGTTATGCTTTTATAACATGTTAGCCTGTGGACAATTTGGCCCATGTGTTTATACCACACTTTATCCTGACAGCTTGAGTAATGAGGTACCGCCCTTTGTGAAAGTGGAAAATGTGCTATCTGCACATGGCTTTTAAATTTTTCAAATATAAAACGTCTATTATAAAACCGAAGTTTCTATTTCTCAACCCCGACTCCAGTATCCCAGTCACTGACTTCCTCCCCCAGGCGTGGGCTCTGTGCCAAGCGTCTTGACTATCTTTCCGACAAAATTGTGTGCCTCCTTCGGTGGCTCTTAAATAATGAAATCGCTTGATAATTAAACAGAAAACGATAGTGTTCAAATCAGGGCTCCCAAGTGGCTTTACTCCCGGCTTCATTATATCTTCCTCAGGGTCTGGTAAGAAGTACACACTCTTCACCAGGAGTGAAAATAGCATCACTTTGAGCAACGCCACTCTTACACTTTAATTTTATACCGAACCTGCCCGTACTGAAAATATCCCTGTAAACTACGACCACAACAGGCTGTCTCATTGTCCCATTAGATGGCAGCCGGATGGTAAGTTACCCAGCATTTCACAGAACAATCTAGAAAACTTTGCCTATCACAGACTTCCTCTTTTTTTTCTTCCTTTGAAAGCAAATTGCTTTAAGCACACATCAAAGTCCTGAATAACTGATATATTTAATAAACTGTAAAAAGTCATGGTGTTTTTCCAAATGCATATAATCGTATGTCATGCTTGTTGGATAATCTGGATTACTTGGATAGTTGGATTATTGATTCCTCTCATTCATGATGAGAGTTTTAAATTAGAACCTTTCAAAGGAAAAAGAGAACATCCATCTTTTTTTTTTTTTTTCCAGAGAGAGAGAGAGAGCAAGAGAGAGCGTGCGCAGGAGAGGGGCAGAGGGAGAGGGAGAGATCATCTTAGGCAGGCTCCATGCTCGTTGCAGAGCCCGATGCCAGGCTTGAGCCCATGACCCTGGGATCATGACTTGAGCCAAAATCAAGAGTCAGAGGCTCACCCAACTGAGCCACACAGGGCCTCCTAAGTGTCTTTCTTAACACAATATTCTCGATGTCCCAAAAGATGACCTCTGGCAGTGACAAGCAATCATCTAGAGACTCAGGCTAGGTTGATAACTAGTGTCCAAACTTCTGCTCCTCTTCCCCACCCAAGTCTCAACTCTGAGGTGCTACCCTAAGGAGAAAAACAATGTTATTTCCCTGGGAAGAGAAATTTTTAAAACCGTTCTCTTGGAATTGATCCCTACCCTGAACATGCTGACATAGAAGTGATAACAGTGAAATTTGGAAAGTTCTTCCTCAAATAAGAGAATACTCACGCTGAGAGGAAAAACAGAACGCATTCCACCCCGTTATTTCATTTGACAGAAAGAAAACTGAAGACGAGGGAGGTTATCTGATTTGTCCAAGGTCACGTGGGAAAATTCACTCTTACTATGTAGTTGTTGGGGGTCTACTGTGTGCCCAGCATGTCCCAGGCACGGGGGTACAGCCCCCAGTGGGTTTCCATCAGGGGCACGAGCGGCAGCCCCAGGGCCAGGATTTAGTTCTGTCCTCTCCCACCATTCTCCATTACAGTCCCCTCTGGGGGACCGCTGGCCTTGCCTCCTCAGAGGATCAGCATTCAGAATGATAAAAATAAAACAATTTCCAGGAAGATGGAGCCTCATTTCTCTCAGTCCCTTCTGGCAGAAATTGAAGGATATTTGGGAGAAAGCCAGGGACACGAATGTGTCCTTATTTGTGGAGATGATGCCACTGTCCCAAAGCCCATAGGACATGGCCTTGACTAATTTTATAGGTAGCTCTCCTATGGTTATGCGTCCCCTTGTGAATCAAGAGGGTCGTGGGGGCTAGATGGGTGCTGTCACCCTAGAACACACACGCCACCAGAAAGCTGACCCACTCGGAGATTACAACCAAGACTTATCTCCCTAGAACAGTACTACAGCCAATTGGGCCATAAACAGAACAGCCCTCGAGTCTGACTTTCAACCAACGACTTACTGTTCCTGAAATGTGTATTTATTTTGGCTTCATGACTTAAAAGAAATAGTGTGAGGTAAAATGACATGAATCACTTAAAGCCTTTCAGATGGTGAAGTACCAGTCTTGGCTGGAAATATAAAACAAGCCATACAGGCACAAGGCACGCACACACACACACACACACACACACACACACACACACAGAAGTTAAGACTTATCCCTACGAAAATAAAATCTGACAATGGGAAACTTCTTGGAAGTGTCACCCTGGTACCTCTCTGTGAATGGATATCCGTTTTGTTTAAAAAATTCAAATAGATGGCTGAACCTTGAGAACATTACGCAAAGTGAAAGAAACCACTCACAAAAAAAAGGCAAAATCTATAGGATTCCACTTATGTGAGGTATCCAGAGTAGTTAAATTCATAGACACAGAAAGCGGAACGGGAGATCCCAGAGGCTGGGGGGGAGGGGAGGATGGGAGGTTGTTGTTTAATGGATACAGAGTTTCAGTTTTGCAAGATGAAAATGCTCTGGAGATTGGTTGCACAACAATGTGAATATACTTAATAATACTGCCTTACACTCTTAAAATTGATTGTGACGGTAACTTTTACGTTATATGCATTTTACCTTAATTTAAGAAAATTTTGAAATAGAAATGAAGTAATACATGTTCTCCATCAAGAATTTTCTATCATGTATCAGTGATACAGGTGTCACAGAGGAAAAACTTTTCCTCTACCCTCTTATGGGTAGTGCAAGGGGCCTGTGAATTAAATTGCCAAAAGCCAGATTGGCAGGAGAAAAGATGATGTTTCTTTACATAGGTATTTGAGAGCTCACAAAGAAACCAAACTAAACTAAGGGTTTCTGTACCTGACTTAACAAGGGGAAAGGAATGGGTCGAAGAAAGCTCCTAGGGGAAGAACGAATGGTTTCTTTAGGAAAAACAAATGGGCTCTTAGTAGAAAAAAAAAAAAGGGAGATAAGATAGTCTGCGATAATGTTTATTTATGCAAGTGCGAGCGGTCTTCTTTATCTTCTTTGGGGCCTGAATCTTCCCTGGAGAGGGGATTTATGATCATTTCATTCTAGATATCCTTCCTGGGAGTCAAACTGCCCAGAAGAGGGGAATTATGACAATCTCATTCCCAGGAGTTTCTGCTTTTAGTCAGATACATGTGTGAAGGTGGGAGGGCGGGCAGTCAGACAAAGCTTCTTTCTGGATCTGTTGATTGTCAGATGTCTTCAGCTCAAAGTAATTTTTATGCCACTGCCGTCCGATTTAGACTACTTCCTAAGCGTTATTCCAAATATTAAAAAAGGTGCAGTTCGTAATATTTCCCAAAATGTTAGTTACCATGTCTGCCAAATGAACCTCTTCTCTCCTTGCAAGGGGCCAAAAATTATAAACCTCACGTTGTAGTTCAGTTTCAGTCCACAAAAAGCTGAGAGTAAAAGCTCAAAAGATCTTCTGAGATCAATCGTCATCAGCAAAGGGCAGCGAAGTGATAAAATGGGGGGCTGTCATTCAGTACAAAACCATGATTTTACCCCTGGGAGGCACCCGCTGGGTGGCACAGAGGATTTTAATTTTGCTCCAGATTCTAGAGCCCAGAAGAAATGAAATCATAACATGCCCTCTTTGAGGGGATGCTCATTGGTGCTCGGGACCAAAGAGATACAGGTCTGAGTTGCTTTTTTTTGGAAGGCATGTTTGTCTGTCTATGTATGGGTATTTTTCAATATTGCTTTCATTCTTAAAATTCTATATGCTTTACTGCTTTGCAGCAAGTGCTGGAAATAAACCTAAGGAGTTTTCTAGGCAGAGTAGAAACCTACAGAGTATGATCCTGGAACAGCAGCATGTGGGAGCCAGTTAGAATGCAGAATCTTGGGTCCCACCCCAGATGTACTGACTAGAATCTGCATCTCTAAAGAATCTCTTTAGGGGATTCTTGTGCCCTTAAAAGGCTGGTTAGAAACATGGAGCTCCAGGTAGGCTTGGGTGGCTCAGTTGGTTAAGCCTCTGACGTAGGCTCACGTCATGATCTCGTGGTTTGTGGAGTTCGAGCCCTGTACCAGGTTGTACAGGCAGGGAGCCTGCTCGGGTCCTTTGTCCCCCCCCCCCCCCCCCCCCCCCCCCCCCCCCCCCCCCCCCCCCCCC
>NC_064811.1:169631526-169802717 GCF_023721935.1 Panthera uncia
CCCCCCCCCCCCCCCCCCCCCCCCCCCCCCCCCCCCCCCCCCCCCCCCCCCCCCCCCCCCCCCCCCCCCCCCCCCGCCATCTCTGCTCCTCCCCTGGTGGCGCATGCTCTCTCTTTCTCGAAATAAAATTTTAAAAGGAAAAGAGAAACCAGGAGTTCTGCGTTCCACCTCAGTGAATCTTTTCTAAAGTCTGAGACTCCTTGGCCTAGGAGTTTCAAGTTACTTACCGTGAAATTTCATATCCATAGAATTCCTGTGACAACAGTGAATTGCTTGTGGAGGAGAGTACTGGGAGAGGGACCCTTTCAATGTCATACCCTTTGTATGGCTTGAATTATTTTTTATGTGTCTATATTCTCTTTTTTACGTTTATTTATTTAAGAGAGAGAGTGCGAGCATGAGTGGAGGAGGGGAAGAGAGGGAGAGAGAATCCTAAGCAGTCTCCATGGCTTGAACCCACGAACTGTGGGATCATGACCTGAGCCGAAATCAACCGACTGAGCCGCCCAGGTGCCCCTTAGGTGTCTATATTTTCTTTATTATGATTAAGTAATCATGAGCTGTCTCTAACCACCACATTTCAGTAGGACATTATAATTTACAAAGGACTTTCGTGATTGCACAGATACTCCAAACACCCATGAACCAAGAAGTGACACATTCGGGTATGCCTAGACTACAAAGGAAGATTCTGAAGTACAGAAATAAAGAGCATAAGGAAACATTGAAAATTAGAGCCAAACATGGGATCCAAGTGTTTAAAATGTTTTTATTTTAAAAAATTCAGACATTTATAAAGTAAATAGAATATCATAATGGACTCCCATGTTCTATCATTCCCACCCCCTATTCCATTATTTATATGTATATTTTTTTAAGTAAAATGTACATAGATTGAAATGCACAAATCTTACCCAAGTCCCTTTTTTCCCTTAATTCCAATCTTGTGTGGCAGAAATCTGGCTCTATCACCTCCCAAATGTAAATGCTATTGACGGATTTCCGGCTGTTTCCTACACTGAGTTGAATCATCCTTCCCTCGATTTAGGTTTGGCCAGAAACGGAATGCCTTTGTTCTCAGTCAGAAAGCATATGGGATTCTAAGTCTGACTGCTGCATTGTTACCCACTCCGCAAGTGAAATCGGGGCCTGCCCCCTTCAAACTGGCCTCCTGGCCAATAGCCTCCCTCCAAGACCGAAGCTCAGAGCCCCTTGGCTGTGCTCCACCCCCACCCAGCCGTGCACCCCATCCGCACCGCTCTGCGTGGGCTCTCGGGCCATCAGAAATACACTCGCCGCTCATGTAGTCTTATGTGCCAGGCGTTGCTGGCGCATCATCTCATCTCCAAGAGACCTGACCTTGCAAGACTCCCATTTCCCTTTAAAAGCTGGAAAAGAAACTCTAAGCTTGCCTTCCATCTCATTGCAGGAGATGAGTCAGCAGAACAGGAAATTCTCCCCGCACAAGCCCTTCTGATCCCGTGGGTTGGGCGTGTGTGGCATCGAGAGCGAGCGAGGGCTGGGAAGGGAACCGGCTTCTCCCCTGGAACCACTTTGAAAGGCGAACAGTGTTAAGTTGGCCGGTGAGTTTAGAAGTGTTGACACATACCTTGCCAATTAGGACTGTCCCGACATGTTTTGGGGAAAGCTCAGCTGTTTCCAAATAAGGAACAAGGCAAATAGGGAAGCCGGTGGTTGCGAAAGTCTAGGTGGCTTTAGAGCCGGAGAGGTGAGTGGAGTTGCTGCCCGTGACACTCGCCGTGCATCTGAGCGGCAAGGCCAGCTTTCTGGGATGTTTGAGGAAAGAAGTGAGTTAAGGGGAGGGGGTCCCCGAGAAGGTCCTTAAATGCCACGGAAGCCCTAGTGGTGCAATTATGCACACGTGGTGGATTACAAAACAGCAGCGAAGAGCTGCGGGCACTGGAGCCACCTCTGGCCCCATCTGCATGACACTGCCCTGTCCACCGAGGGCGCTCAGGTCACGGCCTGGGTTCTTTGCCTAACCAGCTGTGGGGCACTTGGAGTAAGTCTTCCAACTGTGTGGGGGCCCAGTTTTCTCAGCTGCAGAAAGGAAGTGCTTAAGAGCACAATAAGCTCTTCCATTTCTAAATCGCAAATCTTTCTCGACCTGGGATGCAGTTACGTCCCGGGGAAACCCCATCGTAAGTTGAAAACATCGCGAGGTCGAAATGCATTTAACGCTCCCAACCTACCGACCGGCACCGCCCAGCCGAGCTGACCTGACACGTGCTCAGAACACGGACACGAGCCTACAGCCGGGCAAAAGCGGCTCACGCCAAGCCCGTTTGGTAACACGCTGTTGATCAGCTCGTGGGATGGATTGAATACCGTACCGGAAGTGAACAACAGAACGGCTCTATGGGTGCAGAAGGGTCCCGAGTACCCGGGTTGTTGGCCCTCGCGATGGCAAGGCCGACTGCGAGCTGGGGCTCGCTGCCACGGCGCCGCATCACGAGACACGATCGTGTGGCACGTTGCTAGCCCGGGAAAAGATCCAAATTCAAAATTCGAAGTATGGTTTCTACGTGTGGAATACGTACAGTGGGAAGATGTGAAGTCGAACCATGGCAAGTCGGGGACGGGCTGTACTGCTGCTCCCTCACCAACTCAGACTGGTGTAGCATTAACCCCACACTCTCCTTCCTTTCATGACTTTTCCAATGGGACAGGGAGAGAGAAGTGGCTGAGTGCGGCCGTGAGCGAAGCCAGGACTCTTTAAAATAAGTCGCCTGAAAAAAAAATAATACAATAAAATAAGTCGCCTGTGGGAATCAGGCGCTAGGTGCGGTGTGTGTGTGTGTGTGTACATTTCTATTGTGTGTGTACATTTCTATTGGGTGGGGATCTGTAGAGGGGAAGAGCATTCAGCCTGCTCTAAATGTTTCAGCTTTGCAGGAAAATAGATGCAGCAAAGATTGAGGAGTGAGATTTTGCATATGAGGAGGTGGGGGAGGAGCAAATGCGCTGAGATTCCAGCACTGAATTAAAAAAAGAATGAGGACACAGAAGGGTGGGCTGAAAATGAGCCAAGAAGTAAAAATATGCTGGGGCTTTTAAATAGGGTGTAGCCAGAGCCGGTTAAATCCTACCCTTCCACTCCGACTGGCCTTCCCCTCACCCCGCCCGGACCCATTCTAAATTCTTTCAAGGCGCGGGTCCCTCCCCCCCCCTCCCCCGCGGAGAAATGATATAGGAGCCAGGAGGAAGTGACACATTTTCCTGCTTGAATGGAGCAGGCCCCTGCTGCAGCCTCGCAGCCATCGTCAGCAATCTTATCTCCCCCCGGCCATCCATCCATCGTGGGCGCCTGGTTCCTCAAACAATGCTTTCCTCTGGCTGAATGAACCCTGGGTGATGACCAGAACACCCAGGCGAGCTCCGTGCTGAGAGGTTCGGGACAACCGTGCATGGTTCGTGTTCCTTTCCAGGGCACCACCCCACGAATAATCAAGTGCAGAGGGTAGCACTTAGCGTTTACAAAAACGGGTCTGAGTCTGGACCCTGCACCGGGCAAAGTGCAGGGCCCTTGGGCGGTGAAGTGGGAGAATCCTAAGGTTGGTATTGAGGACTGAATTTGAGTGCCAGCTGTGTGACCTTGGGCAAGTTATGCGGCCTCTCTGAACCTCTGTATCTTCCTCTATAAAAGGAGGAGGAGCTGGTAATAATAACTGCCTTGAAGGTTCTTGTGAGGATTTAATAAGGTAGCAGGTGTGAAGGGCTTGGAGTGTTGTAAATATGTAAAGTTCATTTCCCTACCCCGCCCATCTTAGACACCCCCCCCCTCACCGGCCCAACCCACAGTACTATTTGCTTACCCTTTAATAGCACTTTTTATCAGTACCTTACCAGCATAGCACTTAATTTTATGCAGTTATAGTGTAGTGTAATCATGTAGGCCTCATTTTGTCAGTCACACCGAAAACATAAATCAGCATTCCAGGCGAACATCTTATTAGCGGCTCCCAAATGACTAACTAAATGCTGTACTAACTAAACAATAAAACTACATAAGAATAGAGAGTGCATCACAGGCAAAAATAACCTCTAGACCTCCCTGTTCCCATACTGTTTTGTCCTGCCTGGTATGTATCTCCACTTTGTAGGATTTTCCTTTTTTTTCTTTTTTAAATTTTTTTAATGTTTATTTTATTTTATTTTATTTTATTTTATTTTATTTTATTTTTGAGAGAGAGAGAGAGAGAGAGAGAGAGCACAAGCAGGGGAGGGGCAGAGAGAGAGAGGGAGACACAGAATCCGAAGCAGGCTCCAGGCTCTGAGCTGTCAGCACAGAGCTCGATGCAGGGCTTGAACTCACAAACTGTGAGATCATGACCTGAGCCGAAGTGGGACGCCTAACCGACTGAGCCACCCAGGTGCCCCTAGGTTTGTTCTTATTATGTTATAATCACCTGGCTCCATACTTGTCTCTCAAGAGTCTATAAGCTCCTTGAAGGCAGGGACAATGTTCTTTTATCTTTGTATTTCCAGAACATAGCTTAACAAACTACGTTGTGGGTGCATAATAACTTTAATCAATTACTTTGAATAAGCCATTAAACTAGTAGATTTTTTTTCCTGTTCTGTTCACTGATGTAGCCTCTGCACGTGGAATCGTGCCTGGCACATAGCAGGCTCTCCTAAACGTGTGTTGAGTGATTGCCCTGGGACCTTCCTGGGTTGCACTTTCTTCATCTCTATGAGGCTGGTTCAAGGGGTGGGGGGGGGGGGGGGCAGTGGACTAAATTAGCAGTTCTCAAATCCTGGTTCTCCAATGGGCCACAGCAGAATTGCACTGGGATTTTAAAAGACATAGATGCCTGGACTCCCCTGCTGAACGATTCAGTAGGTCTGAGATAGGATCTATACATTTGTAGCTTTAAAAAAAAAAAAAAAAAAAAAGGAAGAAGAAATCTTTCCAGATGATTCTGGACAAAACCCAGGCCTCACTATGTTAGATATTTCTAACAGTTCTCATGTAGTATGATTGGGTACATCATTTTGACTGTTTCAAAAGACTGCATGCAGATCATCAGAGGAGTTTGCTGGGCTGATATAAGGAGAATATATAGAGCTTGATTTAAACAAAAGGTGCCTCAGGCAAACTGGTAATCATGCACTCTTTAAGCCAATGTACTTTTTTTTAAATCATGTGTTCAGAGGAGTTAGAGAGGAACGCTTTTGGGTTTTTTTTTGATGTTTATTTTTGACGGTTTTTTTGTTTTTTTTTTTTTTTTTTTTTTTTGGGACAGAGAGAGACAGAGGATGAACGGGGGAGGGACAGAGAGAGAGGGAGACACAGAATCGGAAATAGGCTCCAGGCTCCGAGCCATCAGCCCAGAGCCTGACGCGGGGCTCGAACTCACGGACCGCGAGATCGTGACCTGGCTGAAGTCGGACGCTTAACCGACTGCGCCACCCAGGCGCCCCTGATGTTTATTTTTGACAAAGAGAGAGAGAGAGCGCGCACGCAAGCAAGTGGGGGAGGGGTAGAGAGTGAGGGAGACACAGAATCCGAAGCAGGCTCCAGGCTCTGAGCTGTCAGCCGAGAGCCCAATGCAGGGCTCAAATCCACCAACTGTGAGATCATGACCTGAGCCGGAGTTGGACGCTTAACCCACTGAGCCACCCAGGTGCCCTGAGACACATTTTTTTTTTTAAAGAAATAAATACATATTGCATACATCTTTCTGTTTAAAATAAGCAATTTATGACATGTATTTTTTTTTTTCTGATTTTCTGAACCAGACAACTTCTTCGGAGGCAGACAGCATAGTTTCAAACTTCAGATAAGTTGTTTCAGGTAAACGTCCATTATTCAGACCGCCATCAGCTGGCTGCTTTCGGGGTTCAGACAGGACTTGAGTCAAGTTGCCCCTGGACCTTTGCATGTGCCACAAAATCCTCAAGTTACCAGGGGTACAGAAACCAGGAAGGGTTTTGCATTTCTTCAAGGACACACTCTACTTTGGTGGTGGCAGAACCCATTTAATATTTCACCGAGTTGGCATTGTCACCTGGCTGGGGTCGTTCAACTCTAGTACTGTACTATACTCTGGCGATGGTTGACGGCACCTTTTAGACTGATGCTGACCGGCTGGCCCAATAGTCCTCTTAACATTTGGGACATGCTAATCAAATGACAAAGGTCACTTCTGTACCCCCACAAGTATTTTTTCTCTCTCTCCCAAGTCAAAGAGTGTCCTCATCTGTTATATAACGGTACAAATTGGGGATGAGGAGGCTGGGGCGAAGGAGGGAAGTAGGTCTATTTTAACTGGATCAAGTCCCCTCCCACTCAGTAGTCAGGGCATCCGCGAAGAAGCCACGTACTGGAGGGAAGAGTCCAAGGGAGACCTGCAGAGATTAGCATCTCTTAGCAGCCAAATAAGGATGGGTCCATGAAGGCACGGCAGTCATCTGTTGAACTACACCAGTTATTCATTGTTTTTCTTTCCTATGTTGATGAAAAATTTTGTGGCTTTGACACTCTCCCTGAAAAAAAAAAAAAAAAACACCTGTGACATCTCACAACATTTAGGCCATTCAGTCAACTTTTCTGACACAGAAACATGTTCAACCCCTCCGGGATGGTAAGGGTGTCACATGTCTGCCTTTCTGTTCCCCTGTGCTTTGTTTATATCACTATGTGACTTCTGGCACCAACACAGCCAGACAAGATCAGTGACCTGGTTGCACAGTCCCCCAGGATGTTCTGTGTGGTGACAGAGGAAGGGATATCCCTCAACACCACTGCCCACAGGGGTGCTAGGGAGAGGGCTTCTAATGAGTCACTGGCAAAACGAGTGCTTGCCATTGAGCTGCACGAGAAAGCTCAGGATTTAACAGGGAAATGCCAAACTGCAAGGTTCTGGCTGACGAAAAAAATTGAAAGAGACCGTGCACAAATCCCATAGCACTTTTCAGGAATTTTTAGGAGCTGGAGTGACAAAACGGAAGTCATAGACATTTTGGATTTGGCCACAGAGCTGATTTCTCTGGAAGGACCAGAAGCTCACGCTGCAGGACATCCAAGCCCTTCCTTCTTTGAGATCCAAGGCTGCGAAACACACCTCCAAGCACGACCTGGAAGATGTGGCTCCTTTGGTAACCGGCAGGTTATTGAGCGTATTGAGCTCAATTGCGTGCATATTGAGCACGCAATCATTCAAGAAGTGCCAGCTGATGGGGGTGGCATAAAATGGCATGTGCTTCATGACTGTACTCTCAGACTTTCTGCAGAGGGATGAAGAAAACCGGGGGTGACTCTTGCACGCGAAACAAAAGTAGCCTGCGTGTCATTTGCAAGGTCTGGAGTAACCATTACCCTTTCTTCAAAAATATGTCTCCTGTGAGCAGTTGGGAGAAGCAGTCGTGTTCTCAGCAGCAGCTTTTAAGTGACTGGAAACTCTCTGTAAATAAATGGAAATAGATCACATTCTATGGCATCATACTCCAGTTCCCTCAACTATAGTACGGTCATCCTAATGTATCCGATTGTATTATTGTGACCTTGCATCCGTAGGGCTGTAATCATGAGAATGAGGGTGACAAGCAGCACTTGCTTTGCAGCAGTGATATCTTTTCAAAACATGTGTTGCTAGTTGTGGGACGGAACAGGTGGTATTCACCCCATTTCATCAGGGTGTCGGGTCTAATAAAAATACAACACTTGATTGGGAGTGATACCTTTTTTAACCAGGAGCGCTGATTCATGGGAAATAATCTTAAAGGGCCTAGATTCTACTAATATAAGGATATTTACTATTTGCTTTGAAGCATCTCATATGACCTCCCCCCATCAATAAAGCAGTGGTTCTTAATATTTTAGGCCACAGACCCCTTTAAAAACCTGAGGAAAACTGTGGGCCCTCCACTTGGAAGAGTGCACATTCACATATGCATAGAATATTTTTCAGGCTGTATCACGGGGCTCATTCACCCCAAGTTAGAATTCCCCTGCTATAGACATAGGATAGATAGAAAAAGAAAGATCTGGAATGGATCCTCTTTCCACAATTCTTTGGGGCCCATCTCCATGGTGACCGTTCGAGAGTCCAAGTTCTAGGGCCACACCTTTATAAGGTGAAACTTGAGATCCAGCTATTTTTGCCATTATTTTTAACTTCTCTTCTTGCAACGGTTCTCTGCCTTGGCCATATGTTGGAATCATATGTAGAATTTTTAAGAATCGCAGTGTGTGCCCAAAGCCATACCCCAGATCAATCAAATCAGAATTTCTGGAGGGTAGGAGCAAGGCAACAATACTATTTAAAGCTCCCAGATAATTTGGATGCTAAACTGAAGTTGAGAAATCCTGCTTTTCTGCCCCTCCGTACTTGAGAGAATAATTCTGTCAATCTGGGTATTCCAGCCGCTTGCAACCCCCTATATCTTCTGTGTCTTTCTGTGACACTTCCAGTGTCTTTTCTGTGTGGGGTATAACAATTTCCTCTTTAAGCTAATAATTGCCTTTCACCTCATTATCTAGAATGTCACTAAGAAATGTATTGTTCAGCTACCACTTAAGAAAGATTTCGTTTGACTCAGAGGTTACGATGGGGGAGAACAAGAAGCAGAAGAAAACAAAAGCTACCCTGAATCGTTAAACTCCATCCAACCTCATGGGTATGCTTTACTGAAAGAACAGAAGACAGAGAGGAGGTGGTGGCCCAAAAAAATTCCTCAAGCTGATTTTGAAGAGGTAGATGACTCCGTTAAATCTGCAAGAGTGAAGAGGTCCAGAGAAAAGGCAGAAACATCTCAAAAGTGATGCTCCTTTCATCGGCAGAGGTGAGGAATAAGGTGAATAAGGAGGTGGGATTGAGTAGGCCAAAAAAAAAGTTCCTACAAAGTCATGATTTTAGAGCTAGAAGAGATCACTGAGATACTCAGAATTATTTCTTTCATTTTATAGGTAAGAAAGCAACCCAGGTTGGTGATGTCTCTGCCTGAAGTCTCTCAGCTGGTCGTGGTGGGGTAGGCATGGGCCCAGGCCTCCTGAATGCCCAGGCCTCTCTCATCTTCAATGGCTAGAGCTCATTAATACGGTGACCGCCCACTTTGTCATCTAAACCTAGACACTTTTGAGAGTAAAAGAGGACAACAGGCAAACCTAAATTTTTTTTTTCCTCTCTAAAACTCATTTGTTGGGGCTCCCGGGTGGCCCAGTCAGTTAAGCGTCTGACTCTTGATTTTGGCTCAGGTCATGATCTCATGGTTTGTGGGTTCAAGCCCCGCATCGGGCTCTGTGTTGACAGCATGGAGCCTGACCACTTGGGGTTCTCTCTCTCCCTCGCTCTCTGCCCCTCGCATTCCGACCCCCTACCCCCATTCACGCTCATTCTCTCTCTCTCTCTCAAAAATAAATAAACATTTCAAAAAGAGAAAAGTTTGCTGGTTCTGAATCCTGTTCCTTATATCTTTCCATCCTTTCATCTGGATTCTAGCATCCCTGGAGGGTAACACATGGACGCTTGAGAGAACACTCCTACAAAGGTAATAAGGCCCCAGATGTGTGTCCTATGCCTCACTCTCCACCTCTTTCCTTATAGAGTTTCTTTGTATGAAAACTGGCCTTTGTAGGGGAGCCTCTGAGTTGACTTCTCTCCCAGAGATATAGTGTTGTCCCTCAGGTGAGCGCTATTTCTCCTTCCGCCAGTGGTTTTCCTTTTTGAGAAAGCAATGCTCTGATTTCTGTGACTTTTTGCTTGTTGAAAGACAGGCCGGCCCTCTTTCCCGATTAGGCCCTGTTTACTTAGGGCTGGGTTTAAATATCTGCCACAAATTGGTCAGTGATGACAACGGCATTTCTAGTGAGTTTTCTGTAAGTGCTGCTTTTCTATTAGCCTGTTAAAAATTTACTGTTGGGACCTTCCAAGAACAGAGTACATTTCCTTATGTGACAGTAATGCAGTTTCCAAATGGCTAACTACGAATGTCTTCTGTACCTTCTGCTTTTTATTTTTTTCTAAAAGTGTCCAAGGTAGTTACCAGACTCTGAGATACTTGGTAAACTCCTTTGTAATCGCTCTGGACTGATATAGAGTGATTTCCTGTTATAAAATGACATTGGCTAAATTTTAGGACTCCATTTCTAATCAACATTGGGACCAATAAGGAGCAGGACTCAATCAAGTTAATATAATCCCTATAAAATACATAGATTTCAGTGATCGATACTCCAATGTCCACTCAGCTGAGGTAGCCTCATTTTCCGATTTCTTAACATAGCAGCTGATTAATTCAATTATCTTAATTATTATCATTATTTTAATTTGAGAGAGGGATATAGCACAAGCAGGAGAAAGGAGCAGAGAGAGAGAGGGAAAGAGAATCTCAAGCAGGCTCCACGCTCAGTGTGGACCTGGGCTGGATCTGGGCTCGATCCTGCCACCCTGGGATCATGATCTGAGCTGAAATCAAGAGTCAGACGCTCAACTGAGTCACCAAGGTGCCCACAATGATCTTAATTCTTAGTGGCTTGCCAACCACTGGTACCCCTCAGTTTGCTGTTACTGTAGACTTTTGCTATGTGGATGCATCTTAAGCCCATTTATTCCTGGATATAACAGGATTTTAGCTGAGGACCTGTCTCCCAACTTTGATGGCATTGTCACTACCTGCTCATGTTGTCTTGATTTTTAGGAGCCTCCTTCTTCAAACACAAGCTGTATTTTCCCTCAGATGATTTGCTTGGGACCATGAAGCCTCCAGTGATTAGACAGGCTTATTTGTGGAGGTAGATACCTGTGTTGGAGAGAAGTCTTCTTAGGTTGGAAAGGACTCTGGCAGGGAACATAGGCGGGACACTGAATAGCGTTCTCACGTGACCTTCAAAAGAATCACACATTTTTCCTTCTGCACCTTGACAGAGACGGCTGAGGTGGAGGAGGTTAAATCACGGAGGGGCTCCTGGGTGGCTCAGTCGGTTGAGCGTCCGACTTCACTCAGGCCGTGATCTTACGGTCTGTGAGTTCGAGCCCCACGATGGGCTCTGTGCTGACAGCTCAGAGCCTGGAGCCTGTTTCAGATTCTGTGTCTCCCTCTCTCTCTCTGACCCTCCCCCATTCATGCTCTGTCTCTCTCTGTCTCAAAACTAAATAAACATTAAAAAAAAATTTTTTTTTTTAAATCATGGAGGTGGGTGCCTCAAATAGCATTTGCCGAGTGGCGTCTTATCTCGTTTCCCTCGCTGAAAGCAATTTTGAAGTTTAACTTCTGTTGTAGCTTTATTGCCTTCTAAATTAAGAAGTTATTAAATTTAAATTTTTATTGCAAAGCTACCAACATACCATGTCAGAGAGGTTTTTGCAGGTCTATTAAGTATGAGCTGGATTTGATTCATTAAGCTTTCAATTTTCTCCAAAGCTGTCTTCAAGTGTTTGCGGAAGCATAGGTAACCTTTTGGAGGGTAGGAGTCTGTCTAAGGAGGAGCAATACGGTCATACCGGGCCACATTTAGGGGGCTTCATAGATGGGTTTCTATGTTTCACCCCCAAGGAATTTTTACCCAGCCAGCTGTGGTTTGATTGTTTTTATTTTTTATTTTTATTTTATTTTATTTTTAACGTTTATTTATTTTTGAGACAGAGAGAGACAGAGCATGAACGGGGGAGGGTCAGAGAGGCACAGAATCTGAAACAGGCTCCAGGCTCTGAGCAGTCAGCACAGAGCCCGACGCGGGGCTCGAACTCACGGACCACGAGATCATGACCTGAGCCGAAGTCGGACGCTCAACCGACTGAGCCACCCAGGTGCCCCGGTTTGATTGTTTTTAAAATGTGTGTGTTTGAGGGGGCGCCTGGGTGGCTCAGTCGGTTAAGCATCCGACTTCGGCCCAGATCATGATCTCACGGTTTGTGAGTTCGAGCCCTGCATCAGGCTCTGTGCTGATAGCTTAGAGCCTGGAGCCTGCTTCGGAGTCTGTGTTTCCCTCTCTCTCTCTGCCCCTCCCCAGCTCATGCTCACTCTCTGTCCCTGTTAAAAATAAATAAACTTAAAAAAAAATTTTTTTTAAATGTGTGTGTTTGAGGACTTATCTCCTCTAAGTGCTCTGGGTCAAGGTACGTGACCAAGATAAACAGTAGTTTCCTGGGAAAATGGAAGGAGTACTATACTGAGTGGATTGAGAGCCAGAAACTAGTTTCTAGCTCCCAGACTCTCCACTAACTAGCCCGGGTGACCTCAAGGAAGCTACCGGCATTTAATAACGAACACCTTAACCTCTTAGAAACCCAGTGTCCTCATTTATGTCATAAAGGTCTTTGAGATAACGTACATGACGTTATAAATAAAGCTAACGTACTGTCCAAATGCAGAAATCTATTGTTGATCTCATTGTCATGAATAATAACATGAGGTATGAAGCCTGAATGATGGTAAAAACTGAAATGAGCAGACCTTTGGCTCACTCAAAAATTTGGGAGGTGAACACAGGAAGACCCGCATACACTTTCCCCCATACTCTTCAGGGACTTCCAGGGTTCCCAGGCAGACTCAATGTTGGACCAGGCTTCGAATTCAGAAGTGCGTTAAGGTAAGACATTGCGAGGTGTGTGTGTCAATATCAAAGGCTATTTTCTGAATGGCTGAGTAACAAACTCTTTCCTGTTGGGAGGGGCCTGGAAACAACATGGACCAGACTTGGATACAGCAGAGCAGGGTCCAGTCATCAATATGAGAGGAATCCTAGGTTCTTGAATATACTCAGACACAATAGTTTATCTGAATAGCTAATGCAAAACTGATGAATAGAAGGTCTGGTGGAGGCACATCAAAGGATTTGATATTTCAGGTCGAATGTTCCAGGCTAAGAATGTATGTGAAGGAGGAAAGGTGTGTGATAAGGACTCATGGAGTACTGTTTCATCACTGTTGTCGATGAGTCCAGGGGAATAATGAAGGACAGTGCAGGATGTCCAGCCAGGAGGCCTGGAAGAAGTATTCGCACAGAAGGGGTTCTCATGACTTGGTGCAGAATGCCTTGAGCTAGAAATGAGCAGGCAGTGGGTGATGGCAAGATTGAATACACCTCATATACTGGACGTATGAGGTTAAAGCACAGAAACAACGGCTTAAGCCCGAAAGTGTATTACCAAACATCGGGGCAGAGTTGCGCGCTGACTTCTGGAAAGAAATACAGGAGCGATCCCTAACTGACAGTGTGGTGAGAAATGAATATGGAACAGCTTCTAGCATATCCAGATCGATCTTTATCGCAACTCAAAAACAGCCTTTATGTGTGAGCATAGATTTCTTTTGATGCTGGTTGGCCATCAGTCATGACTACACTTACTCTAGCATCATTGTTTTGCCATCTCAACAACAGAAAAAGACATTTACTTATGTGGAAGTCACTGAATCTATGAGTGGTGATGTGCTAATAAACATCTCATCACCGGCCTTCTGGCGGGGGGGAAGGGGTTTAAGGAGTATGGGGAGGTGAGCTACTTTCTAGCATTTGCTGCTTTCTGAGGTATAAATAGTTTCATCATGACCAATTTCTATCCCACAGGTACAATAGATGTAAATAACCTCCAAAGCATAGAAAATAGTAAAATGACAAGATGATTAGGAAGTGATGAGTGTTTTATTATCTTTGTTTATAATATGAATAATTTGATTGTCAGTTTACAATTTTTCCTTTTTAATAATGTCTGGTTTTTAACAACCAGCTCACAAAATTCCTAAAAATTTAACAACTAGCTCTTGAGAGACAGTATGAGAGGCTCCAACACACCACTGCCAATGAGTGAAAGAACATCAGAGCATCTTTAGGGAAAGATAAAAAGAGAAAGGAAGAGCAGTGAATTTTTTTTTTTATTTATGAAAAAAAATATGGAGAAATGTGGGTTTAGGTCCTTCTCCATTCAAGTGAATACTTAACTGTAGAATGATAATGCTGGTTTGTGGATCAATGATTTTTGTCCCATAAGCTTGGGGAATGTTTCATGTTAGATCTCATTTGCTGCGTATTCACAATGTACATTTAAACATTACATAGTAAAGAACCCTTTTATACCTAGTGTTCCCCAACTTTTTTGACTGGTAGAATCATTTTTTCCCCACAGAGTACTTAATATTTCATGGAAAATAGATTGAAAAACACTGCCTTGTGGGTATGCTTAAGTATCCTGTCTCTCAACATGTGTTATTGATGACTTCAATCGGACAATTTATGGCATGTCAGTCCAATCTGTGGATATACTAAATCAGTGATTCTCAAATTTGACTACCTATCAGATTCACCTGGAAGCTTGTTTGCCTATTTTATTTAAAATTTAAAATATGACCCCCTTTGGGAAAAAAATGGAAAACATGACTGTATGAATAGTCTAGGATATTGAATAGGATATTGAATGAGATAATGTATTGATACATAGATCAAAGCTGGGTCAAGGAAGGAAGCTTTAAGGAAGCTAGGGTGATTATTGTAGAGAAGAGAACATTTGGGAGACATAGTTATCTTCCAATATCCAGATGACCTTCATATTCATGTTAAAGATGTCCCAGATGGGAGAACCTGGGTCTATAGAATAAAGTTGCCATGAAGTGCACTTCTATACAATATAGGGGTGAATTACTTAGTGGGCATAGCTGTCTAAAATCAGAATAGATCTTAATTCTTGATTAATTGGACATTTTTAAGCAAAGGCTGAACGAACACTGGAGGGCCTGTTGAATAGGGAGTTCATCCATTGTGAGGATTGAACTAGTTAATCCCTAAAGTTCCTTCCCGTGTTGGGTCCATATGTTTCTGTTATTTGGGCATAAAACACATACTAGTGTCATAGCTAAACTCAAATGCCGCCTAAAAAGTCGGCAGCACAGAAGTAGACTTATACTTCAAACAAATAGGCCATTTGGATAATAGTTTGTCAACATTGCAGAGCATTTATGATCATCTAATAAGCGATACTGAAAATAGATTTCAGAGATAATGTTTAATTTCACAGAGTTTGCATCTCATATCGAAGAGATATTCAGCTATATATCTATAGACTGTATCTCCAACAAAAGCATAAAACAACATTTTCGGTTGCAATTTACAAACTCAAGGTTAGTGACATGAGTTTACTCATGAAGATCTTTTTTTCATCTTTAAATATTCACACTATTAAGAGACGAAAAGAAACTATTTCTGTTTTATGGTTGAACCATGAATTAAATCATATCTGTGAACACAGCTATAATGGACTACAACTTTTACTTTAATGTGGAAAACCTATAACATAGATTTTATCATCAGGCTCTTATACCAGCAGTAGAGTGGACTTTTAAAGGACTTTTTAAATTGAGTTTATTCTTTCCCTTAATATATACTGATTATAGACAATTTGGAGAAACACGAATGTCGAAGAAGAAAAAAAAAATTGCCAGTTTGCCGCTGCCTCGAGACATTTCTGGTGAACACCTTAGTACATTTCCTTCCTGTCTTTTTCAGCTCTATGTATTTTGTGTATGTTTGTTGTACAAATGTGATCATATTGTATCTGGATTTTGTATCCTGTTCCTAAAGCATAAGCAACTTCCTCTGGTTTTCCAAACATTTGGCTACATAATAATCCTCCTGGTGGCTTCACTATTGTTATTTTTGAACACCTGCTAGTGTAGGATATTTTCATGATTTGATAGTGCATACTATACCTTGAACATTGTGGCGGGAATTGTCAATACAGTCTAGACTATGCAGGGTTTTGGAAAACTGCCTTGTAGGCCAAATTTGTAGATATTAAGGAAGTATGTAAAAAGCTGACATCTGCTTATAATTTTCCCTATAAAGCCTTTGAGCATATTCCATGTTAGAAAGCATGGCTGTAAGTAGTTTGTCAAAATTTTAAATTGTATCACTCTCCTTTTACCCTTGAGTTCATGGTCCTTCCTAGATACCTCTAATTTTTTTTTTTTTTTGAAAGAAAGAGAAAGGGGGAGGGGCAGAGAGATAATCTTCTTTTTTTAATTTTTTTTAAGTTATTTACTTTTAGAGTGAGAGAGCATTCCAGGGCATGCCAGCAGGGGAGGGGCAGAGACAGAGGGAGAAAGAGAATCCCAAGCAGGCTCTGCACACCGTTAGCGTGGAGCCCAGTGTGGGGCTCAAACCCACAAACTGTGAGACCATGACCTGACTCAAAATCCAGAGCCGGATGCTTAACCAACTGAGCCACCCAGGTGTCCCTAGACACCCCTAATTCTAACTGCCTAGAGGAGAGAAGCATCTGAACTTCTCATTTAGTGTGGAGGAGAGTTTGTATTCATCTTAACTCCAAGGAAACACACAACTTTCAAGTGATTCTCCCCTCATTCTATAAAATTCTTTAAAAAGCCAGCTTGCAAGATCCCATTAGCTCCATTCTTTGTTGAGATTGTGGGTGTCCTTAGTACCTCTCAGCTTAGATTTGAAACAAAACACCTCCGAGACTCATAGATTCTCTGGGACCTTACCAGGAAGAGTTTTCCTCTGGGTGTTCCCAGGCTGAACTCAGTTTTGCAGGGAACTATTATTTTGTGCATCTTACACACGGCTAGGTGTTGAAGTTCTGGCGAGGGGCTTACATGAAAAAATGTTTACGTGAATGTGTGTGGATCATGTGGATGAGGGAATGATGTCCTATGGGATTCTCTTGGATGATATGTATTCAGGGACAAAGGACCAGTTCGAAGTAGTTGGGATGAATCTATCTATAAATAACTTACATATTTAACCAACCATGCTTAACAGATATAGATCCGAATGACCAAGATAATGTGTAAAATGCCTTTTTTTCCTGGGTCAGGAAGGGTGAGTGAAAACATTCACGACATAGTAAGCTTTAAGGAGGTGACACTTCAGTGGTTTCCTTCCCAAGCCAGGGAGATTTATTCATTCATTGGTTAATCCAATAAATTAGGTGGTTGGCGATATGGAGATGAATAAGACATATTTCTTACCTCAAAGAACTCAGTCTAGTAACAGACACATATTTAGATAATTTTAACATGATCTAGTAAGAGAGAAGTACATTCGATTTTATGAAACTATTTCAGAAGGTAGTGAGTGAGGGAACATATCAGAGAAAGCTTTCTGAAGGCAGTTACATCTGAATTGGTTTTTAAAGAATCAGAAAGAGTTTTGCTGGCTGAGGAAGGAAGGAGAGATGGGTAAGTGGGACTGTTGAGGCAGGGGTGTGGTGAGTAGATGGTGACATTCCAGGGGAAAACTAGCATCATCCTAGATATGAAGAAGACATGGAATCAAGACTTATGTTCTGCCAGTGCTTATTTGAAGTGCTTATTAGACATCTGTAGAAATGTCAAGCAGGCAGGTAGAAGTGTGTGTCTGCAGTTTCAGGGTGAGGACAGCACTGGAGATCTAGATTTGGCAGGGACTGGTATATACGTGGTATTTACACCTATAAATACTCGATGAAGTTGCCTGGGACAGAGAAGCATATGCAGGGCAGAGACCAGGAAGACATATCGTCCTAACATTTAGAGGGTGGTCTGGGAGAAGGAGCTAGCACCCTGAAAGGGGTGTATAGAGAGACTGGAGGTAAACCAATCCTGTAACACGCAAAAAAGGGTCTCAAAAAAGCATGGGATGGTTAGTGGTTTCAAATGCTGCTGGGAAGCAGAGAAAGAGAAAACCAAAGTAAACCATTGGAAGATCATTAGTGACTTTGGTGCCTTTTCATGAAATGGTAGGGACAGAGCCCTAGTACAGTAGCAACCCTTGTCTTTGGGCTAATAGGTATTTGGGCCTCTCTTCCCAAGAGCCATTCAGAAGAAAGGGAGGCAGCTTGTGGCTGAAATTACTGCTTAGGGTCACTGATCCTTGATTACTGGACCCATCTCAGCTTGTCCCAAGATTCCATACAATGTTCTTAGAACAGTACCCAGCACATAGTGCTATATGAACTTGTTGTAATTATCTCCGTTTCTAGGCAAGCCTTACTGGCTTCCCAGAAGAACAGATCATTTATGTAGACCAAATCATTTTTCAGGAAGTGTGAATATACCAATCTTACACATGACAAAAACTGAAGAAAATGGCTTATGTATAGGGGTTCCAATCCTCTGGTTTATTGGTCTAGTCCCTCCTTCTCTCTTTGTCTCTCCCTCTTAGTTCTGATTGAGGCTCACTGGAGAGCCTAGGATTGAATTATTAAACAAGGGCAGAGAACGTAAAAAGGAAAACAAGTAATAAAAGGCAGATGCAGAGAAATGCATTTACAAAATCAGCCAAAATAGAAGTACATACAGCACAGTGCATTAAAGTTTTGTACCTGTTTGTACAGGTAGCTGAAAGATGAAAATACAGGGTGGATTTTTAGTTTGGGTTTGTTCTTTGGTTAAGTGAGAAATACTAACATAGCAATGGAGGAATAATAATACAATGGTACAGCTTTTTTGAGTGGAGACATTTTGAGACTTATTTTACAACTGAACTGTTCTGGAAATCAAGAACAAGGTAGAAAGTGGAGATAATGGAGAGAAGGTGTAAATAATTATAAACTTCCCCTGGGTCTCTCAATGCCTGACCAGTCCTTTCAGCCTTAAGGTCAAATTCTGGATATTTTTACAGATATTTTTCACGTGCAAAGTAGAAATCTGTCTCCTAGGAGCATCGTGGGGATTAAGGGAGATCTGCAAAGTGTCCAGTTTATAGTGAGTGCATCATTAATGCATCTTTCAATGACGTACATATACATCTTTTGGCTGATGACAAGTGTTTCCTGGTTGTTTTCCTTATACCTCTTAACTATTGAAGATGCTTTCAATACAAATCTAATAATAACAGCAAACATTTATCTCGTATTCTAAATCATTTAATCTTAGAAACAATCCTATGAGGTAGGATTGTTACCCGCATCTCATCACGGCCTCACCATTTGGCAGCCTGGCTTCGGGGCCCAGTTCTTTCCTCAACCACCGCTTCCACTTTTTCAGCAGGACAGACCTGGGCCGCTTTTTCGGCCATGTTCTGCTACTAGCAAACTCAGTTTTCTGTTCAGAAAACACTGAACCGCTTTCAGTCGCCAAGGGCTCTTGCCTCAGTTGCCGGGACCCATCAGAAGGTAATTTATTTCACCCAGATGGAACCAGCCCAGCTGCGTCTTTCTCAGACCCAAGAACTGTTCCCCTGGCCAAGCCGCAAGTCTGCACACACAACCCCCCCCCCCCCCACCCCGGTCTTTTATTTCATCGGCCATAGTGTCACTATTTTGAGTAGAAACACAGTATGCTCAAAGACACAGGATCCCGCGAGTCCACCGCGAGCGAGCACAGTAACCGCACGGCTGAGCCCGCCCGGGAATCCATGCACATGACGCGAGGGTTTGGGACACTGATGTGCGCGGGACCGCGGACTGGGCCAGGGACAGAGGGCAGGACGAGCGCGGCAAGACACCAGACCAGCAGCTCGCGCACCAGGGCGCGGCGAAGGCCAGGCCGCCCCGGCGCAGCGCGGGGCGGAGAAGGAAGGGGCGGGAGCCAGGAGCCGGGCCGGCCGCTCCCCGCCCCGCCCCCTCTGGTCTCCACCCCGGCCCTCGCCCCGCCCCGCCCCGCCCCTCGGGCCCGGCCCGGCCGCTCCGCCCCTGGGTGACGTCACTGGCCAGGCCAGCCGGCGCCATTTTGAAAGTAGAGTCGCCTGCCCCTGCCGCCGCCGCCGCCGTCCCTGTCGTAGCTGCTGCCGCCACTGCCGGAGAAGGAGAGAGAGCGGGGAAGCCCCAGAGTGAAATCCACCATCCTCCTGACTGGTCTGCCCGCCCCTCCTTCCTTCTTCCCCGACCCCCGCCCTCTCCCCCCACAGGTGCCATCCGCCGCCATCCGCCCTCCCTACCCCCCCATCCCCAGGTGAGGGGGGTGAGTTCAGGAAGCGGCGACCCCGAGGAACCCAGCAGGGTCACCATTTGCAGCGCAACATGGCAGGTAAAGGAGAAATCACCCTCGTCCACTGACAAGGCACCGCTTCCTTCCTCCTCCCTCCATCACCCCCTAGCGACCGTCTGTGCGTCGCGTAGAGCCACGGGGCGCCCCTTGGATTTCAGGGAATTGGTCAAATGGGGGGTGGGGGTGGGGGTGGGGAGGGTTTGTTGAGGCGAGGGGCGGCAGTGATACCTAAATGGCTTTTTAAATGAGGGCTGGAACCTTGGCATGGGTGGGGGTGGGGTATGTGCTGGCGAGCCGAGGGGTAAGGCGTGGGTGGGGCGGGGTGGGGGCGAGTGCAGATTTGTTCCTACTCCTTTGGACCCGGTGTAACCTCTGCTCCCCCCACCGTCTCCTCCCCCCCCTTCCCCCCCCCCCCCCCGCCCCGGGCTTTTTATACGGATCTTTCTCCTTATAATTCCAATTTTTTTTTTCCTGCTGCAAGCCTTCTTGGGTGTTTATACTAACCGTATTTTGTACTGAGAGGGAAGAGTGCCTTACAAGTTAAAATACAATGGGGACCTATGTGTATTTTTTCCCCACTGTGGATACATGTATTTTTGAGACCATGAACCTTTATTTTTTGTCTTGAACCAGCTCCCTTTCGTTTCTTACCCTTCGTGTCCAAAGAGTGCAAGGCCTTGTTAATCCACCAAGTTGCATGAAAAATGTGATTTAAACTTTCCGTTTTGTATGTTAGTTTTTGTGCAGATGTCCTTTTCCCAAAAGGGTTTCGTGGAGTTAGTTAAAATAGTTGTGGAGTTCAGCGATATAAATAGCCAAGGGGATTGATTTAGGTAAAACCTTGGGAGGGGGGGCGGGAAGGATGCATGGAGAAAACCGGCTTGGAATATTTAGCAAGGAATGATGGTGAAGGAAGGAAAAGGTGATTGCTTTGAGGATTATCTTTATACATTTTGATGTTGCTGAGTATCTTCCTGCTTCTAGTAGAACCAATTCTAGTTCTTGATTCAATTTCTTCCTTCATAGCGCCAGGGCATTTCCTTCTTAGTGCTTGGAAGTGAAATAGAAACATTGAGGAACTAAACCAATTCTCCATGTGTTTTCTAATATTTAGATAATCTTTAAATAATCAAACCTTTAAAAAAGTTAACATGTTGGATTGACTTAGGGTTTGCTGTAAACAAGTTGCTCCTTTGGCCTTGTCGAGTAAGCGAAATTAAAATTGTTTTGCACAAGATGATGACAAATGAGCAAAATTGTTTGCAAGGTCCTTTGGACTCTGAGGGATAAGGTGGAGGGAGGCAAAACAAGCTTCCTCTGACAGGCTCTTGAGCATTTATTTCGGTTTCTTTTCCTGTCTGGAGGCCTGTGATGTGCTGGTAATGAAATGCAAAGAAATGGGTGGTGAGTGTTGTGTTTGCTGTGTGTGTGCTCTGGTGATTGGGTTCACACGAATCATTACTCCTCACCCGGGCAGTAATGTTTCTGAAGTTTTCTCTCCGTTCCGTGTTTTATGGTAGCTTAACCTTATTAACCCTTCTGTAGGCTTAAAGGAAAACTGTCTAATTGGTGGTATTTACTTTTCTCTGGTAGGTCTTGCGTGACCGTAAGGCTTTTACTGTCTTTGAGGGGAAGGGAAAATGGAAGTTCTGAACACATGTGCCATGTTAATGGTAGTACATGGCCTTTAGATTATCTCATACCTGGGATCTCTCTCTCTCCTTGAATCCAGTGCCAACTGTTGGAGACTAACCTTCCGAATTAATGCTCTGGGCTGGTGGTTGTATGTGTGGGCAGTACTAGGCTATTAGTATCATGCCAACCCTGGATACCATCTCTGTGTTTACGAGAGTAAACATGAACAGAACTGGGTTTTAATTGGTATGTTTTCTTTTTCCAGGAGCTGGAGGAGGGAATGATATTCAGTGGTGTTTTTCTCAGGTGAAAGGAGCAGTAGATGATGACGTAGCAGAAGGTAAGAAAGCATTTAATAATGCAAAGTTTGAATATGGAATCTTCAAAATCTTGATACTGAAGGATTTCTTTGCAGCTGAGTCTGTTCCAGGTTAAGAACATACTGTGTTTATTGCATAAGCAATGGAGGAACAGTTTTAAAGTCATCTTTCTGGAAAATAGTCTTCAGGTTTTTTTTTTTTATTAATACCTTGTATCATTATTTTTTATTTCGATTAAATGAAAGGAGCACTGGATGATGATGTATTTAAAACCGTCACAAGAAAAATCTAAGGCTTGTATCATAAAGGTTTCCTGGCTGTATAAATTTCTCGTACAAATAAACGGTGATGCATTTTCATGTTTGTAAATCATTTTTAGATAATTGTGTTGAAATACATATCAGCATTTAGCTCGGAAACATTTTTCAAAAATGAGTATCTTTTTTGAAGGAAGATTTTTAGTTTTGTTTTTTTTTGTGTGGGTGTACTTTGAGAGGGTGATGTTGGTTGACATTCTGTGAAGAAATGCTGACTCAAATGATACATTTTATTGTCTTGTAAGGATTAATTTAGGTGGATAAGAAAACAACAGTGTTGTGGATATATAGCATGGCTTCCTGGGAGCTTATTCTGGTGCAGTTAGAAGCTGGGTTTGATCGGTTGAAGTATTTAAGTCTTCTCCCAAATTTCTTAGTGTATTTCAAAAGCTTAACATTTTGAAACGTTAGGGTTTTGCACTCATTTGAGGTGGTCTTAGGTGCTGGAGGCATTATTTCCCATAAAGTATTTGTATTATTTCATTGTTCAGAAATATTATTTAAAGTTTGAATTTTAATGGTATCCTGTCTTGAATTACAGTAGGAATTTTTGAACAAAATTCAAACGAATTAAAATGTACTTTTAATTAAAAAAAAAAATGTCTAGGGGCACCTGGGTGGCTCATTTAAGCATCCGACTCTTGGTTTTGGCTCAGGTTGTGATCTCACAGTTTGTGCGATGGAGCCCTGTGTTGGGGCTCTGCGCTGAGAGCATGGAGCCTGCTTGGGATCCCCCCCCCGCCCCGGCCCCTTTCATGCTCACACTCTCACTCTCAAAATAAACTTAAAAAAATTTGTCTAGTGAAAGTTTATAAATCATCTTTCTCTAAACAGTATTGTCCTATTAAGATTCTGTTTCTCACCTACTGCCTACAGTGCAGTTTGTTTTCAGGATTTCTTTGACGATAGGTTGATGACTTTGTATTGAGCCAATGAAGGGTTTGGATTTGCTTGTGCCCGTGTCTTTCTCAAAGAAGTGTCTGATCAGTTTGGCGGGTCCTTTGGGGAGCCAACTAGTATCCATTATATTTGTGATACTTTACAGAGCCCTGTCACATTTCTGATGAGTCCTCATCTGTTTTTCAGATGAGAAATTAGACGCTTCAGTTAAGAGAGTTACTGATGGTCACACAAATGGTACAAATCAAGGTTTTCTGGTGAAGCCTATGGTGTTTGACTTGAGAGATCCTAAGTTCAAGGGAGGAGCCATATGTGACTCATTTTGTGATTCCATTACCTGTTGAATAGTAGGCACTCGGATATTGGACCATGCATTCTGTGCTGTTGTGTAGTATGCACCAAGTTATGAGAGTGGTGTATACTAGAAAACTTCTTTTGTTGATTGCCATTGATTTTTGTATGAAAGATCTGTTGGGGGGCTTCCTAAATGTTGAGCACTGGGGCTGCGAGGTGTCTGAACATAAACCCTGCCCTGAAGGAGCTTGCAGTTTACTTGTTAAATGGTAGGCAGAAAGACCACGTGAGTTTTATTTAATTAGAAGAAATTGATGGTTCCAAACTTAACCTAACTGAATCAAATGATAGTTTGTGGTATGTATCATGGGATCAGTTGTAATTCTCTTCTTCTAATGCTTAGGAGCTGTATTTTGCTATTGATTCATCAAATAATTTTCTTTTGAGGTTGTTAAATAATACTTTAACATACAACCCCATCATCTTACCATGTTGAGGCTTAGTATGTACATTTTAACGACTTAACTCTAGCACGTATGTGTATGCTAGTGTATTAAGCATAACAAGCACCCAGTTTTCAAATGATACTCTGTCAATTTGGGGATTTTTGCATATGGCAGCTTACTTGTCATAGTGTATTATGTTTATGTTACTAAGGGAAGGTTTGCTTTTCCAAAATAAGATTAATATGTTTTCTCCTTTGGTTTAGACTGTAATCTGTAAACAGGTTACATCTAGCTCAATCTTTAGTTCAGCTTGCCTGTTTTCTGTTAATGATGCATTGGAAGTTCTTCACCATCAAAAGCTCCAAATTGTCTTTCCTCCTACATGCAGTTAGCTGTCATGGCATACCATTTTTACTTCTGTAATGCTTTAATCTTCTTTCCGTACCCACTTTCAGCTTAGTTCAGGTTCTCAGTATCTTTCTTTTCAGGTTGCAGTAACTTCCTAAATTTCCTAAACTTCCTAAAATTTCCTGCTTCTCGTCCTTTATTTTGCTTCTCAGTTGATCTTAAATGCTATCCCAGTTTTATGTTCCTGAGAAATCTTCAGTGGTCACTGCATCTGCAGGGTTACATTCAAATATTTCAGCCTAGAGTACCAGACCTGTCACCAGTATGACCCCTGTTTCTCTCAGTTTTCATTGCTGATATGGTTCATGATCCAGCTCAGTGGATGCTGTTCTTCAAAAAAATTTTGTGCGCTCTTACTCGAGGGTCTTTGTTTTTGCTCTTCCCACCTTGGAATGCCTGACACTCCTCCCATACTTCATCGCTTATCAGAATCCTTCAAGTCACATTTGTAACTCTTTTACTTCTCTTCCTTTTTTGGAAATATTTTTTACAGTCTTTCTTCAGAGCACTTTGTATTTATAATTTACCCTAAACCTCTGCGGTTATACTGTAAGCTTAGCGCAGGACTAATGCATCTTTGTGCTCTGTCCAGAACGTCCTATACAAACTTCTGTGCTTAGAACGATGCCTGGCACACAGTAGGTGTTGAGTATTTGTTGAATGAGGGAATGTGAGTGTTAGGAGGCTTTGAAGGGGAAAGAGATGGGGTGAAAAGATGATTGAGACATACTTCTGGAAATCGTAGAGGTATTTACTCAGCAGGCTTTGTAACTGGATTGATGTTCTACAGCTGTGTAATGGAAAGAAGTCAGGAGACCTTGGGCTTTTATCCTGGTGACAAACTAGTGTATGTCACTTGGGATAAGTGCTTCTCTGGGTTCCAGTAAGCTTAGCCTTAAGGTGACAGGACTGGATTAGATGATTTCTGTTGTTCTTTATACTGTAGTCTAGTTAATTCTGAAAGATGTTTTAGAAAAGAAGCAGCTCAACATTATTACTGTGAAGTTAAATTGTGTGAGATGTTGGGCTCTTTGGGGGCCTTAATTTAGAAAGAAGTCTCTACTTAATCAAGGCTTAGAATTCTTCATTATGTACATTGCAGAACTAAGAATTTTAATGTTTGACCAGATACTCTTATAGACCTTTGGCTCACGTAGACACTTTTTGGGATACTTCTTCTGTGCATAGGTCTTTTTGGGCACTTTAAGTGGTTTACCTTTGGTGTAGCTTCTTGTCAGAGAGAAGGGTGAGGTACTAAAATCTCTATCATTCAGATGGTCTCCTGTCCTGCAGTTTTCATTTTAATCTTTGTGGTAGTAGTAGTAACATTTTATCATCTGTACTTGAAAATTTTCCTTCACTGACACCTTTCTCTCATGAGACTATAGGTAACATAGACACCAGTTCTAGGCTACATAGTTCGAATCCTGCTCAGTCCTTTACTAGCTGTGTAATCTTGGGCAAGGTAACTCACTTCTTTGTGCCTGTTTTCCTCTCTCTAAAATGAAGATAACAGTAAAATCTATCTGAGGCTGTTGTTTTGTTGATTAAATGAGTTAATATCCAAAAAACAGAAACCTGGCCCACAGTAAGCGTGTTATAAAGGATTTAGCTGTTATTATTTAAACACTTACAGTAAGTAAGGAAGAGTTGGGAGAATGTGAAAACTGGGGAATTGTCTTTAAAGGTTACTAAGAATTTCTCCTCAGCCAAAGTGAAGAGATTTATACATATTCTTTGGTTCCACTAATATAAAGCTCAAAAAACATTCAGCACTAAACCATAGCCTTAGAGACACATTAAACTGGTAAAACTTTGAAGAATAGCTACAAAATAATTGCTGTAAAAGCCAGTATGTGGTGGTTACCTTTAAGTGATGGAAGGGAGTCGTTCTTGAAAGGGTCTGGGGGGACCTCATGGAGACAGTGTCTTGACCTGGGTGGTGATTGTACTGACTGATTATCCTGGTCATTTTTCTGTTGATTTGTGATTTGTGTGTGTTTGTTAGATTTCACCCAAAAAGGTATATGTTTGTGTGTGTGTGTGTGTGTGTGTGTGTGTGTGTGTGTGTGTGTGTTTAAATCAATACTGTACTCTAAAAAGGGTTTAGAGTGAACACTGGCCATCCCCACCTTCACCCACTCTCTAATCCTCCCTCGTCCTTCTGAAGGCGATTAAATTGAACTCCTCTAGTTGTATTCCTTAGTGCCTAATTTTTGTGAATAAAATGATATTTCTATTTCTCATCAGTTTTAGACATTTCCAGTTGACTTTCTAGTAGATGAAGATTAAGCTGTTGTCATTATCACCCCCATACCCCAACGTTATAGCACATATTATGGGTTAAGAAGTCAGTGCCCCCAGGGGCACCTGGGTGGCTCAGTCGGTTGAGAGTCCAACTTCAGCCCAGGTCATGATTTTGCGGCTCCTGGGTTCCAGCCCCACGTCTGGCTCTGTGCTGACAGCTTGGAACCTGGAGCCTGCTTGGGATTCTGTGCCTGCCTGCCTCTCTCTGCCCCTCTTCTGCTCATGCTCTGCCTGTCTCACTCTCAAAAGTAAACATTTAAAAAAAAAAAAGAAGTCAGTGCTCACATTGTTATGACCATTCAGATATGTATTGAACCCCCATCACCTGGCATCATCAACCCATGGCTCGTGCTGTCCTATGTATACATCACTTGATCCATTCCTAGTCCTCTGTATTTAGTAATAGAAACACTGATTGTATTTTTAAAATCTGGTTAAACAAATTAGAAAAACCAAGATCATCATTTAAAGTGAAACAGTAAGGAATTTTTCCTAATTTTTTTTTGCAGTAGCAATACCTGGTAATCTGTTATTTGCTTAAATTTTACTTGTGGAAATATTAAACATTCAAATACATGTGGATAATCTGAAGTCTGTAATTTTTGGTTAAAAATATGGAACTATTGTTAACCATTCAAGATGGTTATTTTAATTTAATGTAAATTTTCATTATTTAATAGTTAATATTGTTAACTATTAAATAGTAATTTTAAATATACATCATTTTAATGCGAGTATAATTTTCCTCATTTCCGTATTTGACATTCTTAATTTTTTATAGGAAATTGTTTTAGGATATGAGTTTATTACACGATGCCTGTTTTTATGAAACTTGGATCCACAGGCATAACATCTTTTCAACGCTTGGCTTCCTGTTTACTTTTGGTAGGACTTAGACTTACAGACTGGTTCTTGGGGGAAAAAATTCAATAGTAGAGCCTAAATATTCCCCAAATAAAGATATAACTAAAATTGTGAAAAACAATTTTTGAGATACCACATGAAATTTAATGTTTTTAAATCCATTCCATATATCTAATGCTACATACAGTGTAAACAATTTAAGATCATTTGTGTTCTGTGTTTCTTAGAGTAGTATGCATGTTAGATTTAGGCACTAAGGCCATTAGTAGGAAAAAATAGTAGAACCCTGATATGTGTGGATTTCAAAATAGTGGCACATTAGCTATATTCCAAAACCTAATGACCCATAGGAAAGGCCTTATTTAACATTCTTGTATCACATGTGACACTCCTCCTTGCCCTTAACACACATTACTACTGATAGAAGTCTTGTGCTCATGCAGTAAATCACTTAGTGTAAATATGCCCATTAAATAATGCGAATGATTGTATTTATCTAGCATTAGGCAGTATCCTTGTTTTTTGTTTTGTTTTGTTTTTAATTTTTGGGGGGTGGGGTGGTGGCGGGCAGAGAAAGAGGTAGACAGAGGATCTGAAGCAGGCTCTGAGCTGACAGCAGAGAGCCCAGTGTGGGGCTGGAACTTGTAAACTGTGAGATCATGACCTGAGCTGAACTTTAGGTATGTTCTGATACTCTTAGTGAACTAAATTTTAAAATTCTAGAAAATCGTGGAATAAGCAGCATGATGAGAGGTTGTTTGAAGCAAAGAATTTGTTATTAAGTCAGTAAAAAGATTCCCATATATTATGTATTTGCACATCCGTATTTTCTTAGTTGAGTTGCAAGAGGAAAGATAAGCTATATTTTAAGTTTCTTTTGTCGTTAATAGGAAAATTGAATGGTTGGACATAGATGTTTTATTTATTTTTTATTTTGTTATTTTTTTGCAAAAGTTTATTAGAATGTAAGATTAGAAAGGAAGAATAGTAGGAAAGCTCTCTTTACAGAGAGGGGACATTTGGAAGTGAGTGCCCTGGACATAGATGTTTTAGCTAATCTCCTCAACTGTAGTCTCTTTACGTTAGGTGATAATGGAAAATACAATTTAGTAACCAAGGGTCCACAAGTGGCTTTTTAGTAGTAGTAGAGAGAAAGTCTTGGTGATACTTAAATTACATTTCTTATAAATAATTGAATTTGATTATTATCACTACATAATCAGCATGAGGAAGAGATGGCCTGGTCATCTTAATCACAGCGGTCAGCATTTATTGGGTGCTTAACTATGTGCCAAGTACTATGTTAGCTGCTTTATATATTTCATTAATCTTCACCAAAACTGAAATAAGTAGATGTTGTTTTTCCATATTATAGATGAGGAAACTAGGCTAGGAAGATTAATTGTGTATCCTTGAGCAGGTGATGGAACTGGGATTCTTAACTTCAAATTTAATTTCCCTTCTAATGTCCATAATTAATTTTTTAATTTAAAAGCTTGCTATTTCTCTTCTTAGTTTAAATGAGGGTGTTTTGAGGTTGTTGGAATGTGACTTGTTTAACAGAGTTGTTTGTAATGTCCAGTAGACGTTGTTTTGAAGTAATTAAATCCAATTTGGAGATTTTCTGGATTTTCTAATGGAATTTTTAAGCTAGGATGTTCTATAAGTGGGCTATAAGGGTTTTTTAAATCTTCTGAGGTCGTATGTCACATATTGTGTATACTTGTACATATGTGCATTTTTCTGATCAGAGAGGTCCACACCATTGTCAAAGCAGCTATTTTAGAGTGTGGTCTGATGACTTCTCAACTCTTTCAGAAGGTCTATGAAGTGGAAACTATTTTCATAATAATATGATGCTTGCCTTTTTGACTGTGTTGACATTTGCAGCAGTGGTACAAAAGCAATGTGGGTAAATATGCCGGTGCCTTGGCGTAATCAAGGCCGTGACACCAAATGGTACCAGTAGTCATGGTGATCTTCACCATATACCAGTAGTTTAAAAATGCCAATTTTACATATGAATGTCTTTGATGATGCAGTAAAAACTAATTTTATTAAATCTGACTCTTGAGTACATGTCTGTTAAACATTCTTTGTGACAAAGTGAAAGGTACACCAAAGCACTTCTACTACAGACCAGAGCACAGCGGTTGTCTGGAGGAAAAGCATTGGTGCAGTCACTTGGGTTTTAAGGTGAACTAGCTGCTGCTTTCATGGACCACTATTTTTGTTAGAAATAACTATGGACAAATAAGTGATGATTATTCAGACTTGGATATTTGGCAGAAATTTTCTCAAATGGACAGTGAATTTGTTGCCTCAGTGGACAGTATCTGTTGCCCATGGTAAAATTTGAGCTTTCAAGCACAAATGAGAATATTGGAAAACATGTATCTGCCATCCTGAGTTGGATAACTTCCCAATACTCAAAGAATTTTCAGATAAGATCAGTAGTAATATTAGTGACTGCAGTTTTTTGATGTTATGTAATGAAAGGTGTCAACATTTGGAAGCTCTGTATAACTCTGAATCAGTGTTTTGCAAATATCCAATGCTTGTGAGGTTAAAAAATGATGCATGAGTAAAAATGCAAGACACAGCATTGGATTTTAATGGAACAGACAGCTGATATGGTTTCAGATTCCACAAACCTTTAAGAAACTACTGCTTGTCCAGTTTTGGTGTAGTATCAAAGGGATAACCATAATTACCTGAAAAGCCTATTAAAATACTCCTTTTTCAACTACGTACTTGAATGAACGTGGATTTACTTCATACATCTAACACAACACACTGTGGTGTGTTGAATGCAGAAACAATCAAGAGACAACAGGCATCTTCTGTTAAGCCAGATTTGCAGCAGTGTAAAAACAGTGGCATTCTTCTCACTAATTTTTTGGGGAGCAGGGGAAGTAAAATCTCTTTCTTTTTTTTTTTTTTTTTTTTTGTTAACGTGCAGGGCTTATCATTAATATTTTTAAATTGATAAGTATTTTAAAATTTGAAAGGCCTTTGGGGACCCTCAGATTTTAATTGTAAGGAAATCCTGCCACCCAGAAATACCTGACAGTTGTTGGTTTAGTCTGTGAGTAGATTTCACTGTATTGATGCTTTAAGAGAGTCTCACAGACCACTGGGTAAGTAATCAGAGTAATATGCTGCTTTTGTGCATGAATGTCCAAAGCTTTCCCATAAAAGCTTTCCTGTGACTTGATATTGTTTCAGCCTACTCCCTTGCTGTTCTTTAGATACCAAATTAGATCTGCTTAAGCTCTTTCAATCTGGTGATCTTGGTGAAGGAAGGATACCTTTAGGACTTTAAAATTATCTATTTTTAAACTTAACCTCCCTTACAAAGATTACATACTAGTGCATATTTGCCAAAATACTTCAGCTTTAAAAGTTTTTGAGGTCTTCTCCCACTATCTGTTCAGGTCCTGTTAACATTAATACTTAATGAAGGATTACTGAGTTCCTCAGAACCTGGCATGGTGCCATTTCTGGGTTGCTGCCTGGTTATTAGAAATGAGTTGGTGCCCTTGGCATTGTGTTTTATTCTGAGCCCAACATGTAGGAGTTTGATGTATTGTTTTTTCTTGGAAGAAAGGCATAAAATTGCCTTGTTAACTTTCTACTTACCAACTCTATTACTAAAGAGAGGGCATGGTGTTTTCTTTAAATTTTACTTGAAAGCACAACATAAGTCTATTTTAAAATAGATGCTGAATTTGCCATTCTAAGAATTCAGTATCAACTCTTGATTGCTTAGTATTTTCAGTACTTTTGTAGTTCTTTTTCTACCCTTTAAAGAACATTTGTCAAAGAACTTTAGGACTTTTAAAACTAGCTATACCAGTTTCTCTTCCATGTTCCAATGCTGGGTTTATTAAAAAGGAAAACTAATTTTTTATAATATATTTTTTAGTTAATATTAGCAGTAGTTGATGGAAATGTCATCTAGGTCTTTGCCAATGTCCTATGTAGAATCCTTGGCAAATCATGATTGAATGGTTTTCTATAAGCCACTATACCAGGAGTTGTAGTTTTGGAATTTTAGTTTCTCTTGGTTGACTTCCTCTGAGAAAACTGGGATTTTCTCTTCTGAAATCTTTGAATAATATCTTTTACACAGTTCGGGGGTGGGGGTTCATGGACCAATGACTGTGTTTAAGAACCTTTGCTTTAATTCAAGTTTTGCCTATGGTTATATGCCTACTGAAATTGGGAGGAGTTGAGGATATTTTATATGGAAATGATAACTTTTAGACTGTTAAGAGGGTATTCTTTCTTAGGAATCCTTTCAGTGCTTACTGTTTCTTCTATGATATTAGAGGGATGAATCTTCTCTAAGGTACTGGACTTGACAACTTTAGTGTGTTTCCATCTTAATTTTTTTTTTTTTTTTAATCAAAAACTTGTCTCTATAACCATGGGTAAAACTGTTAGAGGACTATATTGAGTTTTGAACCAGCTGCTTGTTCTATACTTCATTCAGAAGGAATCTAAATTCTTCATTAGCCTGTATTAAGAGAGATACCAAAGTAGATAACAGGGATTGGTAAGAAATAATTTTTAAATTTTCTAAAGATATGGAAAAATTTTAACTTATAGAACCTGACATTGTAGAGCTTTAGGTCTCCTTTGTGTGAAAGTGGAACCTTTTTGTCTCCTTTTTTCCAGCTTACCACAAAGTAAGGTCTGGAATAGATGTGTTTCTAAGATAACATAAGGGGAATAGTTAGTACATTTTTATTGACTCGATTGGGAAGGCTCTATTTCAAGAGAGAAAGGCTATTGTAGGCAATAAATAATTCCTCATCTAGGGATGCAACATGCAAAAATGGTTATTATAGGAACTGGTAGGCTTTTCCCCCTTAACATAAAAGGAGAATTAATTTTTTTCTAGCAGCAGAACCAATTCTTCAAACGGAATATGTTTTAGCCTATAAAATAAAAAGCTACTTTTAATTTTAATGCATTTTTATTGTTAAAAATACATAACAAAAACCACATAACAAAGCTTACCTTACTAACGATTTTTAAACATACACTTGAGTAGTGTTAACTATTCACATCATTGTGAAACTCTCTCTAGATCTTTTTCATCTTGCAAAACTGAAACTGGACCTGTTAACACTTCCCTATTCTCCTGTCTGCCCCTGGTATCCACCATCTTACTTTCTGTTTCTATGAATTTGACTACCTTAGATAACCTACAAATGAATCCTAAGACAAAAAAGTATTTGTCTTTTTGTCACTGGCTTAACTTCATGTCCTCAGAGTTCATCCATGTTGTAGCACGTGACAAGATTTCCTTCCTTTCTAAGGTTTAATAATACTCCATTGTATGTAAATACCACATTTTGTTTATCCATTCATACCTTGATGGACATTTAGGTTGCTTCCACCTCTTAGCTAGTGTGTGCTTTTTTTAATATATGTCTTTTTATACATGGCTCGGGTTCTATGGGAAGGAACAACAGAAATACTTTCTTTAAAATTGTTCTTTATGTTTGTTTCTGAGACAGAGCATGAGTGGGGGAGGGGTAGAGAAGAGAGGGAGACAGAGAATCCGAAACAGACTCCAGGCTCTGAGCTGTCAGCACAGAGCCCTAGGCAGGGCTCGGACTCACAAACCTTGAGATCATGGCCTGAGCCGAAGTCGGTCGCTCAACTGACCGAGCCACCCAGACGCTCCAGAAATACTTTCTTTAAATGATTGGAGGTTGGGGTTGTAGACAAGGAATGATCAAGATTGTATTTTTTACAACAACCTTTGAGGTAGACACTGCCATTTTGTACACAAGGACACTGAAGCTCAGAGTTGAGCGTCGTTAATCTAAGATTGAGTCAGTAAAACTGTTCTGCTTTTTAGGCTTCCATGTTTCTTCTGTGTGGTTCAGTTTTTAAAAATAACTATTTGATTACAAATTTAAATCTTTTGTTCTCATAGGGAAAGGGTAGAGAGCTAAGGTGAGACCTTAGTTAGTATCCACAAGTGAACAAGAATATGTAATATTGAGTGCCCAGTGCTGTAGAGAATGTGTAGGAAATAGAACAGATCCTTCACTTCAGGTGTATTAGGAGGGTCAAAATTATTAAAATAAGCCTTTTCCATAACTTTGTGGCTTTTGGTATTATTAACCTGTTGACATTACTGGGAGATCTTTGCAAATCCTATGTAAAAAATTTACAGGTAATGTTGGGATGTAAGAAATTATTTTCCCTTTTCTAAGTTGGCATTGTTTTTAAAGTTTATTTTTGAGAGAGAGACAGCACGTGAGCGCACATGCAGGCCGGCAGGGGAGGGGCAGGGGGAGGGCGGGAGAAGCAGAAATCTGAAGCAGGCTTCAGGCTCCAACCTTGTTAGCACAGAGGCCAACGCAGGGCTTGGACTCAAAAACCGTGAGATCATGACCTGAGTTGAGTCGGACACTGAGCCACCCAGGCACCCGTCAGTTGACGTGCTTTTTGATGTTGAGATGGTGATGTAGTACAAATACTTAGTTGTTCTTGGAATTAAATGAAAGAATCATCTTTATCTCAAGTCTAAGACATAAATATGTCTTTCAGTGATTTCAAATAGCTGTGAATCGAATTTACTCATGAGTATCTTTGAAGATCTCTCCCAAGTTAAATGCCCATGGTAGTGTATAAGCCTTTTCTTTCTTCCGTCTTTCCTGTGTGTTTCAAGACCTTCATTTTAACAGTTTGGCCATTCCTTAAAAAGTTAAACATAGATTTAACCATAGAACCCAGTAATTCTGTTCCTAGGTATATACTTAAGAGAATTGAAAACATGTGTGCACAAAAACTTTTACATCAATGTTTATAGCAACGTTAGTCATAATAGCAGAAAAGTGGAAACAAACCAAATGTCCATCTACTACTGACTATGCATAAAGAAAAGGTGGTATATCTATACAATGGAGTATTATGCAGCCATAGAAAGGAACGAAATGCTGTTAGGTGCTGCAGCTTGGATGAACTTTGAAAACATTATGCTAAGATGAAGAAGGTGGTCACAAAAGACTACATATTATATGATTCTATTTGTATGAAATATCCAGAAGAGGCAAATCTATAGAGACAGAAAGTAGATGAGTGGTTGGTAGGGCTGGTGGATGATGTGACTGCCAGTGGGTACAGCATTTCTCTAAGGGGGTAATGAAAATGTTCTGAAATTAGATAGTGACGACGGTTGCACAGTTTTGTAAATAGAGTAAAAAAGCTGAATTGTGCACTGAATCTGACAAATGAATAATAGTAAATAAACTTATTAGTTTACACATACAAATGGTAAATCCAAACAGTGCAAGAGATACAGAGTGAAAGTATGTCTCCCTCTTAACCCCCTTCTCCCAGGTTCTGTGTCCCTAGAGATACTGTCACAATTTTTTATGTGTTTCAGAAGTGTTTCGCAGTTGCAAATTGTTACCTTTAACAGAGCATGTTCATCATTTTAGATTTGAAAGTGGGAAAATACGTTCCAGAAATCCATGATATGCAAGGTTTATAGGCCCTGTCTTAGGATCAAAAAAATTGCCATAGGATCAAAAAAATTGCCAGGTAGCTACCATTTTCTTTTAACTGTCCTATGAGGTTTCTGTAGCTTTGGACTGAAGAGTTGCTGAGAAGATTGTACATATTTGGGATGTGCATCTAGATGTGCAATTAGTGGATTCTAAAGCTGAGTAAAATTTGTGAAATAACAATGTCTAATACCAAAGTACTAATGTCTCACATATCCAGATCTTTAAAAATAACAATGAGGGGGGGCACCTGGGTGGCTTAGTCGGTTGAGCGGCCGACTTCGGCTCAGGTCATGATCTCGTGGTCCGTGAGTTCGAGGCCCGCGTCGGGCTCTGTGCTGACAGCTCAGAGCCTGGAGCCTGCCTCAGATTCTGTCTCCCTCTCTGTCTCTGCCCCTCTGCTTCTCATACTGTGTCTCTCTCTCTCTCTCTCAAAAATAAGATAAACACTAAAAAAAATTTTTTTTTAAATAACAATTTGGGTTCATTGATACCTGAAGTCTGTGTCTTATCCCTCATTAAATTAGACCTTGAGTATTTTTCCATCTAGATCTTACCGTTCCTAATGATGTCTGTAGTGACTAGGTCCTTTTTTGGTGATTATTTAATTAGGACTAAACTGGACACTAGTAGGCTAGATCCTAAAGACCAAATGTGTCTTTTTTCCCCCCTCCTTATGTGTCTTTTTGACTATTTGGTAAATACATAGCTCCTTGTTATGTCTGCCATCTCTAATTCTCAACCAAATTTCTTGGAAATTTTGTTAATATTGTACAAATGCCAAAATGTGACGGTTTTTACACTGCTCAGTTTGGTGAGAATACAGTTTCATTAAATTCTTGTTATGTGGTAATTTATTAACATTAATAAGGATTTTTATTTAAGGAAAAAGAATTCTCTGAATGCGAACATAAACTGTCTGATGTATTTTACATAAGCGCTCGAGAAACTTAGCTAACTGCCTATCACTATTGTTTTGCATGCATTATCATTTAATCTTCTCAGCCAGCCTCTGAGGATAGGTATTTTTATTTTATAGATGAGGAAATCAAGGATTAGACAAAGTAACTTGATCAAGGCCACAGTGGTAAGTGGGGAAGCCAGTGGTTGAGCCTTGGTTCTTCTCACTTTAGAACTACCATAAAGTGGGGCGCCTGGGTGGCGCAGTCGGTTAAGCGTCCGACTTCAGCCAGGTCACGATCTCGCAGTCTGTGAGTTCGAGCCCCGCGTCGGGCTCTGGGCTGATGGCTCAGAGCCTGGAGCCTGTTTCCGATTCTGTGTCTCCCTCTCTCTCTGCCCCTCCCCCGTTCATGCTCTGTCTCCCTGTCTCAAAAATAAATAAACATTAAAAAAAAAAATTAAAAACTTGTTTTACATGTGTAGTTTTGTATAATGCTTTTTTTCTATTTAACATCTAGAAAGATAAATGGCTCTTGTACTTAATTTGGGCATTTTAGTTTTCTACAGTTTTTGCTGTTGTAAATTTATGATGAACATCTTTGTGAGAATCTTAATACTTTAGGGTATGTTTCTAGAAATGGAGCTGCCGGTCAAAAGATACGATCTTTTGATGGCTTATGTAATGTATTACCAAATTGCCTTAGAAAGTTGGTGTTGGTTTTCTCTTCCTCCAGCAGTGAATAGGAGTACCCATTTCCTAACCTGTTGACAACGTCTAGCACAATAATACCATTCAATAAAATCTTTTCCGCTTATTTGTTTGAGCATGTTTAACTATGTAGGTTCTGTTCATGTCCTTTATTGTTCTTTGGGGGTACTTTTCGTATTCATTTGTAAAAGGTAAACTTTCCCCCCACCCCGCCCCCACCTTCCATCATCATAGCTAGTGAAAGTTGTATGGAAGCTCAAAGAAGTCATTTGGGTCTAGAGTAGATGGGAAAGTCTTTTCTAAATGAAGTGGTTTTTTGTTTGTTCTTGCCAGGCAATGGAAGGCAGAGGGTAAGAAAAAAACATTTGAGAACTATTACTTGTTAGTTTTCTTATCTGCAAATGGGGCTGATTAGTAGTACTGGCTTTGTTATTCAGAGGATTAAACGTATAGGAGTGCTTAGTTTTGGCATATCCTTACTGCTTGGAAAATTTAGTTGATGCAGTTATTTATTGCATGATTAACAGAAATAACACATTAAAAATTAATGGAGTAAATGCCTATTCAAGCCCACAAATCAAGATAAACTAGTTGTTTTTGAGATTTGGGGCAGGTTATACAGGCACTTTCAGTAAGTATATGTTGCATTAATGAATACAGCTTTAGCTTGGTTGAGTTAGGAGTTTGGGGAATCCAAAGACAGAAGTAGGAAGATTAGTTTTATCGGAATTTGGGTTAGGCAGGGGTCTGGCACTTTGAGAAATTTAAAATAGAAGTTCAAGCTCATTCTTTAGGGGTTTTTTTTTGTTCCATTTTCCTGTTGTTCTCAAGTCTCTCCATTGTTTTTTTTTTTCTTTCTTTCTTTCCTGTGATTGGATACTCTACTTGAGGGGTGGGGCTTTGAACGCACTAGAGCCAAAGCAGAGCCTTCGCTGCTGGTTTCATTTTCCTCTAGCAGGTAAGAAATGGGAGTTTGGGAGCATCTGAAAGTGTGATCTCAGGAAAATCCCATTAAAAGTGTTGACCCTTAACTGCTGAGGCTCTTAAAAAAAGCCCTTTCTTCCGCCTCTCTTTGGCGATGTTCTCTATTTCTATCGCGTTATATGATGATCTGAATCCTTTACCAGACCTTGAGCAGACTGATGAGTAGGTGTAGAGCCCATTAAAAATTTTACAGGAGTCTGGAGAGAAAGCACATTTTATTGTACTGGTGAACACCCTTATTTCTCTCTTTGATTCCTTATTCAGAAGTTGTGCTGTGTTTTATTTTGTCAAAAGAATTCTATTAGCGGATACTAGTACTTCTCAAGCTTTCTGTGCTTATGGAGATTATGCAGATTATGATTCTGCGTGTACATCTGGGGTGGAGCCTGTGATTTTTCATCTCTCACCCACTCCAGTGAGGGCCGTGTTGCTGCTGTTGCTGGTGTGTTGGTGTACTATCTACACTTCCAGGGGAAAGGCAGCTGGTTTATAGCTTTTGTAGGGGAAGGGAGAACAGGTACGGTAGTATCTTAATTATTTTACTCAGCATTTCTGACAGACTGAATAGATTCATTGTGCTGTTCTCACATCATTTAACATTTGCTCAATAAATGAATAAACACCTCCTGGGGAGCTTTGTACTAGCTGTTAAAAGAGCAGCTTGCAGCACAGTGTACTGCACGTTAGCCATCCCTAATTGTCAGATTGAATTTGTGTTTGTATTTCAAGTTTAGCTCAGGCCAGTATCTTAGCATACATAAAGGTTTGCTTTTGCTAGTAATTTGCTTTTTTAAATAGATTGGCCCCCTAGTGCTGTGAAAAAGATGAATTTAGGAAATAAAATTTTAACGCCTTAATTGGTTATTTTATAACTGCTAACAGATTTCTAATAAGTATAAATTCTGGTAAGTATAAATGATTAAGTTTTGAATTCTTTATGATTTTCTGTTTGCTTTGTTAACACTGGAGGTACCTTTTCAGTCTCCTATCAGGATTTCTCTCTTCCTAACCACCCAATCTTAGTTTTATTTTAAGTTGATTTTTATTTTATCTGTGTAGCTCAGGTACATAGTTGAACAAGCTGGTAAATTCAAAATGCTTATGAGGAAAAGTAACCAGTTTCCTGCCCCTTTAACCTGTAATCACCTTGAGTCCCCTTCCCCACACTTTTCAACTGGTTTATTTTCCTATTTCTAAGTACATAGCAGCTGTTTATCCATTTTAGATGTCCTCAGAAGTAAATGGTAGTTAAGAGTTTCGTTCTGTTCTGCCTCTCTTACTGCTCCTGTTTTCTCAGTATTGCTATACCATTATTATTGTTGTTTAAACCAGTGTTCAGTGTTGTGGTAGGCTGAGTAATGCTCTCCCCTGCCCCTCAAAGAAAGCTACATCCTAATCCCCAGAACAAGTGAATTTACTTCACCGGAGAGGGAGCAGAGATGGGATTAAATTAATGATTTTGATCTAAGGAGGTTATTTGAGATTATCCTGGCCCTAAATGTAATCACAAGGACCCTTGCAAGGACAAGAGGGAGATAAGATCTAAGGAGGAAGTAGTAGATGTGATACCAGAAGCAAGAGGTTGGAGATACAGGGGAAGGGTCTTAAGCCGAGGAATGCAGGTGGTCTCCAGAGTTTGAAAAGCAGAGAAACCAAATTCTTCCTTGAGTCTCTAGAAAGAAGCCTAGCCAGGCTCGTACCTTGAATCCAATGCAACTGAGTTTTGGGCTTCTGGCTTCCAGAACTTCAGTGTGCTGTTAAGCCACCAAATTTGTGGTAATTTGTTACAGTAGCCATAGGAACCTCATATAAGAGTGGACATACTTGTGTCCATATACCCTGTACTGCTATGCTGTTTTCTCCAGAGTTAATAATTACCTTGATTTTAGCTTGTTGTTGTTTTTAGTCTGTCGCTGCTATTTTCTTTCTGCACCTTTCAATATGATTTTCTTCATTGTCAAAAGAATCAGATAACGTACATACACACCCCACCTTCTGGTGTTTTCTCCATTTTGTTGTTTCAGTCTAGAGTGATTTGCTTTGTTTTCTGTGAATCTATCACTAAACCACCTTAGCTTTTCTGACAGGTGACTAAATCTCCTGTCAGTATATTGAAGTACATCAGATGTTCTGTCAGTTTTACTTTTGCCTTGAGCTCTATCCTTCGATATGGCCTGGCTTTTTTCTAAGTTTATTGCATAGCTGTTGTCCTTGTCCTTTCCTTCGTTCTTATATTTACTTCACCATCATGGGAATTCCTTTTGCTTCTTCTGTGTTGGATCTCCTTATTTTCCTGGATTCCATAACTTTCTTTTTTGGTTTGCTCCCTCATTTTAGTGGTGCGTACCATCCAGTATTTCACAAGAAAGATTTCATGGGTGGTACAGGCTTTGAGATTTTGCTTGCCTGGAGAAGTTGTCTTTACATTACTTTCCCACTTCAAAGTTGGGCTGGTTATTGGAAATAATTTTTCCTCAGAATTTGGAAGGAGTTTTTTCTTCCTTTTTTTAACGTATCTTGAGAGTGTGTTGTGCGCACGAGCGGAAGAGAGGGAGAGAGAATCCCAAGCTTATAGCACGGAGCCTAATGTGGAGCTTGAACTCATGACCTGAACTGAAATCAAGAGTCAGATGCTTAACCGACTGAGCCACCCAGACACCCTGAAAGGCATTTCTTTTGTCTGCTAGTGTCTGTCACTGCATTTGAGAAGCCCGATGCCATGCTGTTTACTCTTCTTTTTTCCTGTTTGGATGATGTGCCTTGATACTGGGCTAGTCGTCCTTGGGCCGTTTCACCTTGTGGATTCTTTTCCTTTAGGTTTTTCCTTCTCTATTTTATTTGTTCTTTTTGTAACTCCTATTATATGGATCTTGGGCTTTTTACACCGATCCTCCAACTTTTTTCTTCTCTTTATGTTTTGTTCTGTGTTCCAGAAATTCTCAGTTTTGCTTTCAACTCTTTCACAGATGTTTTACATTTCCAGTTATGTTTTAAGAGCTCCTTTGTTCCTTTTTCAGCAACCTTTCTTTTTGAGAAGATTGATTTTTTTTAGTGGTCGTTTATTTTTAAGAGAGGGAGAGTGAGCACACGAGCAGGGGAGGGACAGAGAGAGAGGGAGTCACAATCCGAAACTGACTACAGGCTTCGAGATGTCAGCACAGAGCCCAATGTGGGGCTCGAACTCACAAAACATGAGATTGGGACCTGAGCCGAAGTCAGAGGCCCAACTGACTGAGCCACTGAGGCGCTCTGAGAAGACTAATGTTTTAAATTTTTTCTAATCTTGGCATTCCATTTCTTTCACGTTCCTTTTTTCTTATTTATGTCAGCAGACTGCACTATCTGGTAATCCTTGGTTGTCCATAGCATTTAAGAATGAGGAGCTGAGAAATAGATTGGAAATGCTGTGAGCACTGACAGATCTAGTCAGCCTTGAGCTTCACAGTAAGGTGTTAAACCTGGGACTCTCACTGTTTCAGTGAGAGGGAACTTCCAGTGTCCTGTCTCAGAAGGAAGCTTGTATGGGGTTGGGTGTGTGTGGGGGGGGGGGGGGTACTTATATTCAAGCCTGGCTGCGGATATTTTGGGAGCCAAGAACACGACTGAGCAGCTCGTTGTTTTAGTACGTGCCCTCTAACTTAATCTTGTTTTCAGTGTGGTACTTCACCATCAGCCTTAGCTCCCAACTACTGTCTTCTCTGATCCAGCCAGTTCAGAAAGCTAAAGTGGTTCTTTGAGAATGGGGCTTCTCGCATCTTAAACAGATGTTTTAACTGGTAGTCCTGTTTGGAGCCTTATTCCTCATTGTCGTCCTTTCTTGACCCTTTGCAGGGTCTGCAGGGTGAATCTGCTTGCCTCTCTTGGCAACTCCTTCCATACGTTCTTAGGTTTCAGTTTATTTTATTCTGTGAGTTACCTGCTTTCCATTTCCCATCACATTTGTTGTTGTCTTCCTTCGGCTGTTTCCCTGAATGTTCCTTTGTTCTTACTGTCTTAAACTGTTTTTATTCATTTATTGTCATTTTAGTGGGATCTAGAGGGGAGAGAGAAATGAGTTTTGAATTTCTGTGTTTAACAAGTGTATCAATAAAATGTTTATAGTACGATTTTCCTTCATGTCCCAGAACACTTGGTAATCACTTCGTCTACCATGAAACAGTAGAATTCACAGAATTTGTATTTGTTTTTTTTCTATATAAAAGTAGACGATTTTTTCTTAGATCTAAATTCTAAGGTTGTGTACTATTTGTTTTTAATATAATAAACTTTAAAATACTGTGTAATTCTTTCCCTCAAGTACAGCAAAGGATGACAAGTTAAAAGACACTAACTTGCACTTTCAAACCTAAGTTTTAGGCATTAAGGAATCAGCCAAAAGCAGTGAGATTTTTAAAAATTTATTACTATCATTTTTAAACTTTGACATATATTCTGTTAAGCTCTGTAAAGGGTGGATCTTTATTTACTGTTAATAAAGCACTTGCCACCACGTGTGGCATACATAGTAGGTGCTCATGAAATATTTGTTGAGTGAGTGCATATGTGAAATTTACTCATGTATTTAAAATATCAGAGGTGTTAGCTTTATTAGATGCAAATGAGTTTAAGTTTTATTTCTACTCCTAAAATTGGTTTTAAGTAATTAAAATGTTTATGAGTAAAGACATTTATAAGTAGAATGTAAGATTATAGTCACTTACTGATTGCAGGGCAGCTAAGATCATAATTTTCTGTTGGGAATTATCATTGTTCCTGAAGCCACAACATAGAGGGAGTAATAATTTTTCTCTGTTTTTCAGGGGGAGCTCTCATCCCCTGATATTAGTAATAAAACAGTTTTATACTTTTTCTGTTTTATAGATTTTATTTTTAAGTGATCGCTACACCCATTGTGGTTTCAACTTAACGACCCTGAGATCTAGTCGAACGCTGGCCCAGCCCCACTGGGCTAGATCTAGTCAAATGCTGGCCCAGTACCATGCTGCCTCTGCCTGCCTTAGATGTTTTCTTTCTTTCCTTGCTCACTAGAAGCTCCAGTCACCTGGGCTTTCTTGGTGGTCCATGAACAAACACCGTCTTGTTCTTGCTGAGGGCTTCAGACTTGCCCTTTTAAATCTGGAATAAACTTTACCTAGACTTTTGTGTGGCCCTGTGTAAATTAACTGATTCCCCTCCTAACCCTAGATAACTCTGTGTTCTCTGCTTTTTTTTTTCTTTTTCAAATACTCTTGCCATTATTTGGAATAATCTTGTTTGTTTATTGTTGACTTGCATATTGTAGGCTTCCTCTCATATTTTCAGTTTCATGCACAAGGGAATAAACTTTTATTTTATCACTTTATTCTTAGCATTTTGAATAGTTGCAGGCACATAACAGTATTTGGCACTTAGTGGGAATTTTGTAATTATATTTTGAATGGGCAGGTAAATTGAACAAGGTGTTTTCACATGTCATTCCATTTTTAAATATTTGAGACTTTAATTTTACTAAATGTACATACTTTTATTTAAAATAGAAAATACTGTATGCTAAAGAATTTATAGCGCTCATAATCATTCTCTCCAGTTTTGTAAACCAGTAAAATGAGGCCCAGAGAAGTACCCAGAGTCCTACAAGCTATTATTTATTATAGGCCAAGCTGCTATAAAAGACCCATACAGTGGTTCCCCAAATTAGCTAATTTCTCTCTCCTGTAATCCTACGGTGGTAGAGAGTAGTCCAGAGTGGATAAGCTGCCTTTGCCAGTGATTTTCCAGGATCCCAGGTTTCTTCTGTCTTGGTGTTGTAGTATGCTCTTGTCTGCATGGTCAGAATTAGGAAATTTTCTAATTTTTTAAAATAAGGAATTTTCTAATTTTCTTTAACCTCTCATTTTCTTTAAAACACTATGTGGTTTTGCTGAGGGACGGGGGTACCTGGAGACCCTTTCTTTTTTTTACTAAAAGGAGAAAAGGGGGCATGGCCAGTTGCAGGGATAGTCTCTGTTATAGCTAGTAATTGTTAGAACTTTTACTCAGGCCTGTTTACTCCTTAGTGCATTGCTCTTTCCTTCCTACTTCATCTGTACATAATAATAGACATTTTCTTCAGGAAGTTCAAGAATAAAAATGTTACTGCACCTTTCATTGTCAGATAAAATGTTGGTTAATCCATAATGACATAGGTTCTAGAGTAGTAACAGAATGATAACAACTAATGTCTTCAAATTTAGTTTGCTTGTGTCTTGTTTGATGTGGGACCGGATAGGCCTACATCTCCTTTTTAGGAGGCAAGAATCCTCCTCCCCCATTTTGAGTGCCATTATATAGCCTGTTATATATGTTGCCATTTGCAACAGCATGGGTAGAGCTGGGAAGTATAATGCTAAGTGAAATAAGTCAGTTTGAGAAAGACAAATACATTATGATTTCACTCATATGTGGGATTTAGGAAACAAAACAAATGAGCACATCAAAACAGAGGGAAAGAGAAAGCAAGAAACTCATAACTGTAGAGAACAAAATGGGAGAACAATAAGGAAGATGATCTGTCTCAGTGATGGTTTGGCAGGAACTTGCCAGCTTAGATCTTGGTTTTCATGCTGCCTGGGTGGGAGAAGTCCAGTCTGACATTTTTTGTCATTGTAGGTGGATTCATGGTTTTATAGCTAAGCTAAATATGAAATGAGGTCAGACAGATAATATTAGATCTATACAATGATATAGGAAGAGCTCTTTGCTGGGGGTAGGAGCGGGGGGGGGGGGGGGGGGGGGGGGGGTGGGAGGGTTTTTTAAAACCCTTCGCAGCCCTTTAAAAAGAAACCCAAGGAAGAGAGAGCTGGTGCTTTTTTCTTTCTTTCTTTCTTTCTTTCTTTCTTTCTCTCTCTCTTTCTTTTTTTGCTGTAATGTATGAGAATATATCTAGAGCTGCTATAGTCTGTCTCTCCCTTGTCCCAACTTTTTATTTTGAAAAAAAAAAATTTATAATTTTTTTTAACATTTGTTTATTTTTGAGAGACAGAGAGAGATAGAGCACAAGCAGGGGAGGGGCAGAGAGTGAAGGAGACACAGAATCTGAAGCAGATTCCAGGCTCTGAGCTGTCAGCACAGAGCCTGACACAGGGCTCAAACTCACAAACCATGAGATCATGACCTGAGCCGAAGTCAGACGCTTGATCGACTGAGCCACCTAGGCCACCTCTATTCTGAAAATTTTTAAGCCCGCAAAGAAGTTGAAAAATACTACTATAACTATTATTTAATCATATTCACCAATTACAAGCATGTTGGCACGTTTGCTTTATCTCTTCTCTCATACTTACACCTGCATTCTTGTCCCCAAATCTTTTGAAAACATGTTGGAAGCAGCATATGCTTTACCCTTAAATAACTTAGCATTAATCTCTTAAGAAGACTTTCTCTTAATAACATTATCATACCCAAGAAATTTAACATAAATGCTCTCTGTTATATAGTCCATATTTAAACCTCCGCAAGTGGCTCAAAAACTGTCCTTAAAAATTTTTTTTTTTTTTTAAGTCCAGGATCCAGTCAAAGCATCCTGTTAATTTTGAAGAGTCAAAGCTTGTTTTCTAACATACCATACTTTCTGGATTTTGCTGTTTCCTCGTATAAAATCCAGGTTAAACATTCTTGGCAGAACATCAAATCATGTAAATTTGTCCCATTATTGACGATTGTTAATTTGATCACTTGATCATGTAGTGGTTGCCATATCTCTCAAAAAAACAAAGCAAAAACTTTTTTTTTTGTAATTAATAAGTATTCGTTGATGGTCCTTGCCTGAGGTAGGTAGTATTTACCTTGGTGCCTCAGAATTTCCTAATACCCATCTCTCTCCCTTTTTTAGTACCATTGTGGACTTACAGGTTCTTTTGTTATTCTGTGTATTAATCTGTTAATGTCCCCTAATCTGTTAGTGCCACTGTTCCTTTTGATGCTTAAATGGTCCTAAATTTGGTCTGTAAGAGAGACCTATTAAGTCCCTCTTGTGTCCCCCATTGCATGCCCAAGTTAGTCTTTGATCACTCCCTATTTTTCTGACACAAGATGTTTCAAGAGTGTAACTTTTCTGCCTCAGACTTAGAATCAATATTTTTCCAAGAAGTTTTGGGTTCTTTTAATAGGGAATGGTATTTAGAAGCCATTTTAAGTGCTAAGTGTTTTCTTTATTACTGGAATGTCATTTTTTTCTAGACAGCTAGGAAATTAAAAGGATTTTGCAGTTTTTAATTTTTGAGTTTGTACAGGATGAACTATAATACCTTGTTTTTTCAAAAGGGACTTACAAAATATATCAGTCAATTGTAGTTTGTAAAACTTACTGTGTTGTAATTCAGACAGCTAAAAAAGTTTTAAAAAATTATCTTCCATACGAATTAGAAATTTGAACATATACAGTATCGTGGATATTTGATATTAAGGAAGTACTGTTTGCCTTTTTTCCCCCAGGTATGATCGTGTTTGGTTATATTAAAAATGGTGCCTTTATCTTTTAGAGATACCTTTGAAATATGGATGAAATAATTAGGTATCTGGAATATGCACAAAATAATACGGGATGGCTTTATGGATAAAACAAGAGTGACCCTGAGTTTTCTACCTACTGTTGCAGATGACTAAAATAGTTTGTGATGGAATTAGGAAAATATTAATTTCTACAGATCTGCCAATTTAGATTGAATACCGGAGAGTTCTTTTTTACCTCCCCCAGCCTATATTTGTATCTTTTTCCTCTTACAGTGAGAACCTCAGTTCCCAAATCTGTAGCTATCTTTTGTCAGAATATGAAGATGATAAGAATTTGGATCTTTGATGAGATAAACCAGTGGATTAACCCTGCATTTAATTGCTCTATACTGGGATTTCTTGTGAGGGATAACAAATAATTTTTTTATTGTGATAAAATATACATTAGACTTACTGTTTTTTAATCATTTTCAGTGTACAGTTTATTGGCATTAAGTATGTGCACATTGTGCAACCATCACCTTCGTCCATCTCCAGAACTTTTTTTAAGATTCTATTGTCAAGTAATCCCTACACCCAACATGGGGCTCGAATTTAGAACTGCGAGATCAAGAGTTGCATGCTTCTCCGACTGAGCCAGCCAGGTGCCTGAGAATTTTTTTTATCTTACCAAACTGAAACTTCATTCCCATTAAACAGTAACTTCCATTCTCCCATTTCCCAATTCCTGGCAACTCCCATTCTACTTCGGTCTCTGTGAATTTGATTGCTCTAGGTACCTCATAAAAGTGCAATTATACAGTGTTTGTCTTCAATATACCAGTGTTTGACTGGTTTATTTCACATAGCATAATGTCCTTGCCTTAATCTGTTCCGTCTGCCATAACAAACTACCATAGACTGGGTCGCTTAAACAATTTATTTCTCACAGTTGTGGAAAGTCCAAAATCAGGGTGCCAGCTGATTCTGTATCTGATCAGGGCTGGCTTTCTTGGTTCACAGATGGCTGTCCTCTCACTGTGTCCTCATATGGCAGAAGGGGTGAGAGAGCTTTTTGGGATGTCTTATGTAATGACACTAATCCCATTCATGAGGGCTCTAAATCACCTCCCAAAGGCCCCACATCCTCATATCACTGAGGATTAGGATTTCAACATGAATTTTGGGCTTATTTCATCAAAGATCCAGATTGTTTTCACCTTCATATTCTGACAAAAGATAGCTACAGATTAGGGAACTAGGGTTCTCACTGCCGGAGAAAAAAGATACAAATATAGAATGGAGGAGGTAAAAAAACTCAGCATTCAGTCCATAACAGCGCTCAGAGCTTATCCATGTTAGAGACTGTGTCAGTTTCCTTCCTCCATTGTATTTAATACCACTTTGTTTATCCAATCATCTGTTGATACATATTTGGATTGTTCCCACTTTTTGGCTATCATGAATAATGCTGCTATTCAACATTGGTGTTCCAATATCTATTCAAGTCCCTTAGAGTATTTGGGTCTGTAGCCAGAAGTGCAATTGCTGAATCATAAGCTAATTCTGTGTTTAACTTTTTGAGAAGCACCATACTGTTCCACAGTGGCTGTTCTGTTTTACATTTTCACCAGCAGTGTACATGGGTTTTAATTTCTCCACATTCTCCCCAACACTATTTTTGGTTTTTGGTTTTGATAATAGCCATTCTAACGGATATGAAGTGGTGTCTCGATGTGGTTTTGATTTATATTTTCCTGATGACTGGCTATGTTGCACATCTTTTTATGTGTTTTTGTCTGTTTGTATATCTCCTTTAAGAGAAATGTTTTTCCAATTCCCTTGCCTATTTTTAATTTTTTTTTTTAATTGATGAGTTTCAGGAGTTCTATGTATATTCTGGATATAATTCCTTGTCAGGTATATGATTTGCACATATTTTCTCTCATTCCATGGGTTGCCTTTTCACTTTTGTGTCCTTTGATGCACGAAAAGTTTTTATTTTGACGATGTTCAATTTATCCTTTTTTCAGCATCATAGTCAAGAAATCATTGCCAAATCCAATGTCCTGAGGCCTTTTTCCCTGTTTTCTTAAAATTTTATGTCTAATGTTTAGGTCTTTGATCCATTTTAAGTTAATTTTTGTAAATGGTGTAAGATAAGAGGTCAACCTTCATTCTTTTGCACATGGATATCTAGTTTTCCTAGCACCAGGTGTCGAAAAGACGTTGTCAATAAGCATTTGACCTTATGTGGGGGCCCATGTGACCATAGGCAGAATAGAATAGTGATTATCTCTGGATGCTGTTTCATTGGTCTGTGTGTCTGCGTTTATGTCAGCATCACACTGTTTTGATTATGGTAGCTTTGTAGTGTTTTTTGAAATAAGGAAGAGTGAAACCTCCAACTCCCCCCTCCCCCTGCCCAAGATTGTTTTGGCTATTCAGGTCCCTTCAGATTCCAATGTTAGGATTGATTTTCCTATTTCTGCAATAAATGGACCTAGACATTGATAGGGATTGCATTAAATCTGTGGATCACTTTGGGTAGTATTGATATCTTGACAGTAGTAAATCTTCTAGTTCGTGAACAAGGGATGTCTTTCCATTTTTTTTTAAATTTTCTTTTAGCAATGTTTTATAATTTTCAGTATATGTCTTTCACCTTATTGAGTAAATTTATTCATAAATGTTTTATTCTTTTTGATGCTATCATAAAGTGATTTGTTTACATGATTTCCTTTTGGGGTTGTTCATTGTTAGTGTTTAGAAGCACAGTTGAGTTGTGTGTGTTGATTTTGTGTTCTGCAACTTTGCTGAGATTATAAGGAATTGTATTCCTTAAGTAGAGTGCTAAGATGTTTGAAAATCCCTTTTCTTTGACTAAGAACGTATCACCTAGAAATCTGATGAGAGCTCAGATACAGGGTTTACCCCTCAGACACTCTGCCCTACCTGTCTGTACAGGTTGGCTGCTTGTGTAGGTTAGGTCTCGTGCAGTAGTATGTTATTTGTGCTTAATGTCATTGTGTTAAGTCCCTTCTTAATTCTGTTTCTTGCATATTCATCAGCACAGGACAAGAAACCTGAAGTCTGATTATCCTGGAGAGTGTACACCCTATACCAGTGTGTCATCGGATGAGAAAATTTGTTGCCATCTGATTTAGTTTTTGTTGGTTCTCCTAACCTGTTTATTAGGATTCTAAGAAAATAGGGCAAATAAATTATTTCCAGGGGAATGTGGATGGGGTAAAGGAGTAACGTGGTAGGGAAACTTTTTACATTGTTAAATAAAAAATGGATATTTTGGTTTGTGAGTTAGAATGCTGTTGGTGTTCTGACTTAAGGTTTGTGTTTGATTAATGTTAGGTTCTTTTCGCAGTGCAAGGTATCTACTGCTGGCATGTAGTTGTAGGGGCTTCTTTACAACCATGTGTGATGTGGTGGTTTGTGCTGCTGAGCAGCTGTGTGTCTGATTCCTTTTAAGATTATATGGGTATATTGTTAAAGTGTTTCTGTGCTAGGCTTGGTGACATTGCATTTTTTGGAAATCATCAAAATTTAGTTAAATTACCATAGTAGGATGTTTCCTGGGGATTGATGATGTAGATTAAAACATCTTTGTTTTATCCAACAATAGAACTGAATTACATGGGTAGGAAAACCAACAGGCATTTCCTGTCCTGTTTATCAAAACAGTCTTTTAAAGAATGTGTAAAGTGCTTTACTTAAACAAATCCGCTGTGTTGACTTCCGGTGGAAGATGATGATCTAAGTCCATGTGTTAAAACAGACAAACACACACCGAAATGACCAACAAGATAATGGGAGAGTTCAGTCTCCTTGGAAACCCTGGAAGCATGCCATAACTAAACTAAAAAGAATTTTGGCAGGAAAAGGTACAAATGAGAAAGAAATATAGTGAGGGAAGTTCTTTCTGGTTAGCTTGGTGTTCATTTATGTGGTTGAGAAGCCATCCTGGGGTATGAGGAAAGACCTATTTTGAGCTAGAATTAAGGGTGGTCCATAGGGTAGTTGATTGGTATGAGATTTTGTACTTTGAAGCAAGGATTGAAAACTAAGTGACTCAATGCTTCTCACCAAGGAGAATATCTGTAAAGAGGGGCTAGCTCCACATGGTTGTAGGAGAGAGACTAGCCGTGAAGCATAGAGTTGAAAACTTCCTGCTCTGAAGCTACCTTATTTGGCCTGCAGGGCTGTGACTTGACCACTTACTGCTGAATCTATATGGTGACCAAGGAAGTGTGGCGGGCGGCCTCTAAGATTGCCCCCAATGATCCTTGCCTCCTGGTATTCATGTCTTTTATCTAATCCCCTGACCTTGAGTGTGGCTGGACCTGGTGGTTTCTCCAAGTATGACAAAAGTGAATGGATTAACTTGATGGCAAAACTTTTGAGGTTAGGTTACAAAAAGGCTTTGGCTTTCATGTGGGGCTGTCCTCTTTCATTTGCTCTGAGGGAAACAATCTACCATTTTGTAAGCTTCTCTGTGGAGCTTATGAGGCAAGGAGCTGGTGTTTCTGGCCAACAGTCAGTGAAGACCTGATGACTGCCAGCAGTCACGTGTTTGAACTTGAACTGCAAGCAGATCCTTCCACCATCAAGTTTGAAGATGATAGAGGCCCTGGCTGACACATTGACTGCAGACTTGTGAAAGATCCTGAGCTGGATGCCCCCAGCTAAGCCACACTCAGATTCCTGATCCACAGAAACAGAGGGAGTAGAGTACATGTTTGTTGTTTTAAGCTGCTAAATTTGGGGTAATTTGTTAGGCAGCAGTTGAGAAACTAATACAGGAAGTAACCATGTGAACACACACACCCCCACCCTAGAGGATTGAACTTGGTTCTAAATGTTTTCTGATTAACCTAAGACAATGCCCAAATGTTACATAAACATACACCTTTCTCTATAAAGATGAACATATGAAAAGGTGGACACATACAGGCTCAGTCTAAAAGAAGGTGACCAGTGTGAGCAGGTGATTTCCTGTGATAGGGACTTATTTCAAAAAACAAGAGAAAATGTTGCAATTTAAAAAACAACTAATTACTGTTCTCAAGGAGACTCCTGAACACTTGAACAACAGCAACAACAAAAAAAATCAGAGAGCAGGAAAGAGTTCTTAAGTGAAATTTGTGCTTCTTAACTGTTAACTTTTTGGAGTGGTAGCAGAGGGTTTTAGAAATAGTCCCACAGTTCAGAGGAGAAAATGAGATGAAAATTATATAGGCATAAGTATAAGAAACACAAAGAGTAGATCCAATGTATAATAAAGGTTCAGAGTGAGAGATCAGAGCAAACATATAAAAGATAAAGTCAGAGAAACAGTAAAAATTTTCCTAGAGAGAACAGGTCAAAAGGGCTCAGGGAATATATAGCTAACATTTATTGAACACTTATTATGTACCAAGTATTTTTCACATTGAAACTCATTTGAAATTCTCTACAACCCCCATGAGATAGGGTCTTTTAATATTCTTCTACAAATAATTAAAGTGCATACCAAGCAAAATAAATGAGATCCATACCTAGGAATAGCCTAATGGATTTCAAAGATTTCAAAACTTTAAGGTATAGAAATAAATAGTACAAGTATCCTGACAAGAAGCAAGTTACCTGCAAAGGAAGGTGTATCAGATGAGCATTTCATTTGTCTTCTGTATGCTAGCACTACGTGTGGCTGTTAAATCCGTTAGGTAAAATACAATAAATCCATTTCCTCAGTTTAAGTGCTCAATAGCTATGCGTGGCTAGTGGCTACCGTGTTGGACAGTGCAAAATAGAACATTTCTGTTACAGTAGAAAGTTTTGTTGGACAGCACGGTGCTAAAAGATAGTGGAGTGGCATTTAGAAAACCCTGAGGAGAAAGCTGTTACAACCTAAGAATCTTAAATTGCTAAAACTTCACATAGGCAGGATAACAGAATGGCAATTTTCAGGCTTGTAATGATTGAAAGTGTGTCACTCGAGTACTTTTCTTGAAAAAATTCTACTCTTAGTATATCCGGGCAGCTGGGAAGTCAGCAACTCAGAAGCATGATGAATCAGCTTCAGAGTCCTGTTTGTTTAACCCTCTGTTTCTCAGAATAACCCAAGATACACAAAAGGGAAAATCTCCGTTCATGGCAGATCTGAAGAGAATGTCCTTCATAAGCTAAATTTCAGAGTGTCAGAGCAATGATTACAGCCTCCTACAGCTCAACTCCAGAGCTAGCCACAGAAAACAGCTTTTATTTTAAGGACAATTAATCCACTGAAACCGCTTTTGTTGAAATCGCACAGAGAATCTTCATGCCACCAAATCCAAGCTTACTTCTCAGCCCTCACTTTACTTGATCTGGACACTTTTTGGACACAGTTCATCCCTGCCTCCTTTTAGAAACACTTTGCCTGGCTTCCGCAAAAGCTCTTCCTACCTTACTGGTAGTTCCCTGTGCAGTGTCCTTTACTAGCTAGCTTAGTGCTAGGTGCGGGAGAGCTCAAGGCCCAGTCCTCAGGCCACACCTCTTGTTTTCTGTAATCATTCACCAGGAAATCATATCTAGTCTTTAAATGCCTTCTGTTAGCCGATGATGCCTTAATTTATGTCTCTCCTTCCTTCCCTAAACTGCTCTCAAATCTATCTAGCTGCCCGTGTGACATTTCTACTGCATGTGTGGTTGAAATCCATACTAAAGTTATAAAAATGAAATTCTTGGCTCCTTTCTTAACCAGAACCTGCTATTTGCTGGTGTGTCTCTTGCCAGTAAATGACACTGCTTTTCCTCCATTGGGCTGGGTTCCTAGACCTTGGAATCATCCTTTGATAACCTCCATCCATCCGTTAATTCTGGCAGTGCTCTCTTCAGAATGTGTTCTGAATCTGTCCATCTTTGTGGCCACCACCTTAGCTCAGACCATCATCATCTTTGCTTATGCTACTGCAGTAATTTAGGAACCATTCTCCTTCCCCACCCCCACCCCCCATTTTGTGCTGCAGTCGCACAACAGATAATCCCTTTAAAACAAGATAGAAATTCTGCAAGGACTTCTTCTCATTCTTAAAACAAAGCCACAGTCCTTCTACCATGGCCTACGAGGCTGTATGTATATCTGGCCTCGGCCAAATGCTCCGTCTCCTCTACCACCTTATTATGTAATTAGTCTTGTCAAATATAGCAACATTTCTACTTAGGCTGCCTGCTTGAAATACTTTCCTTTACAGGTTTGGATGACTAATTCCCTGTTTGGTCTCTGCCTAAGTTACCTCCTCAGAGAGGCTTTCTCTGACCACTCTACCTGAAATAATGCCCCACCCTCATTACTTTTATTCTCTTGTTGGTCTTTGTATTTTTCTATTTTTATTTCTGTTCTATTTATACTGCCCTGATACATTTTATATTTATTTGTTTATGTCTCCATCGCTAGCATGTATGTTCCATGAAGGCAGGGATATTTATTTACTCTTGTACCCCCAGCAGCTAGAAATGCTAGCTTGACCTAGAGTCCCTAGCATGTGGTAGGTGCTCACTCAAATATTGTGGAAGGAATGACCATCCTAAAAATGAGCAAAACAACAAGTGCACAAGATTTATAAAAAACACCAGTTTCCAGAATTAGAGGAATAAATCTTTAGTTCAAGTAAATGGAGAAAAACCTTTAATGTAGAACTTTATTTTTCAATGAGATTCATGAAAGAAATTGCATCTTTGAGAATGGAATCATGTGAAAATCTCAAATCATTGGAAAAGCATGATTACAATTATTTTAAAAAGTTTAGTAGAGACCATGAATTGCAGTGCAAATATAATTTGCACTGGTCAGGAGTATCACTTTGAACAAACTAACCTGCCTCAGCTGAGAGAAAAAGGATGAAAAAGGGAAAAGATGGGGAAAAAGAATTTTCTGGACTAAATGTCTTTTTTTTTGTAGTAGTATGTGATGTATTCCTTTTGGTTGAGAATTTTGGTGAAATCATTCATGACCAATGGAAGTTAACTTCTTTCTTTAAACCTGCCATTTACACGCTATTAAAGAATACTTGATATAAGGCAAACATCAGTCTATTAATGTTCCTAAGTACATTCAACCACCATGAGAACCTGGACATTATTCTTCTTGCTTTCATCTTTAGCTCTCCACACCTTATCAGTGATCAAGCCTTGAGAAGCCTTGCATCGTATACTTCATCAATGTATTTTAAAATCTGTACACTTCTGTCCCCTCTTTGTGTCTCCATGGTTTAGTTAATGGAACAGGTGATATTAATAAAACCAACTTTATAGGTTTGTTGTGAGGGTTAAATACCTAACATACAATAAGTGCGTTTTAGATGTTTGCTACTTATGATAATACTGTTACTGCACTGTCCTGGCTCAGATCACTGTCATTGCTTACCCCGATTTCTGGAGTGACTCCAGATTGGTCTTCAGACTTCCCTCTGCTTACCCTTCTCCCAGTTCCCACTTCTCTTCACTTCAGTCCGAGTAATCTAAAGGCACGTCTAATTGGATTACTCGTATTTAAAACAGCACAGTGAGCTCCCTTTAATCATTGGGGTAAAGTCTGTAAAATTTTCTGTAACATACCTTAATGATCTCTAACTTCTTTCTGTAAATAGGCTTCCCCTTTGTACCGGGTTTGTAGGTGAGCAGGAGGAATCCTGTCAAAACAAAGTGGAGTTGGGTGTGACTCTGCCAAGACAGATGGACAGTGAAGGGCTTTCTGGTTCTTCTAGCATGGCCATAATAATCCTAGTTTGTAAATATTTTAGGCAGATACTAATAACCAGGTGCCCATTCTAGTTAAAAAATATCTTAAGGCATGCATACATAGATGCACAAGCTTTGTGCAGTACTGCTCTGTATAATCTCCATGGAAACTATTTGGATTATATTTTGATAAGGCAACTTTAATGAGGTGATTTGCTTTGTGGTTTGAATTATGAGCCACTTAAAAGTTAGTGAACATCTAATAAAGATGGTCACTTTAGGTTTAGAATGGTCAGTTTCAAGTTCTTCATTCTAACATTATATATAACATAAATACACCAAGGCTTGTTTGTTACAATCACACCTGTAGAGTAAATGTATTAGCAACTCTTTATCTTTCTGTTCTTTGTTGCAGGAGGGTATGGTTCCATTCCATTTTATCCAAACATGATATCAGATTATCCAGGAACAAGTTAAAAAGAAGGGAGACTGGTTCCAGAACACATCTCTGGAAATTACCCTATGGACCCTGACTCTCATGGCAACATTACAATGTAGGTTCTGTATGAGCATCAATAGCCAGTGGTCTTTTTTGAGCCTATCACGTAACATGTTCCTGTTCACTGAGTCAGAGGTTGAAAAAAGGTGTTTAAAAAGGCTGTTAGCACTTACTTTATTGTTGAAAATCATAATGTAATCAAAGTGATATTTTAGTCCAGAGACCTAGGAGTACAGAATCTTAACCTGCAGCCTGAGGCTTCTTGAGTGTACAGACGGTCGCTGACTTAATGATGGTTTGACCTACGATTTTTCAGCTTTATGATGGTGCGAAGGCAATATGCATTCCTAGAAACTGAACGTTGAATTTTGATCTTTTCCTGGGCTAGCAATAGATGGTAGGGTATTTGCTCCCAGTTGGCCATGTGATCACAAGGGTAAACAGCGAATATGCTTAACAGTGATTCCGTATCTATCATATAATCATTTTGTTTTTCACTTTCAGTATAGTTATTCAATAACTTAATGAGCTATTTAACACATTATCAAAACAGACTTTGAATTAGATAATTTTCCCAATTATAGGCTAATGTAAATGGTCTGAGCACATTTAAGGTAAGCTAGGCTGAGCTACGATGTTTGGTAAGTTAGGTGCATTTACGTGCACTTCAGCTTATGATGGGTTTATTGGGCTGTAACCCCGTCTTAGGTCGAGAGTATCTGTATATGCAAAGAAGCAGCAAAGCAGGGCAGTTATGACACTTTACTACTTTGGGCTTCAGCCTCAGTCTCCAGGGAGCTTTGCTGGACCATTTGGAGAACTTTACCTAAGCTAGATTGGCCTCAATAGCCTAGAAACAGGTAAGGTTACAATGCTTGCTTCTGCTTTGTGCAGCAAAGCCCAAAGCCCAGCCAACATCTCCTGCCTATCACGTGCCTGATTCAAGGTTCATTTCTTTACATGTATTGCTTGTTTAGCCCTCAAAGCTACTCTGTGAGATAGGTATTTAAAGATGAGGAAACTGAATCTTTAAGAGCCTAGTTACTTCCTCAGGGTCTTAACAGGCAGGTGAAGTGAAGAAATGTCCAGTCTGACTTCTCATCATTTCCTGCACAGGTTTCTTATAGATACGGCCCCAAGAATGTATTACAGGTATGCTAAGACAGTGATCCCTCAGTTCCTGTGGGGTGCATGCTGAGCTGGATGGGGGGTGCTTCGCTGACTAGAGTTCCTGAGCAGACATGAACAGCCTAATCTTATCTTTACACTAGCGTGCCTTACAAACAGTGTATTCTGTGTGTGCCCTGACATGAGAAAGATCGACACACTGGCCTGCTCCACTGAAAGTAACAAGTCAGCAAGGGGGAACATTAGGCGCCAGTTCTTATAGCCATCCTCCTTTCAGCCTCTCAGGTTACGGTAATAACCCCCAGTCAGTGCCAAGTAGGCAAGAAAACTTCAGGATGGTCTGGAAGGGAGAGAGGAAGAAATGGTTGGAGCCCACTTCCCCAAGAGCAGGTGAGTAGGTCAAGCCTTACTTACTTCATAGGAGCAAGAGATTCCTAAAAGGATGGCACATACTTCACTTGCTTTTTAGGCCGAAATAAAATGTTCTTAAATCTTGAACAGAGCACTTTAGTGGAAGGGGTGGACCTGACCTTTCAGAAAAGGTAACAAAAACTTTGAGCTCCCTCTAGAGGTCAACAGTGATAAAGGAGCATCATAATGGGAAGTAACCTAAAGCTAGTCTACCCCTTCAGCAAGAAACTAGCATTTTATAGATGTATTATCCAGGAAAATACTTTCTTACATTGGGGAGTAGTTAGTTGCCTTTGAGAAGAAATTTGGGTTAATCATATTTTAATAGCTATGTGGGGTCATTCCTAAAATTCAGTGTTTGCTGTGTTATGGTATATTGAACTAATAAAGGAGAAAAGATCATGATAATAGATTGTGTCCAGACATAATAGCATGCTTTTAATTTACTTTTTTTTTTTTTTTTTTTTTTGAGAGAGGGTACGTGTGCAGGGATGAGGGTAGGCGCAGAGACAGAGGGAGAGAGAGAATCTTAAGCAGGCTCTATATCCAGGGCAGAGCCCAGTGCACGGCTGGATCTCACAACTGTGAGATCATGACCTGAGCCAAAATCAAGAGTTGGATGCTTAACCAACGGAGCCACGCAGGTACCCTCAAATTAGCATGCTTGGAGCTCTGAGTGTTGAAGCAGATCAGATCAAAATGAGAATTAATTTCTGTGCTATTGTGTGCCAGAACATTTTGACTTTAGCAGAGATAAAGGTGATGAGTATACCCACTGTGTTCTCATCCCTACCTCTCCAACATCTGAAAAGAAAAGAACAGTGAATACCAGGAGATTAATATTCTGAGGTTCAAGTTGCCAGGCATATGTTAAAACTTCTAAGAAAGCTAACATACAATTTAAGTTTTAGAACCTCAGTTGATCAAATGAGAAATCTGTTTCAGCACAAATATCTTCCTCTGGATCAGATACTTCATGGATAAGAATTAGTTATGGTGCTGACCTTTACTGTGTTTACTCCTTTTGTTCCCAGTATTGTTTATTCTTCTCTTCAGAACTCACCGAGAAAGTTCAGTTCTTAAACTTTAGTGTGTAACTATAGAATGAAGAAGTTAGAAGTCATGTTTAATTTGTGGTAATATTCAGAATATATGAAAGTTACATTTTTTTAAAGTTCCTGAAGTGCTTAAAAAAAAAACCCAGAAGGATGGGAACATCCCACAAAGGGACCCAGGAGCCAACCTGAATGCTCTCAGTGGCCAAATCTGGAATAATTTGAACAATACAGTAAACTTCATAGTATGATTATAACCCAAAATATGAAATAAATAAGTATGAGTTCATACTGATAACTAAATAAAGAAGTGGGAGAGAAAAGACAAATTTCCCCTAGAGAAGAATTCTGAATATGTAGATATTCCTCCTCAAGGCAGTAGTGCTTAATATCTCCATCCCTTAAATGTAGGCTGCGCTTAATAACTTCCTACCAGAGTACCTTACTGGGGGACGGGTACTTTATAGTGGAGAAACCTGGCAGACAGCATCATGGCCAGATAATCTAGGTTATCATCAATAAGTCCATATTGATAAGATGTAACTTCGCATGATGTAGTAAGAATGACATTTCGTCTCTGTGATCTTCCTGCCAATAAGCCATAATGGCAGTGTGGCCAGGAGAAAAACAATATCAAATTTAGGGACATGCTGTAAAGCACCTGGCCATTACTCTTCAAAACTGTCAAGGTCACCACCGAAGAGAAAGTGTCACAGACCGGAGGAAGCTAGAGACAAGATGACTAAATACAATATGGAATCCTACATGGGATCCTGGAACTGAAAAAAAGGTACTAGGGAAAGATGACTGAAATCTGAATAAAGTGTGGAGTTCAGTTAATATTCCAGTGTTGGTTCTTCATTTGTGACAGGTAAACCATAGCAATGTAAGGTGAAGGTGTATGGGAACTCTCCGTACCGTCTTTGCAACTCTTAATGTAAATCTAAAATTAGGCTAAAATTAATTTGTGGAAAATAAAGATCCAGCTCAGTTAATTCTTATGCTGTGTAGCTTTTGTTCAGTGATGTTTGAAAACTCCCCAGGTGTTTTGAAAAATGGAGAACTTCTCTGCTATGTGTATATGTATCATCACTTGCAGTTAAGTAGTTTGTGACTTTTATGTATAAAAGTGAGAAAGACCCTATCTCATAGAAGTGTAGTGAGTAGTTTCCAACGATACGAGCATATCCAGCACCATAGTTTCCTGCTGTAGCAGCGGCGGGAGTTGAGCAGAGCAGAATCATGCTTCATTGCTTCAGTCCCATTCTGTTTTCACATTGATTGGCTTATAACTTACAGAAAGTAACTTTCATTAAGTCACTATTGTTGTGAATTCCAGGTTACAAAGAAATAAATCTGAGATCAATTTTTGTCAGAGTGAGGTCCCTGACAGAGATCCATGGTCATGGGTGGAGTTAACGCAGTTTTTGCAGACGTGTTGTCTTACAGGTCTTTAATTTTCCATATTTGAAGTTTCCTGATAAAAGCACGTTATTTTTCTCCAGCCATCATTCTGTTTTCTTCCTCCCCTAAATGTATGAAGTGTCTGAATACGTGTTATATGCTCTGTGAAAGATAAATTCTCTGAAGAGAGAAATCATCTTTCAGTGTTTCTTGGCAAATGAAATTTCATTGCCAGTTTTGAAGTTCACAATTAACTTATGGTCGAATTATTTTTTTTAAGTTTATTTATTTATTTTGAGTGAATGAGTGAGTGAGAGGAGGTGCAGGGGAGGAGCAGAGAGAGACAACCCCAAGCAGGCTCCGGGCTGTCAGTGCAGAACCTGATGTGGGGCTCGCTCTCACAAACCTTGAGATCATAACCTGAGCCAAAAATCAAGAGTTGGACACTTAACTGACTGAGCCACTCGGGTGCCCCACTCGAGGTCGAATTATTAATAGCAGAGCTGAGACTACATCTCCAGGTGTCTTACTGTTTTTACCTAGTAGTTAATGAAGGGCCAAGGGAAAGTGTGAAAAGGGAGGAGGATTTAAAGAAAAATTAGAGCAAAATGTGAAAAGATATTGGCAAAATAAGAACATCTGATGTTTCCCTTGTATTCTTATTCTTCTATTCTTTAATGGTCTAGACATCAGTGAGCATCTTTATACTTTTTTTTTTTTTTTTTTTTTTTAATGTTTGGATTATTGGGGCACCTGGGTGGCTCAAGTCGGTTCAGTGTCTGACTTCAGCTCAGGTCATGATCTCACATCACAGTCCATGAGTTTGAGCCCTGTGTCGGGCTCTGTGCTGACAGCTCAGAGCCTGGAACTTGCTTTGGATTCTGTGTCTCCCTCTTTCTCTGCCCCTCCCCAGCTCGCTCTCTCTTCCTCTCTCTCTCTCAGAAGTAAATAGACATTTAAAACATTTAAAGTAAAATAAAATTTTTGGATTATTATAGTAGGATGATTTCTGGAACTGACATGAAGTTCCAAGAGAATGAATGCTTTGTGGCTGTTGGTATAAATTATGAAATAGTTTTCCAAAATAACAAGATATACTTCTCTACAGTGCAGGTAGAGCAATTTATATTTCTCCTCTAGATTAAGAGATAGAAAATGGTGTGTTATTTAAAAATTAATTTGAGGGGCACCTGGGTGTCTCAGTTGGTTAAGCATCAGACTTTGGCTCAAGTCATGATCTAGTGGTTTGTGGGTTCAAGCCCCACATCGGGCTCTGTGCTGACAGCTCAGAGCCTGGAGCCTGCTTCAGATTCTGTCTCCCCATCTCTCTCTGCCCCTCCCCTGCTCATATTCATTCATATTCATATTTTCTCTCCCTCTCTCTCAAAAATAAATAAAAAAATTAATTTGAGTGGATATTTTATTATATTTTACGAGTATTGCTCTTCTGTGAATGGTCTTCCCCATGTTGTACGAGCTGTTTTTGGAAATACAGGTATTTTTCTTAGCCACTTGTCTTTAGTTATTGTGTAAAAGTCACATTTTTCTTTCATTATCTATATATATATGCTTCTTCTGATGTATTTATACCCCTCTAGAGATCTAATATACATTTTTCCCCCCGATGGACTACATACAGAAGGGGTAAAGGATTGGGGAGAGGAAAGGTGATATTTATTTATCAGGCATTGTCATCTTTTTTTTTTTTTTTAATTTTAGTTATTCAACGTTTATTTATTTTTGAGACAGAGAGAGACAGAGCATGAACGGGGGAGGGGCAGAGAGAGAGGGAGACACAGAATCAGAAGCAGGCTCCAAGCTCCGAGCCATCAGCCCAGAGCCCGACGCGGGGCTCGAACTCAGGGACCGCGAGATCGTGACCTGAGCTGAAGTCGGATGCCCAACCGACTGAGCCACCCAGGCGCCCCTAATTTTAGTCATTCAAATAGTGTGTAGTGATAACTCATGACTTAGAGATTCATCTGTTGTCAGGGTTTTCATGTTACTCTTACGGTAATGGTTATAGGCATGTTAACCTGGTCTCCCTCCCTGTCTTGAGCTTTGGAAACAAATTCCATAATGCTCTGATTGTTTTCATTTATGTTGTGTACAAATCAGATCAAACATGCTTTATATCTTTTTTTTTTTTTATCTCCATGATATAATGTAAGCAGCATTCTTTCTCAGTACAAATAGATTTTATTTTTTTGTGCTGAGAATGTAAGGTACACATAGACAAACTTTGGAAGGATGTATACTAAAATCATAGTCTGTCAGTAATGGGGTTAAGAGTGACGATTGTCTTTTTTTTTACAGAGCAGTTTGTGTAATTAAAAGAGTTAAATCCCATTGCAGATCTTACACAAATCATAGTATACATAAATACATCTCTACCTGTTTTACAGTTTGCACATGTTTGTTGAAAGACTGTTTAGTTATTATCTACGGTTATCTCTTAGTGTCAGGTTTTTTATTCTTTAAGTTGGTTAAAATGATCACTATATTATTTTTTTAACAAAAACAAAAAACAAATATTTTCATACTTAGGTTCCTGTAAATCTTTTTAAGTATTTTTATTGCAATACTGGTTTTTATCTTTTGCCTTAGAGTTGTAAGATTATCAAGTGGTTAGTTAGAATCAGTGGTTCTTAATCTTGAGCTAATTTTATTGTGGTTAGAGAATGTGGTCTTTAAATTTGAAATTAGAATTCTTTAAGGGACTGTCTGTCGCTCAGTGTATGAGTTTTTTAATTGCATAGCTCTTTGGAAGATACATGTTCTTCTGTATTGGTATAAAGTTCTCTGTATGTGTGTATCAGTTTGATCTTTCAAGTGTGTATACTTTCTCCTCCCCTCCCCCTTCTTCCCTTCTCCCTTTTTTGATCCGTCAGGCATGGAGAGGGATGTCAGTCTTCTGCTGTAGTTACAATTTTTGTCAATTCCTTTATTTCTAAAACCCTAAAATATATATAGTAAAAATATGTGGAAAGATTCATGGCTGTTAACGTCTTTAGCTTACTTTTTATCATTATATACATATTATAAACTCTGTCATACTGAATTTCTTTTTACTTAATTTAACCAGTGGTTGGAAGCATTAGTGGCATTTACTAGGCATGGGCCAAGTGTGCTAGCTCTTTGGCAGTTTGCGGGACAATCTTGAACAAAAAAAAATCGTCCCATGGTCTGCATGACTTAGAATATTCTGCCAAATGCTTTTGGTGCTGGAAAAAACTTACTAATATTTTCTAAGCCTAAAATCTGTTTTATTTATCACATAGTATTTTGCATGGGTTTAATATATATACTGATGTGTGCTATGTAAATCAAGGGAACATTGTACTTTGAAATACTAGAATTTTACAAAGAATTCTTCATGATTTTCCAGTCACATCACCAGTGCAAGGCTGTTGATGTTTTTTGAGTTACCACTATTGTATACCTGTATAAGTCTGCATTTATAACTGATCTATTGTGATTATTCTACATAGAGTGTCGTCATGCTCACATTTACATATTGGTGGAGGGCTTTTTTATTTTGTTTTTCAGTATTTTCCACCTTTTTTTTTCTGGGACTGCAGTGATCCACATGGTAGAACACTTGATATTATCTTACAAGTCAGGTCTTTGTTCTTTTTTCCTGCTTTGCTCTTGCTTTTTTTTTTTTTCCTCCCCCCTATAATAGCCCTTTGAGTTCTTGATCTTTCCTACTGCAGTATCTAGTTGGTTAATGCCACCCAGTGTATCTTCATTTCAGGTAGTGTATTTTTCATTTCTAGATGTTCCTTGTCTTTTCTCTTACATTTCTCAACATGTTTATACTTCATTCTGTGTTCTGGAGCATATTTACAATAGTTGTTTTAAGGTTCTTGTCTGATAGGACCTTAATTCCATCATTTTTGTCATTTCGGGTCCTTCTGGTTATGGGTCACGTATTGCTGCTGCTTTACATAACTGGTGATTTTGGATTAGATGCCAAACGTTGTGAATTTACATTGTTGAGTATTGGGTTTTGTTCTAGCACATAGTTAAGTTGTTTGAGATACATTTGATTCTTTCAAAGTCTGTTTTTAGCTTTGTTAGGACAAATTCAGTCTTTTGTGTTGATGTAGTTCCACTTACTAAGGTGATGCTCTTCTGAAGACTTTACTTGGTGCTTCATTAATTATGAGGTTTCTCTACTCCAGCTGGTAGGGATCCCCTAATAGTTCTGAGCCCTCAAAAGCTTTCTAGTGGTTCTTTTCTAGGCCTTGTGCAGTGTCACCACAAATGCTCAGATTCAGTTAAAGAACCCAAGTGTCCTCTCTCTTTCTGTGCTCTGCTTCAAATTCCCCCGATTTCTGTTTTCCATAACCCCCAGTTTCTGTCTCCACAACTAAGTGAGATTGCTGCTCTGTCTGACTGCCCTGTCCAGAAAGTAAAGGGCGTTAAATATGACTCACTTCTTTCTCTTGTCTAAGGGTTCACAGTCCGACAACATTTTTGTTCCGTTTTCTAGTCCTTCCCAGCAAGAGGATGCATCCAGATTGTCTTAGTCTCTCCCTCATGGCCAGAAGCAGAAACTAACCCCTAACCCTCATTCTCACCCTCACCCACATGTCAGAGCTAATAATTATTTGCTCACCTAATACGTAGTAATTTTTGTTAATTACTACTATTGATATATACCATCTGCTAGTTTTCTGGCTGTACCCTGTTCTGTTTATTATACCACTTAGGAAATAGGGAAGACAGGTAACAAGAAATGTTGTGCCTGGTGAAATAAAAACAGACCAGTAATACTACTGTTGTCACTCGTACTGCCACCAACCACCACTCTGCCCCCAGAAGAAAGCAGTGATTTCAGCTTCCGAGAATGAAACCTGGCTGCCAGTGGTTTACAAAGAAAGGAAAGGGTTGGAAGAAATGAGAATTCCATTTTATAGAATACATTTTAATCCTTGATTTTATAAGATTTAATGAGTCAAAAACATTGTGTATATTAAGTTTTCTTACTAAAAATTTGTGCCTTTTAAGTGCTGTTGCCTGGAATTCGATCTATGCCTAAAATTGCTCTGTGTTGACTTCGGGCATAGTAGGGCAAACTGACTGATGTTCTTATAAAAAGATTAACATGGACAGTTTTTTCATTGTGAAATAACATTTTATTGGCCATAGGAAATAATCTTTTTTTTTTTTCCTTAAAAGAGGAAGTTTTTGTTCTTTGATTTTTGTTGTTTGTTGCTTTACACTGTTCAGCTAAGCAGTGGCTTGGTTGGCTGTTTCTCAGATTTTCTCTTAATTCATTGGCTTTTAGCAAGATGAAAAATAACAGACACCAATGTATTAAGAATATCTATAAATGGGGGCACCTGGGTGGCTCACTCTGTTAAGTGACCGACTTCAGCTCAGGTCATGATCTCACGGTTTGTGAGTTCGAGCCCCGCTTTGGGTTCTGTGCTGACAGCTCGGAGCCTGGAGCCTGCTTTGGATTCTGTGGCTCCCTCTCTCTCTGCCCCTCCCCCACTCATGCTCTGTCTCTGTCTTAGAAATAAATAAACATTAAAAAAAATTTTTTTTAAAGAATATCTATAAATTTGAGGGGTGCTTGGGTGCTTCAGTCGATACAGCGTCTGACCTCGGCTCAGGTCACGATCTCACAGTTCATGAGTTCGAGCCCCGCATTGGGCTCTGTGCTCACAGTTCAGAGCCTGGAGCCTGCTTCAGATTCTGTGTCTCCCCCTTTCTTGGCCCCTCCCTCACTTGTACTCTGTCTCTCTCAAAAATAAACGCTAAAAAATAATAATAATAAAGTGTGTATAAATAGAGAAAGTTGTATGCCTTTCACCCAATATTTTCCTTCCTCAGTGATTTACCTCAGTGATTTAGAGTGGGTTGACTTCTGTGGTAATATAGTATCTGGTTCTTGGCCCCTTTTTTTTTTGATAGGCTGGTGGTTAGTTTTGTTTCTAGGATTCCTCGGCCTGTCTCAAGTGTGCCTGTTAAAATTTTGTACCCTTGCTGTGAAGCTGCTTCAGTATTAAGCATTTATGACATCACTTTCTTTGGAGTTCTAGTTGTAAAATAGCCATTCCTGGGATAAGTGACCATTGTAAGAACAGATGTCGCCTTATTCCTGTTACAGTTGGCGCTAAAACACTAGTCTGTTTCTCTTCTTCCCTCCCCTTCTCTTTTCCTCCTCCCTTCTCTCTTACATGCACACAGACACACTTCTCTTTTCTTCCCCACCCTGTCACAGATTCAGTGACTGCATTATAACCAGCTATAACCAGTACTATCTTTAGCACCTTGGGGTATTATAATAAAGCCTACTGTTTTATTACTTGATTCTTGTTCTGTCTTCTGAGGATAACATAGATACAGAATCCTATCACCACCATTCCTATCCCACATCTCTTCAGTACTATTATAATGACCTCCCTGTTGACTTAATCATCTCTAGATTTTTCTCCTGTCCAGGTCACTTTAGAAGGATAAGATTTCTCCCCCATTGGAAATTAAGCACATCTTTCAGCAAGTCCCTCTTGCTTTCCAGTGCTCAGCAGGAAGGCTAGTCAGGCTAATTATACTGATCATTGACTTATCCTTTATTAAGTTACAGCCATAACAGCTCATCTAACTAACAAGAGTTGTAATTTCTTTAATTTAGGTGAATGCAACAATTTGGGAAAAAGATGAAGTAATTTAAATACTGAGCCAACTCTGCCTGTTATTCCATTGTGTGAACAGGAAAGTGAATCTGGTGTTGGTGTTAGGTGTGAGCATTTCACCAAGTTGAGAGTCAAAGAGAAGTATTTTTGGTGCAGCATGACTTTGTATGCAAATTAACTAGTTCATCTGGTGCATTAGCTAAAGAAACCATAAGCTAGCAATGCACTGGGGGAAGTTGGCTGAGCTGGACTGACAAGAGAAAGAATTTGCGTCTCCAAAGTGATGCTTGTCTGAGTGGTTTGAATTAAAGGTAATTTTTATGATGTATGGTTTTTAACCTTATTCCCTGATTTTAAAAAGAACCTGACCTTCAGGTAAGAAGTGACTCCATATATTGTGTCTGCTATTGTTAGCTTCTATTTATTTTCTCTCTCAAAGTGTACCCTAATGTACTTTAAGTGCAGGTCTCTTGTATGGTTTTAAACCTTCACTACAGAATACAGAGCACCCAATGAATGGCTTTTATGTGTGATTTCTTATTTGGCTCATTGCTTGTGCAACAGTATGTTGTTTAATATTTACATATTAAATATTTAATAATTACATTGTAGCTTTTCCAGCTTTGTTTTATTGCTGATACTTAGTTTTGTGCCGTTGTGATTGGGAAATGTACTTGGTATGATTCAAGTGTTCTTAAATTTGTCATATTCGTTAGGTCTCTTTTTTATGTGATTTAACTGGGGGATTCCCCTGTGTGTACTTGAAGAAAATGTGTATTCTGTTTTTCTTGGATGGAATGTTTTATATATATACACACACGTATATATGTATATATGTGTATATATTTATATATATGTACATATTTATATATGAATATATGTATTAGAAAAATATATACATATATTTTAAAGTATATATTTATATATTTTAGAACCCTGTATTCTTAAGTATGCTTCAAGTAAAAAATGTTGTTGAAAAAGAAAAAAAATAACTGAGGATACTCACTTAAAGCATGTCAGAGGGGAGGTGGGTGGGGGAATGGATGAAATAGGTGAAGGGGATTAAGAGTACACTTAATCTTGATGAGCAAAATAGAATGGCTTTTTAAATAATTATGTTTGTCTTTACAGATTAGTCTGATATATTCAGTTTCACACTTTTATGTTACATATACGAACACTAAATTTATTTTTTCCTCCTGATACCGCTGACCACGGTGGGCTTCTGAGATGAGGTGGTTTTTTTTGTTTTTTGTTTTTAATTTTTTTTAACATTGATTTATTATTGAGAGACAAGAGAGACACAGAGCGTGAGCATGGGAGGGGTAGGGAGAGGGAGAGACAGAATCTGAAGTAGGCTCCAGGCTCTGAGCCGTCAGCACAGACCCCGACGTGGGGCTCGAACTCACAAACTGTGAGATCATGACCTGAGCCGAAGTCGGTCGCCCAACCAACTGAGCCACCCAGGCACCCCTGGGATCAGGTTTTTAATCTGGAAGTGGGGTGCTGTCCACACCTTCTGAAATTACATGCACATTTTTGTGTACACTTAAGCATGCAGTTTTTTGGCACGACACGTGTAACTTTCAGTAGGCTCTCAGAGTATTCCAAAAAGGTAAAGTGCCTTGGACCTAGACAATGAAGGAAGCAAAGAAAGCTTTCCAAAATCAAGCTGTTCTTGGAAAAATCACTAAAAAGAAAACTATAAAATGGAGTGTTGGACAGGTTATTAGTAAAGATACGTTGATCAGTAATTTTTAAAATTGAAGATGTATAGTGTTCTTTATTATAGCAAATCAACATTCTTAAATTGTGATAGTGAGCTAATATAGGTCAGAAAATGGCCTTTCTCTTGTAAAAAAAAAAAGTTTATTTAAATTGCACATGATGAAATCTTTCCTAATTTGGCATAATGCCTTATAGTGAAGAACTTGTTAGTAACAGTGGTGAATTTTTCCAGTGTAGTTGCTTTATCTTAATACCTAATTCTGTAACTTAGATTTTTTCCCTTAGAAAAATGACTCTGGTGTCAGTAAGCAAGTGAAATACCCTATAATTTTATTTGAATTTACTGTGAAATTAGCACTGACTTTGGGTGTAAAAGGACTGCTTCTAGTAGCCTGTGTGGTGTTTGGGAGCCACAAGAAGAGCTGTCCATATTGACGGCGCATAGCACAAAGTGTTCCTGATGTGTGTGGGTTCTGTTTGCAGACTTTTGTTTGAGAGGCCATAATTTGAATATTGATTTATGACTGTTAAAATTTCATCTAAAGTTACTTTTACATTTAAAAATTTCCCCCATTTTAGTTATATCTGCCTTAGTTCCAGAGGCCACCTTTGGGTTCGCATAAAGAAGCTTATCAAAAGTATATAAGAAGGAAAATTATCAAGATAATTATTATAATGGTTAATGGTCCTATTATAAAATGTTTCACAAATTGTTGATTACACTCATGATTTTAGTGAAATACCAGTAAACCACTAGTATTTAAGTATAATTTGTATTCCTGTTACAATAGATTCATACTGATTTATTCTAGAGAGAATGTGTTTTTGGAGAACTAAAATATTCATGAAAGAACCTTAGATTTACTTATTTCTGATGGTAGGTTCATCTGTAGGCCTGGAATGTGTTAGGGAAAACATGCTAAGTTCTGTGTAAGTTGGGAAAGAAAAACTAAAATCATTTCTTCTTTGTTTTTGTTTCAATTATACAGCAGATATAATTTCTACAGTAGAATTTAATCATTCTGGAGAATTACTAGCAACAGGAGATAAAGGTGGTAGAGTCGTCATCTTTCAGCAGGAGCAGGAGGTAAGTGTTGAAAGTTTAATATATCTAAATTTCAGTTTGTTTTTGGGGCTAGAACTTGTATTGCACTCGAGTATTTCATCAGAGGATTTTGACTTTTTTTTTTTTTCCTTAATGTTTATCAAGCAGAATATCCCAATGGATAGATGGCTCTGCTTCTCTTAGCTTTGTGTGTGTGTGTGTGTGTGTGTGTGTGTGTGTGTGTGTGTGTGTTGTTTTGACTATAAAAACACAGCGCTTTGTTAGATTTGGTTAGAGAAAGGAGTGGGAAGTGGTGTTAATTCAAGATTTTAACTGGTTTTGAAGCCTTGGCCCTCATTTTTTTTCTCTTAAAACTCCATAAAGCAAAATTGCTTTGATCTCTTCTCAATGCTTAGTTTGCTTTGCGTAATTGGGGGTGGGAGGCTAGTTTAAAGAAAAAGCTGTTGAGTTATTTTGACATCAGTTCATACTAATACTGTTACTGTGGTTTAAATAAAACTGTTTTAAATGACAATTGCATGTATACCCATGTAATGTAATTTATAAGCTCAGTACCCCTTTTCAAGCTTAGTTGATTTGAAAATTGTTTTCCTTTTCTCTTTGAAGAAAGGAATTTCTCATTGCAGACTCTTGAGATTAAAGTGGGTTTTGTTTTGTTTTGGGTACAGCTTAGGCACACTTCTAAATCCGATTGACAAGATTTCTCACTAAAATTTTATGTTAAAATTTGTCACACTAGATTTTCCTTTACTCTCTCTGTCCATTCGTAGATCAAAGTTAGACATTATTTAAAATCGTCTGTTTTGAAACATCCTATCCCTGTTTATATATCCAAAAAGAGTTAAAAGTAATGTGCATAAATGGCAGGGTTTTACAAATAGATGTCTCAATCATAACAGAGAGTTAGGTTTTAAAGGATTGTGAAGTTCCTTAAATAAGCAAAGAATCTAGTAATAATACTACTACTTTGCACTTCTATAGCGCCTTTGACCTGAGGATCTCAAAGTGCTTTACAAACACTAATGAATTAATCCTCACAACACCCCAGTGAGGTAGGTAATTTAATTTTAAAAGAAATGATTAATAGTGTCTGATTAGAAGATGCACAAACACTAAATATGTCTCCTTTTATTTATTTATTTATTTTTGGTTGGAAGACAATATGAAAAGACTCCAGCTTTTCTTGACAAAGACTGTTCTTATGGGAAGGGGGGAAGCAAAATCAGTTTTCTGTTCCTATTTTCAAGCAACTAAAATCTTGACCATAGGAATCTTGAACTACTTGGAGTTGAAATGGAACCTTAGATCATTACAGTTTCCCTTTCTATTTACAAATGAGAAAGTTAGGATATTAACAGACCACTTGATTAGTGTGGCAGAACTAACAGCTAGGACTCAAAACTTCTGACGCACCATCTTTTAATATTCTTCGGTGCCTTTCACCTTAGATAACCAAAATATGAATGGTAATTTTGTTATTCAGAAGTTAGAGCTGGCATTCTCTGCCCTTGAGTGGTTTTTTTGTTTGTTTGGTTTTGGTTTTTTACTGGATGTTAATGACTGTCTACAACTTAGCTTTTGTTTTAAAGAAAGGTGTTTGGAGCTTTTGATAAATCTAGTAGGGGTTTGATAAGTGTCCTCAAAGTAATAGTTGAAGGCCGTCAGTAATACGATAAATTAGAATAAAAGATCTAACACAGAGTTACTGTAACTGCTCGAACGTTTTACTTGTATTGGCAAACAAGGCCCCAGATTTGAAGGATAGGTTTCCTTTGATTCTTTTCTGAAATTCCATTGAAGATTCTAAAGTGCTAAAATTTAAGATACATACCCTTAATAACAAGGAATGAGCAAAATGACTTTTTGAGAAGGATCATTGGTACCAAAAAAGGACTTCCTTTTTCATGTATCTGACCTTCTTAACTGCATTTAAGAATTCAGATAGATGCATTATCTAGAACCTCAGGTTAGTAGTGTATCTTGAGAATTACTTAGTACAAGTATCAGTATGTTTTAAGCGATGGATTAAATAATGATGAGGTAATAATTTACTTCTTCCTTCAAAACTTTATCTTGTTAATCTTAATTTGGTGCCTGTTACCTAATTTATTTTCCACATTTTTAAGCCCTGTCTTATATGGAGCGTGTAGTATAGGGCTGTCTTCAGGACACTCACTGCCTACGTCACTGATAATGTCTGTGCCTTACGTCTAGAGGCACCTTTGTATCAGTACCTAATATATTTAGATTAGATTTTTATGAATCCACATCTGTTACATCTGTAAAATAGTGTTCTAGTTTGGAAAGTGGGAGAGAACTTAAAGATGATCTTTTTCTAGTTTTTAGATAATCCCAGAAAAGGTTTCTATCAAAAGGTTGTATTGCTTAGTTTAATAGCAGAGCTCTAGAATTAGAACTTAGATCTCCGAATTTCAGTCCAGCTTCTTCTAACAGTTACAGCTATTAAACATACATTCCAGGGAGCACTGGTGCCTGTCCAGTGAGCCTTTCTTAGTGTCTGATAATGATGCTAGCTCCGTGTACAAAACAGTGGCATTTGCATTCTCGTGGCTTTATCTTCTCACTGGGTGGCTGGCAGGGTTCCTTTCTAAACTTCACTTGACTGGCACGGCAGACTGACACCTTTAACTCACCGTTCTGTCTCACTTCTTTTACCCTTCAAGTGTGGCTGATCCCCTTCCTGTCATCCTGTCGGTTACCTCTTGCTGCCTGTCCATCTGTTCCACAGTCAAAGAAACTGGGTAGTCATTTAGAGGGCTGTGATTCAGTTCGAGTATATTTCACCCTGGTGATGCTAAAACATGTTTTGCTGTCATTTAATACTATTTTTATAACTAATACGTTCCTATAGTTTTCTGTTTGACAGAATCTCTGTGATAGAAGCAGGTCGGGTAGGGAAATTAAGGCCCACGAGTAAGGTGATTTCCATGAGGCATTCCACTTGTCCTGTGGTCAGTAAGTGTTGATACCCAGTCCGGTGTTTATAGCATGTCCTAAAATAGGTGAACACTCTTACTGTTTTCATAACTTTTATGTAATAGCTTTTGACAACCAAGTAGATGGCAGGATATATTCTTGTTGATAATGAAAATATTAATAGTTTTTCTTGGGAGATTCCAAGTAACTGTTAGACTAGGTGGTGTTGGTGTTCTGTATTTTGTAGAGGATCTTTCGTTTTATGGGTATTCAAATTAGGTGGGCGGCAGTTGTTGAAATTGCTGATTTTTCTTTTGACTTTGGATTGCTCAGACCTTCACTTTTCTCTGAGGCTTTCTGATTGATATAGGTTAAAGTGTGTGTAGGGGGGAGATTTTTTTTTTAAGGGACAATTAAGGAGAAAGGTGAGAAGGGAGATGTTCCTTTTTTACATTTCTTCCTAGATTATTATATAGAGCCTTTGTTTTCTGTGTTCTAGGAGTGCTAGTAACTTTCTAGGCTTTTTCTCATTTTTTGTTGTTCTTAATGTGACATTCCCAAAACTCCTTAACAAGATATAGAAGAAATCTTAGAAATCATGTTTATCACAAAAGATGTGTAGGGGGTTAGGGCATCTGGGTGCTTCAGTTGTTAAGCTTGATGTCGGCTCAAGCACATGATCTCACAGTTGTGAGATCAAGCCCCCTGTGTCAGGCTCCATGCCAAGCATGGAGCCTGCTCTTTAAATTCTCTCCCTCTCCCCGTCCCCTTTTTGTGTGAGTGCACTCTCACTCTCCCTCTCTCTCCCTCTCCAATAAAAAAAAAAAAAAATGGGTAGGGGTTTAATATGTATTTTCTTTGTAAATTATTTGGAAAGACTAGAATGGAGCTCAAAATCACCAAGATGTTGTTAAGGGCGCCCAAGTGGCTCAGTCATTGGAGCGTCCAACTCCTGAATTCGGCCAGGTCATGAGGTTTATCAGTTTGAGCCCCACGTGGGGCTCCGTGCTGACAGTATAGAACCTGCTTGGGATTGTCTCTCTCTCTCTGCCCCTCCCCCACTTGCTCTTTCTCTCTCTCAAAATAAATAAACTTAAAAAAAAAACAAGATTTGTTTTTAACAGATTCAGTATCATCCATACAAAGGGGTTGTTGATTTACTTTGATGTTTAAGTGAAGAGAGAACCCACTTTTCTAGGGTGATGTGGCAGCATTCGCTTTACATAGTATTTACTGAGCAGCAATCAGAACAGCAAATTTAGCAGTGTTGGTGAGAAATGATCGAAGGAACCAAATCTGTATAGCCAGGAGAAGAGACTGTGTAGAGTCTTGATATTTAGGGATTTATGTGGGAAGAATTGATTAGTTTCTTTTGTATATGGAAATAAATACACAAGATCTGGATGCCCATCTGTCAGGAATATTATAGAAAGAATACATGAGAAGTTCAAGAAAATCCAGTGTGGTTTATTCTAAATCAAAGTATCTATAAAATAAGGTTTCTTCTCTTAGCTACTGGGCTTAACTGTCTTCATTTTTCATTCAGTCTTTGATCTAAGTTTTGTGTTTTTCAAAGAATAAAATGTTAGAATCGCCTGGGAACATGCATTTCAAATGCAGATTACTGGACTGTGTCTCATACCCACTAAATCAGAATGTCTGGAGGCCCGAGATCCCACTTTTACTTTTTTTAAAAGTCCTTTGGGGACCTCATTTGATAGAAAATGTCGAATTGAAATTCTCTGCATTCCAGTACCAGGATAAGGATAAAAGCTCCATAATACAGCTTCAAGTTTATATCTAAAAATACATTTAAACAGATAGATCTTAAATGTATTTAAGATACATTAAATGTAAATACCTTTAAGATAGATCACATGATACATACAGAAAAATGCACAGAATCACAAGTGTACAGTTCTATAAATTTTCACAAAACAAACACACTTGTGTAATTCTTCCCTGGATCAAGAAATGGGATATTACTGGCACTTTAGAGGCCTTCTTTGTCCTTCCTGTTACCACTACCCTCCTCTACCAGAGATAACTGTGAAATTTGTTTTGCCCATATTGAGATTTATTTGTATATGGTGCATTCACAGAAATTAAGTGCTAAAATTTATAAGCTTTTGCAGGGGTTCTCAACCTTTGGTGTCATGGATTTCATCAGTAGCCTGGTCAGTTCTGTGGACTTCTCAGAATGTTTTAATTGTATATAATAACATAGGATTAGGAAGGAAACTATATTGAAAAATACGTTTCAAAGTGTTTTTAAAAACACTTATTACTGAGTAATAAGTGTTTTTTGTGGGGTGCCTGGGTGGCTCAATCAATTGTCTGACTTCGGCTCAAGTCATGATCTCACGGTTTGTGAGTTCGAGCCCCGCGTTGGGCTCTGTGCTGACAGCTCAGAGCCTGGAGTCTGCTTCGGATTCTGTGTCTCCCTCTCTCTCTGCCCCTCCCCCACTCACGCTCTGTCTCTCAAAAATAAACAAACATAAAAATATTTTAAAAATTGAAAAAGTAAATAAAATTAAAAACAAAAGTTTTTGTGGATAACAACTGGGGTGTGATTTAAAAACATGTCATGTCTATAGTGACAAAGTGATGGAGGCTGCTAATATGGTGTTTTATCACCTATATCCATAAATGAAAGAAATGCTGAATTTCAGCTAGACATTAGTAGGAAAAAATATTTAAATTTCCACCACATCCAGGTTCACAAAATCCCTGGGTTTCATCCATGGATAGGTAGTATATGGGCCCCAAATTTACAGTCCCTGGTAAAGCAGTCTCTTTTTACCAATAAAAAGACTGGGGTCCCAGACAGTAGGTTAATAAAGAGATGAACCCTTAATTCTAGAATCCACATGTCTTGTTTCTCTGCCACAGTCGCAAAATCTTATTTAATCTTCACAGCAAAATAATGAAGATGTGTGCACACCTCCTGTGTTTCAATTTATTACCAATTTATGGATGAGTTGAGATTAGAGAAGATAACTTTTCTAAGATCACATAGCTAGTGAAGTCGGTAATAGTTAATTTCTGCATAAATTGGAATGAATATCCACAACGCTGCATATTGTTTAACATATGAAAAAAAATCTGACTTCTCTAAGTAATGAGCCTAAGTGATACAAGTCACACAGGAAAATCAGTTTCATTACTTTATCGTAATGGGGAAAATACTTGATCTTGACTTTTTAATAGTAGCCATTAACAAATGATGTCTTCTCTGTGGTAGGATTAAGGAGGGAAAAGTTAGAGTTTGGATTGAGAGTTTAAATACCTCATTTCTATTTGTTCATGAATTCATCCAGCCACCTCTCTTGTTCAGCCGTCTATTGTCCACATTTCTATCCAACCAGCTGTCAAACACATGTCACCTACCTACTAATCTTTTGAGGTTCCAGCTCAAAGAATTCAAAATTCAAAAGAATTATATTTTCCAGAAGTGAAGTATCAGTTTAAAGTACCATTTCTGATTGCTAAGCGTTATCAGTATGAATGTCACTAAACAACTGTTAGACAAAGTAGGATTCTTCTAAATGTTATTTTTCATAACACTGGATGAGATCTTGAAAGGATGTTTTTGACATATTAAAGTAATTTTTTCACTTTACCTGTTGCCCAGAAATTTGAATTGTCCATATTTCTTATATTGTCCCCCCAGAATCCAAACAACAAAAAACAAATCCAAATCTGTGAAACTAATAATACCCAGTAATTTTAGAATTTACTTTTTCTTCTCTCTGCCATCTTCTCAACCTCACACATACAACACTTCTTAATTGTATTTTTCTCACAAGTAATTTCTCCCTCTTAATTAAAAACATCATATTCACTGTAGATAATTTAGGAGACATGGACAGGGGGCAAGAAAGTACCTATAACTCCACCAAACAAAACCCAACACTTTTGGTGTGTATTAAAGATTTGTCTTTCTAAAATGAGATTATATTTAGGGTGGTATGTTATTTTTCCTCACATACTGTATGTAAAGACCTTTCATGTTGTTAAAGATTCTAAATCCTCATCTTTAATGATTACATGATACTCCATTACAGACATGTACTGAAGTTTATTTAATGTAATCTCTATTGTTAGATATTACCTAGATTGTTTATTTCTTGCTTTCTGATCTTTTTTTTTTCTTTTTCTGTTATGAATAACACTATAAAAACATTCTTGTAGTTGAAACTTTGAAGCACCTATTACTTCTTTAGAACCTTCTAGAAGTTAAGTAGCTGGATCTAAGGTTGTGAGCATTTTTAAGTTATATTGGCCAATTCTCTTCCAGTAAACTTTACGAATTTATACTTGAACCAAAAATTTCTAAATACAGAGAAGAAATAAAATCGACAAATTGGTGATTAAAAAAGGTATTTTTACTGGATTTTAGTTTTACCTAAACTTTTGATACTTCCAGTAATTAAAATTGTTTCCAGGTACATAAAAATATGTCCTGTTTTTCTGATGGTGTATTTAATAAATTGATTTGTTATAGGCCATGTATTGCGAGGAGAGTAAGTTCTTTCAGGAGGCTGTGTTTCTCAGTTTTGTAGATTGGCTGCCTTTAAGTTTCGTTTACTTTTTCTGTTTGTGTTTGCTGGTTTCCTGCCTCTAAATTATTTAGACATTTACCCATATTTCATATTTTCCCATTTCAATTCAATATCTGATTGAAATTTATTACTCTGCTTTATGTAATTTAGAGATCTTCCCCTCCTCTACCTTCCCTACCCACCCCCAAACTGACAGGCAGGTTATTCCAACATACATACTGATAATCTTTTTACAATGACTATTTTAAATGCATCTGTATCAGACAGAACATTATTTTATAGAGTTATATCTAGTCTTTACTGTATTTTACTTTTTCAGTACCTTAAGTGTGTTGAACTAATCTTTTTTATTTTTTCCATATTGTAATTGAGCTGTATATACAGGTTTCAGAATTTATTGAAGTTGGTTTCTTTCTCAAATAACTCCTTTTGCTCTTTTCAAAATAAATAACTTGGTCAGAATACAGGGTGTTGCAGGTTTCCTAATTTGAGAAACTAACATTCGGCTTTTTGGATTGCAGGCCATTGTATGTTTAGCCATATCATGTTGTGTCTAAATAATGTGGATCGATTGGACATTAAAGATGTGGGGTCCATCTGCTGTTGGTTAAGCAGTCCAACTCTTGATTTCGGCTGAGGTCATGATCTCACGGTTTGTCAGATTGAGCTGAGCCTCGTGTCATCACAGAGCCTACTTGGGATTCATTTTCTCTCTCTCTCTCTCTCTCTCTCTCTCAAAATAAACAAACATTCAGAATCATTTCATCTCATGAATAAAGACCAGTCTGTGTGTTAATCTTGTTTAGAGAGGAAACCAACTCCGTAAGAGTCTAAGTTGTCTAAAGTGTGTGTTGCTTAGTATAGTATATAATAGGCATTCAGCGAAGGGGCACAACTATTTAATAAGAGCTGAAAAATCTTGAAATATTCCACCACCATCATTGTGATCAGAAAATGATAGAAATTTCTTTTTTTGTTGTTGTTTTCTGTTTACATCGATTGTGTTTTATCTTGCTTTATTCTAGAAAGTTCCATATATTTGCATTGATAGTGGTTTGTTAATCAGATATGAATTGATTTTGTTTTCTACCATTTCTGTCATTTCACAAGACTCAAACTTTTTTTTTCTTTTAGTTTTTTTAATGTTTACTTTTTTAAGAGAGAGGGAGAACACAAGAGTCAACATGAACAGGGGAGGGGCAGAGAGAGAGAGAGGAAGAGACAGAATCAGAAACAGGCTCCAGGTTCTGAGCTGTCCGCACAGAGCCCCACGTAGGGCTTAAACCTGCAAACGGTGAGATCATGACCTGAACCGAAGTCGGACTCTTAACCGACGAGTCACCTAGCCACCCTACAAGAGTCAAACTCTTTTAAACCACTTTGAAATAAAAAGCAAATGTTTGCTTGTTACAAATATATTACAAGATTAAAGAATCATTAATAAACACTAAATTTTATTAGTGTTCTATTTAGCAGCTTAAAAAATATCCATTGTCACTTATATGAGTTACAGTAAAATACATTTTTAATTTTTTCTAAAGTGTGTTATGTTTTGTTCAAGGAACAAAGTAAGTCCTACCTTTTCATAAAGTTTCTTTTAAAAGAAGGAAGTTATTAGTAAAAGCACAGTGCAGTTATTTATATTTAGAATTAGCTGTTACAGAATGTCAAATGATGTTCTTTCAGAGATTGTTTTTAATTCTTGATTATTCTTAATAGGTTTATCATGAAAAGTATGAAAACTATCATTTTCACAAAGAAAAAGATAAAAATACAAAATCATCCCATCTCAGGGGCACCTGGGTGGCTCAGTCTGATAAGCATCCGACTCTTGATTTCAGCTCAGGTCATGATCTCATGGTTTGTGAGATGGAACTGAGCCCCTTGTCAACACAAAGACTACTTGGGGGCCCCCCCCCCCCCCCCCCCCCCCCCAAACATTCAGAATCATCTCATCTCATCTCATGAATAAAGACCAATCTGTGTCTGTGTGCATTCTGGGTATTTTTGTTTTGCAGAATTAGAATCATGTTGCACATGCGACTCCATAAGTTTTTGTATCTGTTGATGTTGATCAGGTTAATTTCAGTCAAGGAGGTGAAGAAACTGGGCAATAATTGAGTGGAAAGGAGTGCATGTGTAGTGTGGAAGAACATGTCCAGTCTGCTTTTATAACTTAAGTGACAAAAGTTAAATGAACATGGAGCTTGTGGGAGCTATAGAAGACGAGTAGCAGGAAGCATTGTGCTTGATTAAGTTAATATGGTTGAGACACACTGATCTGCTGTTGAATGTAATTGGCTCTATAGTATTTCATAATTTACTTGATTTGATGGATATTGAGGTTGTTTATGCATTAAGTTGTTCATACATCTTTGCAGGCATGGTTTTCCATGAGATTATACTTTTGAAGTGGAATTGTTGAATATCTACATTTTTTAAGGCTTTCAATAAGTATTGACAAATTATCCTCCAGAGAAGCTGTGTAAATATTTATACTTCTTCTGGTAGTATATGACTTGAACCATATTCTCATCATTAAAACGATGGTCATTATCACATTTTTTATTCGTCTAAGGACCAAACATTATTCTTCAATTTTGATTACTAACAATAATGAGCAGTTCTACATATATTTACTGACCATGTGTTATATAAATTGCCAACTTTTGACCTTTGTCATCTTTCAAGGAAAGGTATTGATATTCTTTTCTAGTGATTTTTTTTTTATTTAAAAATTTTTTTTGTTTTTTACATTTAGAGACAGAGCACAAGTGGGGGAGGGGCAGAGAGAGAAGGAGACACAGAATCCCAAACAGGCTCCAGTCTCTGAGCAAGTGGTCAGCACAGAGCCCGATGCGGAGCTTGAACCCACAAACCACGAGATCGTGACCTGAGCAGAAATCGGATGCTCAACCAACAGAGCCACCCAGGCTCCCCTTTCGTAGTGATTTTTAAGGACATTTTATAATACATCTTATATAATACATAATTTTCTGGCCTATACTAGCCATCTTGTTAGCTGTCAGTCTTTCTCTGCTATTTACTTTTGTCTTTATAGTAAAAAGTTCTTTTTCACTTTAAAATATATAGAAATTCACCATTGTACTTACCTTTTGTTGCTTTTGTTTATTTTTGAGCATTTAATTGCTCCGTCTGGAGTTTACTTGTGTATAAGAAACAAAGTTCCAGTCTTCTTTCCAAATGGTTGGTTGGTTCTAACACCATTGAATATTACGGTTTTATATTTTGTTTTGGTTTGTTTAAACCTCAGGGTCATACTTGAGTTCATGAGCTCCAAGCCTGTGCACATAGGCATGCAGGTGCACATACACTGCTTCTCACACGCTTTCATGTACCTTTCCCTGTAGGTAACAATAGAGGTAGATTCATCCGTCCCTATAGGTAACGATTTAAATGTGTTCTTATAATATATATTTTGTTTTTGTGTGCTGTATTATTAATTAACTGTGGTAAAATATCATTTAAGGTGGAACTTCTCAACCGTTTTCCAAGTCTGCAATACAGCATTACCAACCATATATACAATGTTGTATAACAGATTGCTAGACAACCCCCCCATACAGCCCCTCCCCCCACCAGTCCTGCATAACTGAAACAGTATACCCACTGAACAACAACTTCCTACCCTCTTCCTCCTCCTAGCCCCTGGCAACCACCATTCTAACTTGCTGTTTCTATGAAGTTGGCTACTTTAGATACCTCATGTAAGTGGAATCATGGAGTATTTCTCATTTTCTGACTGGCTTGTTTGACTTAGCTTAATCTCTTCATGGTTCATCCATATAGTGGCATAAGATAGGCTTTTTTTAAGACTAATATTCGTGTGTGTTTGTATGTCACATTTGTCTTTATTCATGTATCCGTCACTGGACATTTAGTTTGCTTCTACTATTAGTTTGCTATTCACATAGCTATTGTGAATAATCTCTTTGAGATCCTGTTTTAATTCTTTCGAATATATCCTGAAAAGTGCAATTGCTGAATCACAGGGTAGTTCTATTTTGAGGAACCCACATACTGTTTTCAAAGTGGCTGCACCTTTTGTGTGCCACATTTTTTTACACTGTATTGAAATAATACACAAAAGCATACAAAGCATTAGTACATTATCACATAGCAGACATCTAGGTCAAGAAATAGAACTTTCCACCCTTCCACATAACCCTTCTCATTCCCCTTCCAAGTCATTAATTTCTCCTTTCTCCCCTTAAAGAAAAGTCTATTTATAAGTCTGATTTCTAACACTGAGTTTGATCTGTACTTTTAGAACCTTCCATAAATGGAATCATAATAAGGGTGTATCTGGCCTTTTTGCTCAATACTACGTTTGTGTGTATATAATTTGCTCATGTTCATTGCTATGTAATGAATGTTCTTTTGTGTTGCTTTACTACAATTTATCTGTTATGTTGTAGGTGCAAACATTTTGGTTGTTTCAGTTTGTGACTATTAAGAATAATGCATCTATGAGCGTTATTTTTTGTTGTTTGGTTTTTTTGTTTTTTGTTTTTCATATTTTCTTTATTGAAAATACATAAACACACTAAAAAGAACCTCAAATCCATATATATATATTTGAACTTATCAGTCTGATATTTTTTCTTCATAATTATATGCAATCAAGGCAGAATTTGTTAAAAAATTTTTGGAGACACCTTTATATAAAGAACAAATTTGTTCTATAGAAAATAATGTAGAAGATGTTTACAACTCAGAGAGTCTGAAAATAGACATTTCAATAAAACTGGCTATTTTATTCAATCACAGGAATGACATTGGAAATATAGCAAAGATCACATTGAAAATTACGAGGGAATTAGACACTAATAAAAATGCTCCAAAAGATAATTGTTTTAAGACGTTGGTGATATAAGGAAGGGGTGGGAAGGAAAAGGTGGACTTGAATAAGTTAGTTAAGCAGAGTGATTAGTAGTTACATAACTCAACTCAGGGATACATTAGAAACTAAAACGTTACTAGAAATACAAGTTTTTAAAAGCAGTGTGTTACTAAAAATATGAAAATGTGCACGGTGGATGCCTAAAACTCACCCAATTAACATTTTAAAGTATAATTTAAGGCCATTTTTATTTTTATTTTGAGAGTGAAAGCTGTTGAATAGTTAGGTGGGCAGAACAATTTCATCACTACTGGAGATTGATTTTCACTTCAGTAATCAAGAGAAAGGAATTTAAATTTTGCTGTCCTTAATTGATGTAGTATTTAGAATTATAAGCAGTACAAAGAGAAGGCTTGTTTTTCACAAACAGCTTGATTGGTAGAAGATTTCTTTTTTTTTTTTTTTTAAGCAGTGCTATTTTACCAGTTGGATAAATTGTCTCTATCCAACTATTGACTACAACCTCCCACATTGACCAGGATTTCCTTTATAATTTTGATTGATTCCCGGAATAGGAAAGACCATATTCCTCATACTAATTTGCGACTTTCTCTTCTGTTCTCCATACTATACAATGTGACTAATGATAACAAATGAGCTTTTATATGATAAATAAGTTATATTCACTTATGTTGGTATCTAAAATTTTTTAAAAATATTAATTTGGATGGATTTTTACTATTTTGACAAGCACTATTTTTATTTTTTGGTATTTTCATTTAATTTATTTTTTTTAATTTACATCCAAGTTAGTTAGCATATAGTGCAACAGTGGTTTCAGGAGTGATTCCTTAATGCCCCTTACTCATTTAGCCCTTCCACCCTCCTACAACCTCTCCTGTAACCCTCTTTGTTCTCCGTATTTAAGAGTCTCTTATGTTTTGTCCCCCTCCCTGTTTTTATGTTATGTTTGCTTCCTGTCCCTTATATCCATCTGTTTTGTATCTTAAAAGTCCTCATATGAGTGAAGTCTTATATTTGTCTTCTCTAATTTCGCTTAGCATAATAATACCCTCCAGTTCCAACCATGTAGTTGGAAATGGCAAGATTTCATTCTTTTTGATTGCCGAGTAATACTCCGTGTGTGTGTGTGTGTGTGTGTGTGTGTGTGTACACACACACACACACACACACACACACACACACCACATTTTTATCCATTCATCCATCAGTGGACATTTGGGCTCTTTCCATACTTTGGCTGTTGTTGATAGTGCTGCTATAAACATGGGGGTGCATGTGCCCCTTTGAAACAGCACACCTGTATCCCTTGGATAAATACCTCGTAGTGCAATTGCTGGGTTGTAGGGTAGTTCTATTTTTAATTTTTTGAGGAACTTCCATACTGTTTTCCAGAGTGGCTCTGTCATTTTGCATTCCCACCAATAGTGCAAAAGGGTTTCTCTTTCTCCACATCTTTGCCAACATCTGTTGTTGCCTGAGTTGTTAATGTTAGCCATTCTGACTGGTGTGAGGTGGTACCTCATTGTGGTTTTGATTTGTATTTCCCTGATGATGAGTAACGTTGAGCATTTTTTCATGTGTCGGTTGACCATCTGGATGTCTTCTTTGGAGAAGTGTCTGTTCATGACGTCTTTTGCCCATTTCTTCACTGGATTATTTGTGGTTTTTTGGGTGTTGAGTTTGATGAGTTCTTTATAGATTTTGGATACTAAGCCTTTATCTGATGTTTGCAAATATCTTCTCCCATTCTATCGCCTTTTAGTTTTGCTGAACATTCTTGATCATGTTTTTTGGTCCACATAGTCATGCATGAAATTACTATGTCATGAGGTGGACAGCACAATAAAAAGTGGTTTGCCGATTTTATTCTCCTGAACAGTATATGAAAATTTTGGTTGTTCACGTCTTTGCCAATACTTTATTATCGGTCTTTTTTTTTAATTTTCAAATATTTTGGAGATTTTGTGTATGTCATATTATACTTTCTTTTTTTTAACACTGATTGACCATCTTTTAATGCGTTTATTGGTCATTTGGATATTATCTTTTGTGAAGTGCATGTTTGCTACTTGGGTAGGAGCCGAAATCAAGAGTCCCCTTTACTCTTTAAATTTTTAAATTTAAAATTCTTTAATTTTTAAAACGACATTCTTTGATGCATTCTTGTTCAAGTGTCACAGTGTTGAGGACAGGGGGATTATGTTTCCTTTTCTTTATATTTGCTCAAAGTACTTAGTTCGTACTTGCTCACAGTCGTGATCATTATAATAATGTAAACATCCCTCCCCAAGTTTTAGGGGAAATCTCACTGCTCACTAAAGATTCAGCTCTCTGGAATCCACTAAGTCAGTTTCTGTGCATGCATCTGTTTTATGGCCTCTTCTGTTTGTCACTGCTGCTGTCATCTCTGCTGTTATTCTTTGTTCTTGTTGATTTGTCTTTAAAAATTCTTCTGTGTAGGGACCTGGGTGGCTCAGTACGTTAAGCATCAGACATTCAGTTTCAGCTCAGGTCATGATCTTGGCGGTTCGTGAGTTCAAGTCCTGTCTCCCTCTCTTTCTGCCCCTCCACTGCTTGCGTGTGCATGCACACGAAAGACATAGTCTTTCGCTCCCTCTTTCTCTTTCTCTTTCTCTTTCTCTTTCTCTTTCTCTTTCTCTCTCTCTCTTTCTCTCTTTCTCTCTCTCTCTCTCTCTCTCTCTCTCACACACACACACACACACACACACAATAAATAATTAAAAAAATTATTTTACTGTAATTTTAGTGGAGTTTCAGGAATATGGTTGTTAATACGTGAGCCCAGCCTGCCATGTTTAACTTTGTAGACATAACTTTCTTCTTGTGTGATGTAGTTTTTATTTGCCTGTTGTAAAGAAAAAATGCTTCTTGAAATCCATTAAGACTGCCAGTCATCTCCATGATTTTGTTTTTGTATCATGTAATCATGTTTAGATCCATGTAATAATTACTGAGTCTTTAGGATGATGGGGGTTTTTTTTCCTGTTTTAGAAGATATGTTTATGTTTGTGCTTTTCTTATCGTTTTATATATTGTGACCCATAGAGACCCAGTTTTTGCATATAGAAGTGTATGTGTTTGCCCTTGGTTCTCTATATTGCTTACCTGAATTAAATGGACCTTATTTCTGCTTTTTAAAAAAAATATTTTTTTTATAACTCTTTTTAATGTTTATTTTTGAGAGAGAGAGAGAGAGCGAGCACGCACACACACACACAAGTTGGGGAGGGGCAGAGAGAGGGGGAGACAGAATCCAAAGCAGATTCCTGCTTTGATTGGGGCTCAGGCTCAAGAACCGCGAGATCATGACCTGTGCCGAAGTCGGACATGACTGATTGACCCAGGTGCCCTAATTTCTATTTTTGACTAAAGTTTCACATACACAAGTTACTTGAAGGTAGAGAATCTGTGTTATTAAATCTCTCTATTGTAGGTAGTAGGAAACATGTGCACTTCACTTGCTCAAGTTCAAAACACATTCATATTAAAAATTGAATTGCTATGGGGCGCCTGGGTGGCTCGGTCAGTTAAGCATCTGACTTCAGCTCAGGTCATGATCTCCTGGTCCGTGAGTTTGAGCCCCATATCAGGCTCTGTGCTGACAGCTCAGAGCCTGGAGCCTGCTTCAGATTCTGCATCTCCCTCTCTCTGCCCCTCCTCTGCTCACACGCTCTGTCTCTCTTGTCTCTCTCTCTCTCTCTCTCTCTCTCTCTCTCTCTGTCTCAAAAATAAAAATAAAACATTTAAAAAAAAATTGAATTGCTAAGATAATTTTTTTGGAGAGTAACGTGACAAACCTTTTGAAACAGTAATTTTAGATAGAAGATGTTTTTTTCTGAAGTGATATTAGCATATATTTATTTAATGGATTGGGTTATCTGATCTGGTGTAAGGTTATGGTAATGAGATCAAGGTTCTAATCCCCATGTGGATTATATTTTGTCATATGCCCTGCATTCTTAATATTGGCAAACTCAGTAATAATTAATACTGCTACTGGAGGGCACAAAGACAACTGTAACCATGAATGATCGATCCAGGTAATCAAGCTACCAGAAAAAAACAACCCAAAACAGGCTTTTAAGATGTTGATTCAAGGGGTGCCTGGGTGGCTCAGTCACTTAAACCTCCGACTTCAGCTCAGGTCATGATCCTTGTGGTTTGTGAGTTTGAGCCCTGTGTTGCTGTGCTGACAGCTCAGAGCCTGGAGGCTGCTTAAGGTTCTGTGTCTCCCTCTCTCTCTGCCTCTCTCTCTGCCTCTCTCTCTCTGCCTCTCTTTCTCTGCCTCTCTCTCTCTCTCTCTCTCTTTCTCTCTCTCAACTCTCTCTCTCAAAAATAAACATTAAAAAAAAATTTTTTTTAAAGAAGACCTATGTCCTAATTTTAAAAAAAAGATTCAATAAGGTTTTCTTTCTGTATGGAGAATAATAACCAATGAGCCATTCTTAGATAATCTTAAACATTTCACTTGATAATTCAGTTTTACCTTAAAATAGTTGACTATCAGTAATATCGTTCCTGTAAACTATTTTCCTATAGGTTCTTCTTTGAACTAAACTTTCAGTGTTTTTGATGGAAAGATTTTTAATCATGTGATAATAGGTTAAAAGATAAAATTCTGAACATGGTTATAACTCTGACTTTTTCTAAGGTGTTAGTGTTAACTAAAGAAGTTCACCAGCAGTCTCTTTATCCAGTAGCTTAAACCATATTCACTCACTGATACTAAATGAAATAAATCATCGGTGTGTGCTAGGCTTATAATATAAGAAGGCTAATTTAAGGAGCGTAAACAATTGTTGATGGGTTTGTGGGGAGTGGTTTGCTGGTTAATGCTGAATGCGGACTTAGTGAGTAACAGAGCTATGTGACAGTGGTCTTGGGGTGGGTGTTGTGGTGGCCATGACATTGATGAGAGCTCTTAATGAGTTTTTTAGTGGTGAAATGACCTAAAGGCAGGCATGAGAAAGGAAGAGGAGGAGGAAAATAATGCATCATATTAAATAACTGAGGATTGACCCTAAAGTGGGCAGTGAAAGAAAGTGTGCCTCAGCCAGCTGATTCTGATAAGCTTTTACTTACTTTTCCCATTTTGGATGAGCTCCCTCATTAAGGATACTTAGATTTTTTTTTTCTTTTTTTTTTTTTTAACCAGTAGTCCTTTATTATTTACTAAATAACGGTAAATTAGTAATCAGATTGATCCGTACCCTTTTCCAATTATATTGGGCTTAATTATTAGTCTTTAGCTTTTCCTTTTTGGTGAATCTGTTTTATTTATTCCTTGAAGACCTTAAACATAAAAAGCAATTGTATTTAAGATGCAGATAATTAACCAGAATTTTGCAAGGTCTGTTGGAATTGATTACATGTTTGATTATTTTTTGAAATATTTCTCAACAATCGTCCAAATATTTTTGTTTCCATTTTAGAACAAAATCCAGTCTCATAGCAGAGGAGAATATAATGTTTACAGCACCTTTCAGAGCCATGAACCAGAGTTTGACTACTTGAAAAGTTTAGAAATAGAAGAAAAGATCAACAAAATTAGGTGGTTACCCCAGAAAAATGCTGCTCAGTTTTTATTGTCTACCAATGGTAAGTGTTAAAATTTTTTCCTTTTATATGCCCACTGTGTACACCTATTCTGTAGGCTACTTTGACCTTTACAAAGTAGAATAATTCAGAGATTTCTGCAAATAGACACTTGGAAATATGTCTTTCCCACATGGAATGTGTAAATTCTTTTTTGTCTTCCCTTTTGTATTCTCTTTTAGTTTCTCTAAATTCCGTGAAAGAGATCCTTTAGGTGTCAGTTTTCTTTTAGTACCCACACAGTCTGTAGGGAAGAAAAAAAAAAGACTTTACTATTAGATTTAGAGCAGGTACCGTTTGTGCCACTTCTTGGCTTAGTAGCCTTGAGCAGATCATAATAGTTGAGTCAGATTTTCCTCATGGCCAAACTGGAGATAGGAGTATCTATGTTACAGTATCATTATGAGTAGTAAATGTGATAACTCTTAGTGTGCATAGTGAGTGCTCGTTAAAGTGTGCCTAAGCTCTCCAAAGAGTATTTCAGTGTAAATACACACTATCTGTCAAAGGATGGTCTCCATTCCAGGATACTTTTTGGGAGAGCACTCTTTCTACTTGATACTTGTTCTTTAAGGACACAAACTGGAATCGACATACTGCCTTCTTCCCAGCAAGCCTCATGGATGGAAGAAGATTCTTCTTACACCATTTTGTTTGCTCGAGAAAAGTTATTAACTAAGAATTAGAATCATGTAATGACTACCAGAATTTAAGAATATCTCTTTTTGTTCTTCTAAATTTTTTTTATATAAGTTGTTGTGACTTGGTTTATCCATGGGGGTTTGGGTCTGAAGAGAATCGTTAAGAGTGATTGAGGGGGGTACATCCAGGTTCTAGTTAGCCATTGTCTGTAAAAATTTAAATTAAAACTTTCTTGAGGCTGTATAAGGCACTATTAATGAAATTAGATTTTAGTACCTAGACCTTACTGTCCTTTCCCATTTGCAGATGATAAAGTCAAGAGACTTCTGGGGTGACATGGTGGAGATTACTGAGTGACCCTTTCATCCAATTTAGGCTTTATCACCCACTGTATCAAGTTCTTAGAAATACATTCCATAAAATGATGCCATTAGCTGACACCATTGCTGCTTCTTAGGTGACCACTTTTCGGATCATCAAAGCTCTCCCCAACCAGCACGTTGAAACCCTCTACCCCATCTCTTCTCACATAAACTGCATTTGCCTCTCTTCTCCTTATTAAAGGAAAAATAAATAGAAATAAAAATGATTTAAAGCTTATAACTTAGGGCACTATAGATGAAGGAAATGTGTTTATTCATGTTGTATGTTGGCTTCTAATCTTGGTTCACTTTAAATTTAGATGTAAACTAAGTTATTTCAACAACACTTCAGATACTGCTGTTTCACATCAAAATAATACTTGATCATATCATTTATATGGTTTCTACTTTTGGAAGTAAATGCCCCAAGTAAGTGTGCTGGGGCATACATACCTCATATATTGGGATAGTTGTTCTTAATAATTTTGGCAGTTCACTTCTTGCGGGATAAATTACTATTCTTTTATAAAGGGAGATTTTTAAAGTAAAAGTTAAAATAGAATAATGGAGCCTGCATACCCATCACCCAGCTTCAGCAGTTCTCAGTTCATAGCCAGTTGTTTTTTCAGGTGCTTCTGCTTCTCCTCCTCCTCAGTATTGTTCAGAAGCAAATCCCATTTCAGTTCATTTATGGAATAAATCTCAAATATCTTTCAGTTCTCACTTGATATCCACATGTGTCTTCCATGCGCTCTCTGTGATTTGAAATAAGCAAAGCAGTGTATAATCAGATGAGCCTTCCTAGACAGAAAACTTCACAGAGGCTCAGTGGAGGGGGAGACCACTGGGGATTCCAGTGTTTGGGTTGTAGGTATATGACTCTATGTAGTATTTTTCTGTAGAATCAAGTGTCTCCCAAATAGGTTTACTGCGTAAATTTTGAAGTCATTATTTTCAAGGGCACTGCACAGTGCATTGTAGGTATCTTTTGTCGTTATTATTAAAGAGTACTAATAGTTATTTGGGGATGCATTATTTTTTTGTACTAAAAAGTAGAGCTCACTGTGGAAGGATAAAACAGGTATGGGAATTTTACGCACTGCTCTGTCTGGGTGTGGTGGGATGGGAAAAGGATGGAAGGAGCAGAATTTAAACTATATCTGAAAAGCTTTATTCTTTTTAAAAGAAAGTACTCATGGGAGAACATCAACATCTCAACTCTGAGTAATAACTTTATATAATTTGGTATTGTTGTCTGTGTGAGATTAAGCATAATGATACCTCCTCCTCCTCCACTTGTAATGGGCCTTTACTCTCCTAAAAGATGAGAAACTACTGTGGGAGAATGGTAGGGAATAGAACTAAATATCGCAGCTTTGATTGACCCAAAGTAATCTTATTTTCATCTTTGCATTGCTTTGCCATGGTCCCATCATACACTGTCCAGTGTTCCCCAGATTGTTCTTTCTTAAGTCCCTTCGTAATGCCCTCCTTATAACTTGAGTTCATTTTAATGTTTCTTTAAGTGACTTTATTCTTTTTCTCTTTCATCTCCTTTCGCTTTCTCTGAATGCTCCTCGATTCTTCCATGTTGCAGAAATGTCCATCTCTAACCTGTTGGTCATGAGTCTTGAGTATATGAGTAGTACAGAGTTCACTAGTAAATAACAGTGTTTTAACAGCTTGTTAATAAGAAGCTTTTGAATAATAAAGCTGCATTCCCACAAAGGAAACTTGGTAGCATGGTCTTCCCTCTCCCAACCCTCTTTTTATGGTGAGAGGGGCACTGGGACTTGGGGATTTCTGGAACACCCTTTACTAATTAGTATTGACAATGTAGGGAACCACCAAAGAGCAGTGGTTCTTAACCTTTTAGAAAAGACAGATTTCTTTGAGGAATAATTTTGCATGCAGCTCTATGGAGTTTGATTATTGTTTCATACCTCCAGTAGGCCAAAAACTGCAGCTAAAAAAGTCACTACTGTAGAGCTTAGGAATTTCGTTTTTGTTTTTTTTTTTTAATTGTTATACTTATTAAAGTATTTCATTTCTTGGGGCTTCTGGGTGGTTTAGTCAGTTAAGCGTATGACTCGTGATTTCTGCTCAGGTGCGTGTATACTTTCTCTCTCAAAAATGAACAAGCTTTTAAAAATATTTAAAATATTTATTTCTTGGGGCGCCTGGGTGGCTCAGTCGGTTAAACGTCCAACTTTGGCTCAGGTCATGATCTCACAGTTCGTGAGTTCGAGCCCTGCATCGGGCTCTGTGCTGACAGCTTAGAGCCTGGAGCCTGCTTCGAATTCTATGTCTCCCTCTCTCTCTGTTCCTCCCCCACTCATGCTCTGTCTCTCTCCTTCAAAAATAAATAAAAACATTTAAAAAAATGTTTTTAGTATTTATTTTTCTTTTTTAAAAAAGGTTTATATTTTGAGAAAGAGAGAGTGAGCAGCAGAGGGGCAGAGAGTGGGAAAGAGAGAATCCCAAGCAGGCTCCCCGTTGTTAACACAGAGTCCAGTGCAGGGCTTAAACTCATGACCCACGAGATCATGACCTGAACCAAAATCAAGAGTTGGACATTTCAACCAACTGAGCCACCCAGGTGCTCCTAAAATACTTTATTTCTGACCTGCCTTGTTCCCATGAACTGCACTCAAATTGTACAGGGAGAGAAAGAACCTTAAGCAGGCTCCTGAGCGGAAATTGAGAGTTGCTTAACTGGCCGAGCCACCCTGGTACCCATGTGGAGTCTTTGATAAATCTCCTGGGAAGTATGGGAGGAAGGGAGATAGTCCTTTATCATTTTTATTCTAAATTAATTAAAAACTTTTTTAACCTCTTAAGTGACAAATTTATATCACTTAAAAAATGTTGAAATTTAATATGTTTTAAAAATCTGTTTACCCAGTTTTTCATGATTTTTTAAAATATAATTTTCTTCCTAAAACACTACTAGGAACCACAGACTAATTACATTTTATTTGAAAAATTTGATACATATATTGTGATTTCTTTATATCTTTAGTAAGGATGGTGAATTTGAACAGGCCGTACGATAGTTATGAATTGGTGAGGGGAAGCTTTTCATTCTTATAAAATGAAGAGTTTAGGGGCGCCTGGGTGGCTCAGTCGGTTGGGCGTCCAACTTCGGCTCAGGTCATGATCTCACAGTCCGTGAGTTCGAGCCCCGCATAGGGCTCCGTGCTGGCAGCTCAGAGCCTGGAGCCTGTTTCAGATTCTGTGTCTCCCTCTCTGTCTGACCCTTCCCCGTTCATGCTCTGTCTCTCTCTGTCTCAAAAATAAATAAACGTAAAAAAATAAATAAATTTTAAAAAATGAAGAGTTTAGGCTTGACTTATTTATATCATGCATTTGGGGACAAGTAAAATATCCTAAAATATATACATCTTTACATAAGATTTATATACAGTATATATTACATGTTATATACAGTATATATATATTTTACACATAGCACATAGAGAACTTTTAACTGCAAGATAACTCTAAACATTACTAGGGTTTAGATGAAATATTAGATTACAAGTTAGCAAAATTAGCGATTTTTTTCTGTTTACACTTCATCTTCGCAAAGGGCATCCACAGGGGTAACTGACACACTCTTCCCTACCAGGCAGAGAGAGGTGGTAAGGCTAGAAGAGTCCCTGCTATGCCTGTATGTGACAGAATTTTATAAAGTGCCCCCATACACTATTTTTTTTAAGTTGTTTTACCCATTTGTTTATGAAAGGACCATTAAGAATGTGACACATTTATATGAATGCAGTTTTAGGATTATAACATGAAGTATTAAATAAACCTGCTTGAGTCCATAATGATTTAAATAAATGATTGGTCAAATAAATAAGCAGGGAGAGGGGATACTTCTTACAGGAGAATTTCAAATATATGGATGGATGCTCCTCCCTACAGGAACTGTAACTTGATTCTCTAAGTGTGGACCAGACTTAGAGACTCATTGCCAAAGAATAGAGTATGACAAGGGGGCAAAGAGTAACTGCAGTGGAGAAACCTGGCAGATCCTGCCTTAGCCAAGTGAGTGAAGCTAACATCACCAGTGGAAAAGTCATGTTGATATCATGTATACATGTGTATCTTACTTCACCTCTGGTACCTGCCTAAAAACCAGTGATCCCAGTCTGATGAGAAAAGAAAACAGACGTACCCAGCTGAGGGACATTCTACAGTACCTCACTACTACTTCTCAGAATGGTCGGGAAGATGAAAAATCAGGAAAGTCTGAGAAACTGTTAAAGTCAGAGAGACCAAGGAAAGTTGACAACTAAATACAGTGTTGTTTGGATCCTGGAGTAGAAAGGGCTGTTAGTAGAAAACCTGGTGAAATCTGAGTAAAGTCTGGAGTTTAAGCTAATAGTAATGTACAATGTTAATTTCTTAATTGTAACAAATGGTTAAATAGGATGTTGCATAAATACCATGGTTGCATAAGTTGTTGACATTAGAAGAAACTGGGTGAAGGGTATAATGGAAACACTCTGTGCTACCTTTGCAACTTTACTGTAACTCTGAACTTAAAATAAGCATTTATTTAAAAACTATTTCCTATATTCTTGATAACCTAGGAATTTTGTCTTGAAGAACTTGGGGACATAGTTTTAATTGGTCGTGTTTTTTTTTTGTTTGTTTGTTTGTTTTTTCCAGTCCTGTTAACAACTTGACTTAAATCCCTAGTACAGCAGGGAGAAGATAGATTTAAACAAAGGCATCCGGGGCGCCTGGGTGGCTCAGTCAGTTAAGCATCCGACTTCGGCTCAGGTCATGATCTCGCGGTCTGTGAGTTCGAGCCCCGCGTCGGGCTCTGTGCTGAATGCTCAGAACCTGGAGCCTGTTTCAGATTCTGTGTCTCCCTCTCTCTCTGACCCTCCCCCATTCATGCTCTGTCTCTCTGTCTCAAAAATAAGTAAACGTTAAAAAAAATAAATAAAGGCATCCAGTCTGTGAAGGAATTTGTGGAGTCTTTTTCTCTTTTTTTTTTTTTTTTTTTTTGAGAGAGAGAGTGCACGCACACACACGTGAACAGGAGAGAGGCAGAGGGAGAGAGAGAATCCTAAGCAGGCTCCTGAGCGGAAATCAAAAGAGTCAGGGGCTTAACTGGCTGAGCCACCCTGGCACCCATGGGAAGTCTTTGATAGATCTGCTAGGAAGTATGGGACAAAGGAAGATAGATATTCCTTTATCATTTTTATTCTAAATCTTTCTTAACTCTGTTCTCTATTAAAAATTAAATATTAAGTAAATATATATGTATGTGTTTGTATATATATGTACAGACATATATGTGTTTACATGCACAGATACATATATGTATAATTTTTCCCCTCTAGCTTTAATTACTTTTTTAAGTATTTTTTTAATGTTTATTTATTTTGAGAGAGAGAGAGAGTGTGTGTGTGTGGATAGGGGAGGGGCAGAGAGAGGGAGACACAGAATCCAAAGCAGGCTCCAGGCTCTGAGCTGTGAGCACAGAGCCCGATGCCGGGCTTGAACCCATGAACTGTGAGATCATGACCTGAGCTGAAGTTGGGTGCTTAACTGACTGAGCCACCCGGGCGCCCCATAGCTTTAATAATTTTTAAAAGATAAAGGACCTGGCTGTGACTTGATTTTAATATCAAATGGTACTTTATGAGTACCATTAACGTAAATTTGTGATTTCTGTATTGTATTTCTATGAATATGTGTTTTTATTCATCAGGTAATAGGAAATTTGTTTTTAATGTTTATTTATTTATTTTGAGAGAGAGAGAGAAAGGGCCTGAGTGGGCGGAGGGGCAGAGAAAGAGGAATAGAGAATCCCACGCAGGCTCCACGCTGTCAGTGCAGAGCCCGACCTGAGCCGAAACCAAGATTCAGACACTCAACCACCTGAGCCACTCAGGTGCCCCGAAATAGCATGTTTTAATGTACCTATATATATTTCTTCCATTAGTATTACTCTTTTTTTGAGGACTTTTTCATTTTTCTCTCCAGATAAAACAATAAAATTATGGAAAATCAGTGAAAGGGACAAAAGACCAGAAGGGTATAACTTGAAAGAGGAGGATGGAAGGTATAGAGATCCTACTACAGTCACTACACTACGAGTAAGTACTACTTACGAAAAAATGATGGTATGACAAATAGTGTTCTGTATTCATATTATATATGCTAGATCCTGAGCAGAACTTGAATAGGATTAACTGTAATCTGCCCCCTCCCAATAATTCTGTAACCAGGTAGGACATTAAAAACTCCCATTTTGAACAACCATGTCCCACATAGAGGTCTCTCTGTGTCAGGGGCTGACCCAAGACCTAATGCAAGACTGTTTTGTAGTCTCTGTTAGCTAACACAACCTTAAGTTTCAAGATTAATTTTCTTTGGAGGTCAAAAAAGCAGAAATGGACCAGATATTCTGGTTTCTGCTGAAAAATACCAAGAATTAGGTGCTCTGGGCCAATTTCCTTTTTAGCCATTTCAAACTGGGAAAATGTTTAGCTTTGTAAATCTCAAGCAAAAGATTGGAACTAGAACGCACATCAAATTCTAATAGTGTAAAAGAAGATAAATTGACCAAATTATTTTTCTTCTCATTTCAACACTTTAAGGATCAATATCAGTTGCTGTATAAAACTAAATCTGTGTGCTATTTGTAGTGTTCCCTCAAAAACTGGAGTAAAGAACTGAACCTTAAGTGCCATTGTAAATAAATGAGCATTTTGTAATGACTGTTTTTCATGTATTGACAGGTGCCAGTCTTTAGGCCCATGGATCTAATGGTTGAGGCCAGCCCACGAAGAATATTTGCCAATGCTCATACATATCACATCAACTCAATTTCTATTAATAGTGATTATGAAACCTATTTATCTGCAGATGATTTACGGATTAATCTTTGGCATCTGGAGATTACAGACAGGAGTTTTAGTATCCATTTGGTTTCTTTTTTTGGTGTTCGGTAAAGAAGGCATGTTGTGCCCACTAGTTATTTATTCATCTCTCCTCTATGTATTTTTATTTTTTCTGCTTATAGGAGCTTCTTACTATACCACTTTTTTTTTTTTTTTAAGTTTATTTAGTTATTTTGAGAGAGATACAGGAGGAGAGAATCCTAAGCAGGCTCCGCACTGTCAGCACAGAGCCTGACATGGGGCTTAAACTCATGAACTGTGAAATCATGACCTGAGCCGAAGTCAAGAGTTGGTCACTCAACCAACTGAGCCACCCAGGCGTCCCTATAGCATTTCTTCTTTGTGCTTAAGTGATTAAACACTGGGGGAAGTTCTTTGATAAAGGGCATAATGTATTGATATAAAAATAGCATTGTTGGGGGCGCCTGGGTGGCTCAGTCAGTTAACAGCTCCGGTCATGATCTCGCAGTTCGAGAGTTCAAGCCCTGCGTCGGACTCTGTGCTGACAGCTCAGAGCCTGGAGCCTGCTTCGGATTCTGTGTCTCCCTCTCTCTCTGCCCCTCCCCCACTCACACTCTGTCTCTCTCTTTCTCTCAAAAATAAATATTAAAAAAATTTTAAATAGGATTCTTAGAATTTTAAGTACTATTACGTATAGTAAGTTCAGTAATTAGCGCTAAGTGCTTTGCTATATAATACTGTGTATATTAAATACTGCTGCAGTCCCTGTGAAAATTAATGTTTTTAATAGTTGAGTTTTTTGTAAAAAACAAATTTGTGGAGTAATATTCTTTAAAAATGTAATTATAAAAATATGCTCACTAGAGTTGGAAAAAAATTCATACAAGTCATGATGCAATAGTGGTATAAAGTCAATAGAAATACCTTTCCCAACGCCATTCTCATTGTTCATATTATCCTTCTGAGATTTTTCTGTACAAGTGTATGATACTATACATACCTGGCATACACCGCATACTATGTGCATACAAATCTAGGGTTGTATATAAATATATTTAAGTTTGTCTTCCTTTTATTTTTTAAGGTTTTGTAAATGTTAGCAGTTATTACCGCGAGTGTCATTGTATGTATTTTTAAATAGACCTCATTTGAAAAATTAACACCTTATTGGAATTTATACTCTACCCATATTGTATAAAAGAGCCTTTTTCCTCCAGTCTGGTCCCTTTAACAGTCTCGTTAGTGAAAAGTCCTGTTTATCAACCATTTATGTTTCTTTTTGTTCTTTTCTAGTTTTTACGTTAGGTACATCAGCTCCATTTTTGTGGTGCAGTAGGTTCCCCTTGAAGTTTTTTACTTTTGTTTGGAATGTACACTAACTCCTGTCAATATTTAGGAAGATAACTTATCAATCGGTTCCTTGTGGCTTCTGGGATTTGTGTCACACTCAGGAAAAAAAGGCCCTGCTACATTCTAACAGGATATAGAATTCACCCATGGTTTCTTCGAAGATTTTTCCCCAAGCGTTAGAATCCCTCTGGGATTTATACTCCTTTAAGGAGTAGAATGCAATTCAGGATTAATACTTGTGCTTAATTAAGTTTATGAATGAATTTTAGATTTGAGAACTGCAAGATTATATTTGCTCTTTTTTCTAAGTGGAAATTCCTTAATAAAATGCTATTCAGATATTGTGGATATCAAGCCTGCCAATATGGAAGAGCTAACAGAGGTGATCACAGCAGCAGAATTCCATCCGAACAGCTGCAACACGTTTGTATACAGCAGCAGTAAAGGAACTATTCGGTTATGTGACATGAGGGCCTCTGCCCTCTGTGATAGGCATTCTAAACGTAAGTTTACTGTGTCTTTTTTTCAAATGATAACATTTTCTGGTTTTTTGAAACTAGTGTCAGATGTGGTGACTGCATTTACGTAGGTTTATAAGTCTGGGAATCTGTGTGCCCAGGGTCTCCCGCGCCCTTTGCCAAGCTGCCTGACTCTACACGAGGCTCTGGAGCTTACTCCACTGGAACAACATGAAGGCCCTCCTGGGAGCATGTCTGTCGATGTCCCAGTGGATATATTTTTAAATGGAATATGATTTTTTGGGAACCTGGGGTTAGGCTCTCCAACTCTGTATTCAAGTGTAATCGGGTTTTTTTTCTCCTTCCCTTCCCCCCCTCCCTTCTCTCTTTTCCCCCTGCCCTCCCTTTGTCACTTTCTATTTTGAGTTTTCTCAGAAGACCTTTCTGAGAAGAGCTTTCCTTGGTTTCAAAAAAAATGAAAAAGCGCCAGGTTAAAAAATTAAGGGTTTACATTATTATTGTCTTCATGTTACTGTAGACGTGAAATTCATTTGGTACGTGCCTGTTATCAAAACGGTTTCACCTGGCCACTAAAACAGTAGACTCTGGAATGAATTTGGACGGTGTGTTTCCTTGCGGTGGCAGTACAGGCAGTCGTGGAGGATGCGGAACCCGCAGACCTGGTGCACTCTGAAGCCCGAAGCCCTGGGGGGAGCTTAGCTCCCTTAAACCAGCCGTAGGGCTCTGGGTGTGCGCTATGTACTTGGGCGTCTTCGACGTCGGCACTAAATCACTCCTAAGAAACCTCCAGGGAGGTTATGTTCGTGTAGCCAGAGAGGTTTTTCAGTTCTATATACTAGTCTGTCATCTCTGACTCACTTGTAGGAAGTTTGTGAATGGTTGTCTCAGCAAGTGCTTTGTCCGAGCCAGAATATTATACAATTTGCCCTTTTTTGCTTGTTTTTAGTGTTTGAAGAACCTGAAGATCCCAGTAACAGGTCTTTTTTTTCTGAAATCATCTCCTCTATTTCTGATGTAAAATTCAGCCATAGTGGTCGATATATGATGACTAGAGACTATTTGTCAGTCAAAATTTGGGACTTAAATATGGAAAACAGGCCTGTGGAAACATACCAGGTATTTGCAGTTTTTTCTTTCAATGAGCATATACCTTGTTTACTTCTAAGTCTTTATAGTGGATTTTGTACTACATGTTAATCCCAGTACAGCATGGTCAGCCCATAGGCTTTTTCCTTCAGACATCCATTGAGTATGTTGCTTCGCCTAATGTTAATTTTATGTATACTTTTGTAGGTTGTGTTGTCTATTCAGTTAAAGTGTGATTTTGCTACCAGTTTGGTTCAGTAGTAACAACTCTTCTTCCCCACCCCTGTCTACATTTACAGTGAGGAGGGGAGAGCAAGCTCTCTATTAATGTCTAGGTGGGGAAGAGGATTGGGGAGAATGGCCAGTCCTACTGGAGATGTCCTGGTTGGAGTGTGCACAGTAGTAGTTTAAAACTGAAGCTGAACTCGGGCGTGCCCAGTCAGGTGGACCGGCGTTCTGCCTTTTGGCTGATAAATGTTGTCTTAAGCTAAAGGAGAAGGGCTTGAAAGCCCAGCAGACGGCTCTAGGTGTTGCCTATCTGTTGTAGGATGTTAGGTCTGGATTCTCTTCTCGTCAGCCAGCCACTACCATTGATCCCCTATCTCTTCTAGAGAAGAGAATGAAGGTGTGCACAGCTGGGAACAGGGTGGAGGGCAAGCAGAAACCTGGGGTGAAGCCCTAGGCTACAGTGTAGAAAACACTTAACACTGTCGTATGAATAGAGAACTTATAAACGGTACCTTATGTTATATGTCCTCCATAAAATTAGAACAACGTTTCTCTAACTTTTTAATCCTCTTTGACAAACGTAAACTACTTAAGACTCTTCTTAATGGTATTTGAAATTTTTAAATAAATGCTGTGTTGAAACAAAAGCAAATATATACTGCTTTGTTTTCACGTTACATTTGTGTGACCTGCAAGATTGTAATCTATTTCCTGGGGTTCCTCACCACCACCACCCCATTGCCATTGAGAGTAATTGATTTGAACCTTAACTTCATACACTTAAAATTGTTTGGTGAGAAACCCTTATATGTGCATTCTAAAACTTTGTTGGATTGTTAGGATTTACCTCTTTTTACCAGATTTGCAGGTTTTCTGCTTATGCTGAATTAGTGATTCAGAGTAGAGTCACATTATACTCAAATGTAATGTATGCAGATTCAACTCTTAACTGAATTTATATAATCCTCTTTCTGAGCTGTGTGACTAAAGGGTATTTTGAGCTTACTAATTTTTTGCCTTCTAACTCTACATGAGTTACAGTTCTTCTGTGTTAACAAATTTGTGCTTAATGTCACATAGACATGGCTGAACCATTCCACTATACTTAATTGAAATGGACACTTAAAATGACTTAAGGTTGTTTCGTAAAGAATAGAGAATTCTGAGCATTTAGAAGGTACCTGCTCTTTTCTGTCATTATTTATTTTATAAGGCTCTCTAAGTAGTCAGTAAGATAGAGACCCCTTTTTCCCTCCCTCTGGTCACAACAAAAGCTTTGGAATGTCCTTTGTAATTTAACAGTGTTGATATTGAGAAAAATGCATCATTTCTCAGAATACTTTTTAAATACCAGATTTAATGATTTTTCTGGCTTATCTAACCCTTGTGAGATACTAGTGAGTAAAATACAGAATTATACTTCAGAAAACCAGTACCTCTTCATTAGTTTTTGATACTCCATAAGGAATATCAAGTAATAACCAATTTTTTTAGTGATGCACGAGTAACTATATGAAGTTGATCCTTGAACAACATGGTTTGAACTCCGTGGGTCCGCTTACACGTGGACTGTTTTTCTATAAAAACAGTATAGTGCCATAAATGTATTTTCTCTTCCTTATGATTTTCTTAATAACATTTTCTTTTCTCTAGCCTACTTTATTATAAGAATACACTGTATAATACATATTACATATAACATTAAAAAAAATACATGTTAACTTTATATTATCAGTAAGGCTTCCCCAGCCAAGAGTAGGCTATTAGTAGTTAAATTTGGGGGAGTCAAAAGTTCTATATGGATTTTGACTGCAGTGGGTTTAGCACCCCTAATCCTCATGGTGTTCAAGGGTCAGTTGTAATTTATCACCAAACCAGGGGCGCATGGTCATGCTGCGCATAGTATGGGTATGTAATGATAATATAGGGCTTCAGTTATTTATGCCCAGGAAGTAGTTATTTAAAAAGGAAGTAAAACATAATAATTATGTAATTTATGGATTGAAAACCAAGTGTTAACATATTCAACTACAGATATAATAATAATAGTCTTTAATTATCATTCTCTTATCTGTACCATTTTCAAATGTTCTCTAGCCTGAATAATTAGTCAGGCCTATAAAGTGTTCATTTGCCATGCCCCAAAGGGTATTTTTCTCTGTCCTACAATGGGAAAATGTGTGTTCTTGGAAAGGGGCTCATTTGTTTATAAAAGAATAAAATTATTGCCTTTATTGTTACCAAGAGAATTGAATTTTAATAAGATTAAATAAAGTGTGTATGTATCTCTGTATATTTCTTTTTTAAAAAAACAAGTAAGGATTTAGTTAAATTGTTTTCCTAATATCAATCAGCAGATATTAAGATGTAAATAAATATATCTGTAATAATGCATTTGTACTTAAAACTCAGGTTCATGAATACCTCAGAAGTAAACTTTGTTCACTGTATGAAAATGACTGCATATTTGACAAATTTGAATGTTGTTGGAACGGATCTGACAGGTAATTTATTTTAATTTGAACTTCTCATTCAATTGTGCATTTCATTAGAGGAAAGAAATTTGCTATTTCGCTTCTATGGTTGCCACGTTCACTAAAAATACAACTTCTTTTAGATTGACACAAATTATAAATCCTGACTTCATTTTCTTTCAGTTTCCTTGAAATAAATTCAGTAACCTTATAGCAATAACAGCAGAAAAAAATTAAACCTGTTTCACTAATAAATATGAAAATGCACAAAGAAGTCTCAGGATCTTAAATTTTGACTTAAATGTCTTTAAATATTTCCCTTTGTGAACCAGATCAATGACATTTTTGACATGCCAGTAGTTAAAATGGTGAAATTTCAGTTTGTTTGTTCATCAGTTATGAAACTGTTTTTAGAAATATTTAGTCAGTGAATATTTCGTTTGGAATGCTACACACCAGTTTTTCCAGACACTACATTAATATCTCATGGAAGTGGTAATTATCATCTGTAATTTTAACCATATTACCATGAGTAATTAGGATTTTTATAATCCACAACTTTGCCATGGTATGCTTCATTTTTACCATGTCATGAACATGTGTACCATTATTTCCAAGGATAAATAAGTCTTAATCTTTCAGGTTTTAGTTTCAGTAGAACAGAACATGGTACAACAAAACATAATTTGGGGATTACCTAAACTTGCCTTCAAGGTAATTAGAGGTACTTTTAGTGTAATCGGTGATGAGTCTCGTGGTATTATGTGTTAAAGAGGATGATAGAACTTAGATCATTTATCTTTGGCATGACTTTTAAAAGTACTTTTATCTGATTCTAACATGACACCCAGTAATAGGCTGACCAGAGTGCACCTAGACTAGGAACAAGCAAGCTTTGCCTTTGAATGCACTAACCCCGAGGCATCGAGAAGTTCTGAAAAAAGAAAAGAGGAAAGGAGAAATTAGCAAGTAGGAAGAGAAAGAAGACACTGATAGAATAGAATACGGCACACTGCTGCAACTAGTTAGTTCTTCCTCACACGGTTGAAACTGTTGATTTCCCTTAACCTTAAAATAATTTTTTGGAAATGATTTCAAACTCACGGAAAACTTGTAAGGGTGACACGTCTTATTTAGCCCTTACTCAGGTTCTCCTGGTACTGTTTGCTGGGTCATTCTCTTTTGCTGGGTCTTTTTCTCTCTCTCTTATAAAGACGTGCAGGTAGGGGCTCCTGGGTTGCTCAGTTGGTTGAGCGTCTGACGCTGAATTTCGGCTCCGTTCACAATCCCCCGGTTTGTGAGTTCGAGTGCCGCGTCGGGCTCTGTGCCGACAGTGCGGAGCCTGCTTGGGATCTCTCTCTCTCTCAAAAGAAATAAATAAACATAAACTAAAAAAAAAACAAAAAAAACAAAAAAAACATTTAAACAGACGCACATACTTTATTTGTGAACCAATTGAGAGTAAATTCCAAACATGCCCCATTGCCCTTAAATTTAATCTAATGAGTATTTAAATTTAATAAGTATTTCCTAAAACATAATAGTTTCTCCCATATGATGGCAAGGCAGTCCTCTAAAGCAGAGAAACTCGCGTTGGTGCAGTCCTCCTGTCTGATCCACAGAGCCCATTAAAATTTCCCCAGCCTCGGGGCGCCTGGGTGGTTCAGTCAGCTGAGCCTCTGACTGCAGCTCATGATCTCACAGTTCTTGGGTTCGAGCCCTGCGTCGGGCTCTGTGCTGACAGCTTAGAGCCTGGAGCCTGCTTTGAGTTTTGTGGCTCCCTCTCTCTCTCTGCCCCTCCCCTGCTCGCTCTTGCACTCTCTCTCTCAAAAGTAAACTTCAAAAAAATTAACCCCCCCCCCCCAGCCTTCCTCAGTCACGTCCTTCCTAGCAGAGGGAAAAAATCTGATCAAATAGCCAATCCAAAGGTATATGTAACATTTAGTTGTCCTATCTCCTTAGTCTTCTTTAATTTGGAGCAGTAGTTCTTCGTGTTTTCCTTGTCTTCTGCAACTGTGGCATTTTTGAAAAACAGGCCAGTGATTTTATAGGATGTTTCTCAGTTGGAGTGTTGTCTAATGTTTCCTCGGGACTTGATTCAGGTGACACATTTTTGGCAGGTATACCACAGAAATGCTGGCCTAACGAAACCTTTTAAATAGACCTACGTGTCCTAATCCATTCAAACCTCACAGATTCAAATAATACAAGGATGCCGGTCTAAATTACATAAATCCTTTTAAAAGAAATACAGTTTTAGTACCTTCAGGTATATGCACCTATTTAAGTTTGATTAAAATGTTGTCAAGTGTCCTTTGGGGGAATTGACAGTACTGTGTAACGTACGATATGTGCAAATACTCAGAGTTGTTTTCAAGTGGTGAACAGTTCCTTGATAACCTGTGATCTTATTTACAATAATAATTTAAACCATGTGGGAAGAATGGGGGAAGTAATAATAGCACCAGACCCTTTCCAAATGAACGGTTTCAAACTTAGGTTTTTTTGCTTACTGGGATACTTAAAACTTAGTAAGTGTTGAGCGGTGATGGATAGAAGGTGAAACTGACAAAGAGCTACCCTGGGTAGGATTAAAATTTGGCAGTCCTTTAAACGGTTACTATTAAAAATATTTGTCAAAAAAAGTGCTTCAGATGTATTTAATGTTATAGGTAAAACGACTTTCTGTTCGTAAAAACTTCATATGCTACTCAGTATTCTCAGAAGCGGATTTCTTAAACCATTCATAAGCTAGGATGATCCCAGCCAGACAGCATCCTGGGAACAAGTTCTCTAGTTTATCATTTAAATCACAAAACAAAGCAAAGCGTTGGTTTCTTATGAGCAGTTTTATACCGTGCAATTTGGGGGTTTCAGAACCTGTGGTCCCACGGTTGGTACTTCAGAAAGCTACAGGTTTGGTCAGTCACGTAACAGCCTGTAGTGACAAAAATGTTCGACAAAGGTGACGTCACTACTAGTAATCAGAAGCTGCCCTTGAGAATGCTTCCCGCGTTGGTGATGGTTTGGGTAGTCATGAAAAGGAGTCGTTGACAGAAAACCAAGCTCCCTAGCCCTAGCCCCAGACTAGGACCAGTTTGTTTGGATGGTCTCGGGGCTGGTGTCAGCAGCCCTCTTCTAAATCCAAATGTGCTCGAAGTCGCTATTTCCTGTGGAGCACACTGGACTGGGTTTCATCCCTGAACCATTGTACTGAAAATGAACTCTTTTCACTTATTTGACTGCACACTTGTTTGCTTTTGCAGTGTTGTCATGACCGGATCTTACAATAACTTCTTCAGAATGTTTGACAGGAACACGAAGCGAGACATAACCCTAGAAGCGTCGCGGGAAAACAATAAACCTCGCACAGTTCTGAAGCCACGCAAAGTCTGTGCAAGTGGCAAGCGAAAGAAAGACGAAATAAGCGTTGACAGCCTAGACTTCAACAAGAAAATACTTCATACGGCCTGGCACCCCAAGGAAAATATCATTGCTGTAGCTACTACAAACAATCTGTATATATTTCAAGACAAAGTGAATTAGGGTTGGCATTCCCAGCCGAAGAGCCCACTTCCTGCTTAGTTGAGATAGTTGAATCTAGCATTCGTACCTAAAAACGAGAGAGGTCCATTGTGGCGCCCCTTTCCAGTGTTTGACAGTGTGCCATTCGACAACACATCTTTTATAGCTACATGGAGAAATCTCTGTGGATTCTCACCGTGGTGTTCTCCATGTCTGCTAGCCATGTAGGTAAGGGTAGGGCACTTTTAATTTAAATGACTTCTTGCACCATCTTGCCTAATGGACTAGATTGGACTGTGTCAACATTGATTTCCTCCACTTTTTATGCCTTCCATTGTGATGACGTCAAACACAGTGAAAGCCTTCAGTCATGCTTATGGGATTTAATTGTGTATCCTCATTACTGTATCATTTGTGGGGTACACCCCTCCCCCTTTTTTAAATTAAACACAGCTCATTCTTACTGTGGCTTGTAGCATTCCTCCTCTTCTGGCCTCCTGGACTCTTCCCCTCCGTCTCTCTCACCCCTGCCCCTCCACCCAGTCTTGGTGGTGGTATATTAAAAAAAGAAAGAACGAAAGCACACAAAATGAGTCAGTTTGGGGTCAGTGGTAAAGGGGGTATATGTTGCGAACAAATGTTTTAAATAACAGTTGGCTGTAATCACTCCTTGCCGTGTCTGGCACCGAAAATAAGGAAAAAAAAATACTACTACTGAATAAAAGTGACAAAGAATGGAGAATCTGGTTTTCTTTTTCTTTTTTAATCTACCTCTCTAAGCCAATATTTTGTGTCATACTTTTGGGCGCAGTGAAATGAAATGAGTTTCCATTGTTTAATCGGTATTTTTGTTAACTATTTTTAACAAGTGTTCTTTTACATGGAGAAGAAGGGGTCTTGGTTCTGTATGAACATGTTTTGAATATATATTGGTATTACTAACGATTTCACAATCTATAAATTGCTATTAGAGATTTTTTTTTTACTGTGGTTATAAGTATTGGATACATTGTATCTACACTTAACTCATCTGTTAATGAAATTGTTGTAAATGGGAACCAAATTTGTAGAACTTCATTTTTAAAGACTTTTTACAGTGCTTAATTTCATTTTTGCCTTACTAAAGTTAAAGGTTTAAAAAACTTTCTTAACAGGTTAAAACTTTTTTTGTCATTCACTCATAAGACATGACATAAAACTATCCTCCAGTGATTTACATAGATAAAATTGACACTGCACTAAATATTTTTTTTGTATTTTACTGCTATCAGATCTGAATGAAATGTACTTTGCCATAGATATGTTTTCCTCTATTTTTGGTTTTCCAAAGTATTAATATTAAAGACAAACTTTAAAGGTTCAGTGTTCAGAAAGTGCTTGATGGACTCCCAACAGCTGCCTCAAATAAAAATTTAGTAATCTGTAAATGATTACATTTTCCTTAAGTGGTGATACCTTTTCCAAAGATGAAGAGTACTCCTATTTTTTAATGGGTAGAATGTACCTTTGTCAGTCTTGCAGAAGCTTTAATGGAGAAGAAAATGGACTTTATTTTTAAAACTATAAATTGAGTAGGCATGTATATTATTAGAGAATGGTTAGGATGTTTTGGATGAGCAGTAATAGACAACCTAGAATTTTAGAGGACTCTGAGTGCTTCGTGTGTGTGTATATATATATATATATATATATATATGTCCACTACCTATGGTTCTATTCTCATCAATGAAAGATGATGAAGCAATTCGACCGTAATTCCCTCTATACTTATACGAATATTATGTCTTGTAAGTCAACATTTTTAGCACACAGGAGAAATTTTATGTAATAAAATTACTGTATCTTTTGGACTTAACAAATTGGAATTTGTATTTAAACACGTTCTATGTCTGGAAATTCTTCAAGTAATGGCACTTTTACTAACTTATTTGGGGATCTTGGGTGCATTCCTAATTTGTTATTTATTCTTCACACTTGACTCGGAGTGGGATGTTCTCCTGCCACAGTATCAAACACTGATGCTCGTCTCTGATCAGGCAGCTTTCCAGATCTACGTGGAAGATCGTTTCCCTAAAGTTTGGGTGTAGATCTTGAGATTAATACCACCAAACAGCTCTTGGAAATTCTCTTTGGATTCAGCAATAGCTATAATGATTCTCACTCATGACACTAAGGGTTAGTTTTTTATGTTTAAGAGAAACATGACTACAGTTAAAATGCCTCCATAAAGGAATGCTCTTACAAATTGTAATGATATTCTCAAGTATCCATTTCTACTTATTTGATGTAGCAAATTAGAAGCCCAGCCACTCATCTCATATGGTCATGGTTAATCTTTTTATTAATAAAAATTTTGCTTAGAATAAACTTAGTCTTGTCAAGTTGCTTGTATTCTATTGACACCTACAAACATTCATATTCTATCCCATCTGTCTTAACCTGTTTTTAAAATTACAGTAGGAAAAGGAACTTGCATTCTGTTAATCTCCTTTGATCTCTTTAGTGGCTGGGCAGTAGTCATCTTATAAATCTCTGTATTTAGGTGAACAGCTGTTCATGTAACAACTAACTACTGGACATTAAACTGTCTTCTGTGAAGCCCTTAGTCCTTTGGAATAAATGACTCCATGCCGGGCACCTGGGTGGCTCAGTCGATGAAGCATTCAACTCTTGATCTCGGCTCAAGTCTTGATCTCAGCGGGGTGCGTTCAAGCCCCGCGTTGGGTTCCACGCGGGGCATGGAGCCTATTTAAAAAACCAAAAAGACATCCATGCACTTTTTTCTCATTTCAAATTGAAGTTTTGTTTTTTTGTTTGTTCGGGTTTTTTTTTTCTTTTTGTTTTTTTTGGGGGGGGGGGGGTTTTTTTTTTTTAGTGAGGATCTTTATAAACCTTAAATGTGAGGATTCTGGCTACAGATATTCCTAAAGAAAATGAGAAGTATGAGAACAGGTTCTTGCAGTGTGTAATTATTTCAAGTAATATCTTTTTGGTCTTGGAAAATTTATATGTGAAACCTAAACACTACTGATCAGTGTTTTTAGTGAAATACAAATCATTACCTTCTTGGAGAACACTGCTTCAGCATTTTTTTTTTTTAATCACACTTCAAGTGGCGATAATCTACACTTCTGGAAGAACAAAACCAAGCCTAGAAAAGAGAAAAGGTGAATGCTAGGTAATCAAGAATCAAGTCAACTTACTTTAGCATTTGAGAACATTACTATTTTTGGGTCTTATTTATTCAGTTGGTTGATAAGGTGTGGTGTGTGTGTGTGTGTGTGTGTCCGTGACTAAAAGTTTTTCACACACCTTTTCCCCAAACCTTAGAACCTGACCCTGCTTCATTTTGTAGAACTGCATATGAGGTCAAAACATCCTCACTCACTGTTTAGTATTATCAAATGCTTGGTGAGCTTACAAAGCCTTGGGGGTGTTCTCAAATGCCGAAGGTAATTTTTTAAGCGGGTGATAACTTTAGTTTTGTCGCCTTGCCATTTTATTGCATAGTGGTATCAGACTTTTTAATCTATCTCTATGTAAGAATTAAGACACGCCCACCAAAACTTCCTCTTTGGCACAGTAACTGTCAAACTGAAGGCACTACAAAGATGCCTTCAAAAGGAGAAATTTAGCAAAGAACTAAACTTGTTTCTTTTAAAGTTCTATGCTTCTGCTCAGTGGTATGTGAATAGCAACAAGTTATTTGAGGGCTTTCCCACTAGGGGGCAATGGTTAAGTCCTGAACAGCGTTTACCAGGTATTTTTAAGAATGCATTAACAGGAGAATTCTATTCCTATACTGTAAGAGCTTAATTATCAAACACTAAATTGGGAACCAAATAAAGGGGAAGCCCAAGGTATACTTATGTCCAAATAAAACCAGTATTCAACATGACCTAGTAGTACTTATTAACAGGCCCAATGATAGAGGATGGATCCCACATGTCACTTATGAGGTCTTTTGTGATCCTTTCTTACTGAGGAAGCAGCAAAAGTGAAATTACCCAAGAGTCGAGCGCTCCTTTGTTTCAATCCTAGCCTACACAGTCTGGCTACCCCTTTGCAAAATCAGATCCTTAAGTGCCATGTTCGCTTTCTTATTTACAAGGAGACCAGGAATTTTATGTTGATTTAACTCTGGGCCACCATTTCTTTAAAAAAACAAAAACCTTCTAGACCCTGAATGCATGTTTTTCAGAAAGTACAGAAGGAAAAAATACCCCACCAGTAATCTTACCATGCAGGGAAAACATAGTTGCCTTTTTTTTTTTTCTTTCCATGGAGAATGGAATCCTGTGTACAGTTTAATGTCCTATTTCTCTACTCAACATTGTGCCGAGCAGTGTCCCAGATCAGATACGAGATTTCCCTGTCTGCAAACCTCACGCTTGTGGATCATCCACTATTTATTTCACTGGTCCCTGTTGTGAGGACTGAATTTTGTTTTTATTTTTGCAAATAGAAGTATTGATGGGTACGATTTTTAGGATACATTCCTAGAAACACAGTTACTGTGTTAAAGGCTATGGATATGTTTAAGATACGATACATGTTGTCAGATTTACCTTCCAAAAATGGAAGTTCCATCACTAGTATGTGGGATTACCCATATCTTCACACTTAGAAAATCTCATGTTTCAGTTTTATTAATTTGAAAAAGTCAGAAATGGTACACCAATTTGTGTTTCCCTATTTCTAGCCAGGTAACTCATTTCTATAACACAAGACACGTATGTACTCTAAATATTTTCTCCCACTCTGAGCCAGTCTTTTCTTCATTCTCTTAACAGAGCTTTTTGAACATCAGCAGTTCTTAATTTTCACAAAGTCCACTTTAGCAACTTTAATGGATTATGCTTGTGGTGTCATCCAAGAAACCCGCCCAACTTAAGGTGATAAAGATTTTTTTTTTCTTTAGAACTCTAATGGCTTTAAGTTTTTACATTTAGGTCTGTGATGCCTTTGAGTTACTTTTTACATATGGTACGTATAAAACCTATACACCACAGATAGATCAAGTGTTTTCTTTACACTTTTGCTGACAATCAGCCACAGTGTTAGCCTGTTTCTAAACTGTTCCATTAGTGTATCTGCTTTCATCCACACTGCCTTGCCTTGATTCGTGTCGCTTTCCATAAGTCAGAAAATCAACTTTGTTCTGTTTCAAAAACGTGTTGCAATTTGAATTCCTTTGCCTTTCCATTACACGTTTTAGAGCCAGCCTGTTGCGAACAAAAACACCCTCTCGGATTTGGATGATAACGGCACTGCACACACAGACCAGTTCAGGGAGAGTGGACGTTTTAGGATTTGTCCTCCAATCTGAGTGAACACAGCATATTGTCCCATTTTCTGTAGGTTGCAGAGTTCTTTTATCGCTGTTTTTAGTTTTTAGCGTACAGATGTTGCACAATAGTATTGTTACCAGTTCATGGGTTTTTTTGTATGTATGCTGGGAAATTGGTACTTATAAAATTTTCAATTTCTAATTGTTCATTGTTCACCTCTAGAAATAGAATGGATTTTTATATATAGACCCTGTATCCCGACATCTTACCAAATTCACTTACGGAGATTTTTAGAAGTTTTCTATTGAGCCATGTTGTCTGCAGATTATTTATAACAAATGTTTTCTTTCTCCACAGTCTTTCTAATTTTCCTTTCAGATGCCTTTTCTTTCTCTTCCTTGTCCTGCTGCCCTGGTTAGACCTTCCAGTTGATGGTCAAAGGAGTGGTGAGGTCAGTTCAGACACATCCTTGCCTTGTCACCAATGTTAGGGGGCAAGCATTCATTTACCATTACCATTAAGTGTGTTATTTACCATTAAGTAGGTTAGTTGTAGGGGTTTTGCAAATGGCCTCTTTCAGGCTGAGGAAATTCCGTGTTATTCCTGGTTTTCTGAGACCTGTTAATCATCAATGGATTTTGGATTTTGTCAGATATTTTTTTGCATCTACTGAAATGATGTCTTTTGTTGAAGGACCGGCCTTGCATTTCCAGAATATTGTTAGATTCTTTTGCTAGTATTTTGTTATTTTTGCCTCAGTGTTCATAAGGGATATTGATCTGTAGTTTGCTTACCTTTTAATGTCATTTTGGTCAGTGTAATGTTGCTCTCATAAAATAAGTTTCCCTCCTCCCCCATATTATGGAAGAATGTGGGTAGAATTCATATATAGTTTCTTCCCTAAGTGTTGGGTAGTATTCACCGCTGATGCCATTTGGGCCTCTTATTGGAAGATTTTTATCTGAATTCAAGTTTTTAAATAGAATTATACAGATTATTTCTTCAGTTTTAGCATTTTGGCTTTCAAGGAGATTGTCCATTTCATCTAAGTTACCGGATTTATGAGCATAGTTTTTCATAACATTCTGTTTATCTTATTTCTGCTCAGGCTGCTATAACAAAATACCACGCACTGTGGTTTTTCTTATTTTTTCTTTTATTCCTCCTTCCCCTGTCCCTGTCCTCCCTTCTCCCACCCTCCCTTTCCCCTCCTCTTCTCCTCCTCCTCCTTTTTTTGGTCGTCAAACCAAAGAGTTTATTTCATTTATGGTTAGAAAGTCCTTCCCTTCATTTAGGGTTAGAAAATGAGAAAAAGTTCTTTTATGTTCACTTTTACACTTAAAAATGCTTTTTATTATGAATCATTTTACTTCTTCATTGCATTTTCATTTCTACTAATGATGACATATGAGAGCTACTGATTTCACTATATTTTACATGTAGCCATTAACTACAGCATTAAGTAACTCTACTTTGTATGTCACTTGACTCTGGTGTTTTGTGTAATTCTATTGTCTCCATATAATTTCACTTGTTTTCCAATATCGACACCTTTTATTTTCAAATCTCTTTCTCTTCTGCTTTAATTGCGGAAACTTCCAAAACAATGGTAAATAAAAGATACGAAGTTGTTTGTTTGCTTCGGGACTGCATGGCGATACCTTTGGTGTTTGTTATTAAGTATAATGTGGGCTGTTGATGGAGATACTCTTTACCATGCTAAGAAAATCTCCCTGGTCCTATTTTTATTAATTTTTTAAATGTAATAATATCAAATACTGTGGCTGTCTATTGAGTTTATTTTTATTCCCTTTGACCCTACTAAAGCGATGAATAGTATTTTTGGAATTTCACTTCTGTATACCAGAGGACATGGATCTTTTGTTCTTGCATGTGGCTGATTTTGTCAGGATTAGGCCAGCTTCGTAAAATTAAACGAGATGGTCTCATCTCTCTCAGTGTTTTACCTTGGTTTTGCTTCTTTTACTCAAGAGTACTGTTGCTAATTCCAGTGGAGTGGGGGTGGGGCGGCAAGAGGTAAGGTGATATTTCTATGGTGGTCACTCCTTCTCCAAAAGGTCCTTCTTATCTTAATTCTGAACTCCATCGAGGTTATAGTAGTTAAAATTATTATAGGTAAAGAATTGGCTCCAAATTACCAAATAATATGCCCTATGAGCGTAATCTTGATTTACACATCAATTAAGAAGTACTTTATTGCTTAAAGGGACCTCAGACCTCATTAAGCCAACCTCCTCATTTGAAAAATGGCCAGATATAAAGTTGTTCTGTCAAGAGTCACACGGCTGTGAGTCACTCTACAAAGACAACTGTAATATATGTCCCTTGTGGGGGAGTTGAAATGTATTCCTACTTTGTTCTCTGAATCGCCCAGCAGTCGGCAGAATGGAGCACCGTAATTTGAACTTTGGCTGGTGACGTTTTGCTTCTTGGCCCTAATCTAGATCAAACTCTTTACCCAGCAATTCACTTAGTAATGCCTGAAAAGATCTACTGATGAGATTATAGAATTGTGATCGTAAGCAGCAAAGAACAGGTAGTTAGGACGTGATGGGATGCCACACTAGGGACCCTGCCAGACTACAAAAATATTCTTATAAAGTGTTTTCCTCCTCTTACCCTTTCTTCACTCCCTCAACTGGTGGCCAAGTGCTGACCTGTCTTGCGGATAAGTTTATGTGGTCATCAGACGAGAATGGCATCCAACACGCACTCTTTCATTCATTCCACTAACGTCTAGTTACTTCCCTTCCTTCTGTAATTCTTTGAGTTTGCACCTCACCTGCGTTAGAATTAGGGCAAAATTACTTGTAATTGCATGTGATACTAAGTCAACACTCAGTATAATAATAAAATACTTTGCAGGGTATATCGTGGCTTCTTTAGTCCTCTTAAAAATTCTCACTTGATCCCAACTACGTTTCTGAAATGGCGAAAGAGTATTACTCTCCCCATTTGGCCCTTGAAATCAGGCTCAGAGGATGTGACTTGCACAAAATCTCACCACTGGTCAGCTTGGGCTCAGACCCAGTTTTTCTTACTCCTGGTCCCCTGTGTTTTTTGTTTTGTTTTGTTTTGTTTTGTTTGTGTAATATACACACTGCCTCTTTGATAGGCTCCACACTGTCCCCACAGAGCCTGAAGCGGGGCTTGAGCTCACCCAATGCAGGGCTTGAATTCACGAGCCATGAGATCATGACCTGAGCTGAAGTCAGATGCTTAACCGACTGAGCCACCCAGGCGCCCCGTGCTAAAGATGTTACATAAATTAACTCATCCAATTTTCGTAAAGTAACTTGCCTGGGGCCACACAATTAAACGGGGGCCACTACTTTAAACTGCCAGAAAAGTTGTAGACAAATCTTTGTCAGAAAGTAAACAAGCTTGGGGCGCCTGGGTGGCTCAGTCGGTTAAGCATCCGACTTCGGCTCAGGTCATGATCTCACAGTTCGTGGGTTCGAGCCCCACGTCGGGCTCTGTGCTGACAGCTCAGAGCCTGGAGCCTGCTTCACATTCTGTGTCTCCCTCTCTCTCTGCCCCTTCCCTGCTCATGCTGTGTCTCTCTGTCTCAAAAATAAATAAACATTAAAAAAAAAAATTAAAAAAAAAAAAAAAAAAAAAGAAAGTAAACAAGCTTAAGGTCCTAATTTAGATATCAGTGTTCAGGTGCCAAAGCAGTTCCCAAAATTTTGGATCAAAATGTCCATTTCGTTTCCAATTTATATTAAGTTTGGCCCTTATTTTTTCCGTGGGCAGTAAAAGTACAAGGTTCTAGAACTGGATGAAATTTCAGAGATCAAGGTAAAATGTTTTCTGAGTGATATAATTGTGGCTCTTACCTTTCTTTTGACAGGAGAAATTTGAGAGAGCATTCCTTGGATGACCACACAAACAGCCAGCACTTTTTTTTTTTTTTTTTTTTTTGAGCACTTGAAAGGAAACCTTTTTTCCTACAAGAGAAACGTTAAATAATTGAACCTCATAGATTGCACTTGGCATAAGCCCCAAAATAAAGTGGTAAGTCTGATAATGAGAGATTCTGAAGGAAGTGAACATGGCGGCACAAATGGTATAGGAGAACTCAACTTGGGTCCAGGTGGGATCTCTGTGAATCTGGGTAAAGAAGAGTGTGGCCCAATCAGAGCCATTTTTCTAGACAGTGCCTTGGAAGCAGAGAAACTAGACTAGGAGTCGAACGCACGAGTCATTTATCCACGTCTGTGTTAAAATGCAAGGGGAGCCCAGGAGCTGTGGGTCTGTGTGTTGCAGTCAAGTGGTCTGGATTCACGTCCATATCTGTCACTGCCATCTTGTGTGCAGTACTCTGCACGTGTATCAGTTTTCTTCCCTATAAAATAATAGAGACACCTAACTCATGAGATAATTACATAGAACATCAACTGTATGAAGTACTTACAAAGTCTGGCGTATATTAAGGGCACAGGGACTTCAGCCGCTATTATAAATGTCTGACCCCCCCTCTTCTACCTGATTTATTATCTCATTCGTTTTGAATAAAGGCACTGGGGGAAATAACATGTAATGTAGTACGTACGAACTCTCTAACATCCACACCCAGTTTAACTCAATACGTAAATCGCAAATTTCCCCTCAGGAGAACATACTTTACAGACTCCGGCTCAGGCCTTCCTCCAAAGTGGAGCCAGCCAGACCACGTGTTTTGCCCCTCACTAGGATCTCACCTGCATGTGGCTTATGTCATTAGTATAAACCTGGGAGGGGCGCCTGGGTGGCTCAGTCAGTTAAGCGTCCAACTTCGGCTCGGGTCATGATCTCGTAGTTCGTGAGTTCGAGCCCCGCATCGGTCTCTGTGCTGACAGCTCGGAGCCTGGAGCCTGATTCGGATTCTGTGTCTCCCTCTCTCTCTGGCCCTTCCCTCTCGAGCTCTGCCTCTCTCTCTCTCTCTCTAAAAAATAAATAAACATTAAAAAAAAAAAAAAAAGGATAAACCTGGGAAAGGGACATTTACCAAGTCTGTTCGGAGAAAGCCAGGCTTTGCCCGGTAATTCAGTTGGCCTTCACTGAAATCTGCTTCTCTCCACCAAGGAAAGCCTGCTGTTGTTTACAGACCCCTAAATGGGAGGTCATTGTCTCCTGCTCCTTTTTCATCCTTCTCAACTCTTCCCTTGGGCCCTCTGTCCCTGTCCGTGGGCCTGCCAAGGTTCTCTTGCCACAAGAATAAAAGGCGTTACACAAGGACATGCTTCCTGCATGTCTTAGTTCAGTGTCTGCTTCTCGAGCTTTCTCCAGACTAACCCCTAGTTGGTTCCCCCTCGGTGAGCCTTGGTCACCAATCCCCAGGCCTCCGCTTTTCTCCATGGCACTGGTTACTCTCTGAAATTGCCATTCCCTTGATCTTTCTCTGTCTCGCTGGTGAGACAGGCAGCTACAAAACAGAGGCCTTGTCTGACTTCTTAACTGTAGTAACCTGGACCTCAAATGGCTGGCAGTTAACAAACACTCAAAGAGTATTTATTGAATGGCTGAGTGAATACATCGTCGCCTTTTTATTTGTCCTCTATAACCTTGCCCAAGCTACCCCGCGGATGTGAGTTTTAGATTCCTCACTGGTTAAGTGATGCTAATAATGAGGATCAATTGAGGTAAATATAAGTAAAGTAGCCAGCATAGGCCATGGCACTAAACAGTAGCTATTATGATGTTGGCATTTCCAGTGATTAAGTGGTGTTTGGTAACATATTTATCGAGGGAAATTTTCACCAGATATAGCTTCTAGGTTGACTTTTATACACTCTCAGCACTTTGAAGAGATTCCAGTGTTTTCTGTGTTCCATAGTTTCCAGTGAGAAGTCTGTTATATCCTCCTCTTTGTCTCCCTGTAAGTTAGGTGTCTTTTTTTTTTTTTTTCCTGCTCCTTTTAAGATTTTCTCTTTGTCAGTGTTTTGTTGTGTTGTTGTTGTGTTTTTTGTTTTGTTTGCCATGGGATTGTGATGTGCTTTGGTAGGACTTTCTTCATGTTTTACCTGCTGGGGGTTGTTGAGGATTTTGTAAGCATGAGACCATAGTTTGTGTCACTTTGGGAAATTTTTCTTCAAAGAAATAACTTCTTTAATGGTTTTCTCTGTCCTTCCCTCTGCTCTCCTTCTAGGACTCCAATTATGTACACGTCAGACTTTCTGATAAAATCCCTTAGGTCACTGTTCATTTCCTTTCCCCATCCTTATTCTCTGGATTAAAAAAAAGAAGGGTTCTATTGCTTTCTTCAAGTTTATGTCATTTCTTCTGCAATATATGATTGGCCTTAATACCTATCCAATGAATTTGTTATTTAAGATAATTTTATTTTTTCATCCCTAAGGGTCCTATTGGTTTTTCATGTTCCTCCTCAGTATGTTAATGGTTTTCCTTAAAATCTCTGGATATATTTATAGCAATTATTTTGACATCTGTGTCTACTCATCCCATCATCTTTGTCCCTTGTGGATCTGTTTCTATTGATTGATTTTCCTCCTAGTTATGGCTCACATTTTTTCTACTTCTTGGCATAGATACTAATTGTTTTCATCAGTTTTTGGACGTTTTGAATACTTGTTGGACATTCACATTTTGTTTTCTTCTCTTAAAGAGTGTTGGGATTTATTCTGGCAAGGAGTTATTTGCAGTTCAATTTCGTCTCCTCAAGACTTATCTTTATGAAGGTTCATGAGGTTGGCCATGGAACCTCACTGTCCAATATGATAGTCCCTAGGCACATGTGACTATTTAAGTTTCAATGTAAATTATTTAAATGAATTAAAATTAAGTAAAACTACAAATTCAGTTCCCTAGCCCCACCAGACACATTGCAAGTACTCAACAGCCACATATAGCTAATAGCAACTGTAATTGCTGGCCTGGAATATTTTTACTCTAGAGGTAATTTAGATCTACTCTAAGGCATGACCTTTCTAGGGTCTTTACTGAGTGTTCCATGAGAACTCTTCAGTCTGTCTTATCAGAACCTAAATACATCCTATTCCTGAGTAATTTACATTCCTGGAAATTGTTCAGCTTACAGTTTCCCATACATTCTTAGCTTATAGAGTATCACTCTATGCTTCCATGGCTTAGTATTAGGCAAAGAATAAAAGGGATCAATGCACAGATTTCTTTTTCATGCGTTGGTCCTTTCTCTCTCAGAACTCTGCCCAACTCTGCCAGTTATTTTACCTCCCCGGACTCAGCTCTCTCTGTTAATATCACCATCACCTCATCAAGTCTTCTTTGCTCTGCTTTCGATTCTCTTTCCTGTTGTAGTTCTCCCTTCAAGTGGGAAGCCAAGGTAATAACAGGACTTACTTGTTTCCTGTCTCTCATGTTTCAAAGTCCTATACAATTGTGCAATAGGACTTTAAGCAATGTCTGAAAATTATTGTTCTGTATATTTGATCCAGTTTATTAGTTATGTATTGTCAGAAGATAGGTCTAGTCCCTGCTACTCTGTGATAGCTGGGAGGGGAAGTCCTTGATTCATAAAATTTTTTTAAATTTTATATCCTGTCCTAGTGACTACTCCAAAATATAACAGATTTAATTAATTGAATAAGCCAAATGAATTTGTGTGTCTGCCACTGTTGCACAGAATGATGAAATTATACAGTTGTGTAATTTTGGCAACTTATTCTCAAATAGTTCTACCCATGTTCTTACTGTGTCTAGAAGTTTTTTATACACCCCTTCAGTCAGTGATGCAGTTTCTACTTGCGTCTTTCATAGTTACACAACTTTTGCTGTATAATTCTTTTATATTTAGATACTTAAATACAAAGTCTTATTCATAAAGAAAATCAAGGGGATGACCACATATTTTAGTGGAAATTCTGAATAACAATAAAATTTGTAATATGTTACCACTAGCACATAAAGGAAAAGATATATAGTAAGAGGGATTAGTTCAAAAGTTTCAAATTCATTCATTTCTTATTTTAATGTATCAGTTTTGATCTCTTCATTTTTAAATAAATCGTATTAAGGCATGATGTAGAATAAATTCTTTTTCTATTGCTTCCAAGCACATCACCACAATCTTAGGGGGTTAAAACAACACAAACTTATCATCTCACAGTGGTGCAGGTCAGAAATCCACGTGGTGTTGGCTAATTTCTCTGCTCCAAATCTCACAAGGATGAAATCATAGTGTTGGCTGGCTGGGGTCTTCTCAGGAGGTTCTCGGAAGAATCTTTGAAATACACTGAGATTACTGGGAGAATCCAGGTCCTTGTTTGCTTGTGCAACTTAGGCCTTCCTAAGCTCCTCGAGGACTCTCCCCATATGGATGCCTAGATCTTAGCACCAAAAATAGCAAGTTGAATCCTGAAATGTTTGGAATCTCTCTAACTTACTTTTTTGATTCATCCCTTTTTAGAGACATAATTCTCTACTCTTGAGTGCTCATGTGATCAGATTGAGCCCACCCAGCTCAGCTCATCCAGGATAATATCCCTGTTTGTGCATCTAGAGACTTAATTACATTCACAAAGTCCCTTTTGCCATGTAATATAACACAGGCACAGGTTCGAGCGATTAGGACCTGGACATCTTTGGGGCGGGGGGAGGGTTCTGCCTGTAATATAAAATATTCAGAGGAAAAGAAGTATAATGTTTAGAAAGAAAAAGAGCAAAATAATCAGAAAATGATAGATATTAAAGACAGGCATCACAGAGAAAGATCATGAAGATGTATAGGAATGCAAAAATATCTAGCACTAACTATGGCAAAAACCAGTGTCTGAAATCCAGTCAAAGAAGACCAGGAATGCAAAGTTGAAAAAACACAATCCATAATGAGGAGAAAAACCAACCAATGTCAACAAAGAACAGTCACAGGAGATAAAAGTGCATTAAAATAATTTTTAAACCTGTATTTTATTCATTTTTTAAGTAATTTTTATACCCAATGTGGAGCTCAAACTCATGATGCCGAGATCAAGACTCACACGTTCTTTTCACTGAACCAGCCAGGCACCCGTGAATCTGTATTTTGTATGTTAAAAAGAGGGGCACCTGGGTGGCTCAGCTGGTTAAGTGTCCAACTTTGGCTCAGGTCATGATCTTTGTGGGTTCGAGCCCCACATCGGGCTCTGTGCTGACAGCTCAGAGCCTGAAGCCTGCTTCTGATTCTGTGTCTCCCTCTCTCTCTGCCCCTCCCCTGCTTATGCTGTGACTCTCTCTCTCAAAAATAAACATTAAAAACAATTTTTTTTAATTAAGGGAAGATATAACACAGATTCAAATCATATTTCTAGGGATTAGAAACTACAAGGTCTGAAATGAAAATACACCAGATGAGATTAATGGTAGATTAAATATTGCAAAAGAAAAGTTTAGTGAACTTGAAATGATACCAATAGAAATTATTCTAAAGGAAAGATAAAGAAATAATGAAAAGACACCCGTGAGCTATAAGACAACATTAATATATGGATATTGGACATATATGGACAACCTAATATATAGATAAATAGCATCCACAAGGGGATCCTGAGAAACTTAACAGAAACCCATGGGGGAGGGGAAGGAAAAAAAAAAAGAGGTTAGAGTGGGAGAGAGCCAAAGCATAAGAGACTGTTAAAAACTGAGAACAAACTGAGGGGTGATGGGGGGTGGGAGGGAGGGCAGGGTGGGTGATGGGTATTGAGGAGGGCACCTTTTGGGATGAGCACTGGGTGTTGTATGGAAACCAATTTGACAATAAATTTCATATATTGAAAAAAAAATAGCATCCACAAGGAAAGGAGAGAGAGCAGGAGACCAAAAAAAGATTTTTTAAGGAAATCATGGCTGAAATTTTTCCAAATTTGATGAAAATTATAAATACAGAGTTCCAAACTGTTTAATAAGCCCCACACATATGAAATATAAAGGAAATATAAAGGAAGCTAAATCAAAGTGCCTCGTAATCAAATGGCTGAAAATCAGTAATAAAGAGAAAATATTAAAGGCAGTGAAAAAAAAAAAAAAGACAACATTATACAGAGAAACAAAGGAAAGGATGATATCAGATTTCTGATTGGAAATAATGCAAACAAGAAGACACCAGAGCAACATTTTAAAAATACTGAAACGAAAGGGGGGAAAAAAACTTGTAAACCTTGAATTATATACCCAGCAAAAATAGCTTTCAGAAACAATGGAAAACCAACTAAAAACTGTCAGAATCAAAATTTTCAGGACTCTGGATAATAATAAATATTCAGCATTCAAAGGAATACCAAATTAGAAAAAGGCAACCAAAACATGGCAGTAAAGCTTTGTGGCATTTCTACTCACCCTGGCCCCATGCATCCCTGGCACGGAAGTGATCTTGTTGATGGCAGAGCCTGCATTCCCACTGTGAGAGCCTGGTCCTTGGTTTCAGAGAGAGAGAAGCACACAGTATTTTCGAAGAAGTATGTTTGTCTGTTTTAACCTGTGTGGGGGTTACCTGAAAGTGCCTTTGTTTCCCCTGACTTGGAAATCATTCAGGGCAGAAAGATGGCTATATAGAGGGAATTAACTTATAATCGTTGCAAGGCAAATGAACTGCTGCTGCCTGGACAAAAGATTACAGCTGCAGCAAGCAACAGATGTGCCAAAAGTGGGAAGATGGCTTTTTTTTTTTTAATTGGGGCATTCAAAAGTGACTACATATACTGAGGAACTAAAAAAGTCATGCATATGCCCAAGGCAGGATGTGTGCCTAGAAAAGACATGAAGGGGTGCCTGGGTGGCTCAGTTGGTTGGGCGTCCGACTTTGGCTCAGGTCATGATCTCACAGCTCGTGAGTTCCAGCCCCACGTTGGGCTCTGTGCTGCCAGCTCAGAGCCTGGAGCCTGCTTCGGATTCTGTGTCTCCCTCTCCCTAACTCTCCCCACTCGCACTCTGTCTCTATCTCAGAAATAAACATTTAAAGAAATTTTTTTAAATAAAAGAATGAGAATGACTCTCCACTTTTAGAAAAGACTTAGAAAGACACTACACTGTCACCCCTGGCTAATCTCTAGGCCCAGCAGAAGCAAGAAGTAGGGGCTCAGAGTTGTAAATGGGCTGTCAAAGCACTGAAGGAGTGCCCCAACACATACTGAGAATGTTCTTCCCATTTCTTCTTTTTCTTTTTTTCTTTTTCGTTGGTTCTAGACATTCAAAGAAATCGCTGTCAAAACACCAACTGATCTTAAGCTAAAGGAACAGAGGCTTCAGAAATTTCACATGACAGAGAATATGGACTTGACAGAAATAGTTTTTAAAGGCCACTAAAAAACTAAACAGCTATAGTCCACAACTAACAACAAAACAAACCCTAAAATGGGAGGGAAATCTGACTTCCAGAGTTTCCATATTATATTCAAAATGTTCAGTTTTCAACAAAAGTTAGGAAGCATATAAAGAAATGAAAATGTGGGGCGCCTGGGTGGCTCAGTCGGTTAAGCGTCCGACTTCAGCTCAGGTCACGATCTCGCGGTCCGTGAGTTCGAGCCCCGCGTCGGGCTCTGGGCTGATGGCTCAGAGCCTGGAGCCTGCTTCCAATTCTGTGTCTCCCTCTCTCTCTGCCCCTCCCCCATTCATGCTCTGTCTCTCTCTCTCAAAAATAATAAAATAAACATTAAAAAAAAAAATTAAAAAAAAAAAAAGAAATGAAAATGTATGGCCCATTCACAGAAGAAATTAACAAAAACTGAGGAAGCACAGACATCGAATTTATTAGATGAAGATTTTAAATAAACTGTTTTACATATGCTCAGAGAGCTAAAGAAAACCATAGATGAAGAGCTAAAGGGAACAAGGGGAATATCTCAACGAATAGCGAATATCAATAAAGACACAAATTAGGACCCCCTGGGTGGCTCAGTATCCGACTTCGGCTCAGGTCAAGATCTCGCAGTTCTTGAGTTCGAGCCCCTTGTCAGGCTATCTGCTGTCAGGGCAAAGCCTGCTTGGGATCCTCTGCCTCCCTCTTTCTCTGCGCCTCTACCATTTACACACGATCTCCCTCTCTCAGAAATTGATAGACATTAAAATAATAATAATCATAAAGAGGCACAAATTATAAAAAGGAACAAAACAAAAGTCCTGGAACTAGAGAGTACAATACGTGAAATGAAAGAATCATCAGATTTGAGCAGGTGGAAGAAATAATCAGCACACTTGAAAATAGGTCAACTGAAATCCAACCTGAGGAACAGAAAGAAAAAACAATTTAAAAAAACCCACAGCTTATGGTTTGTGGTCAGTACATAAGAACCTTGGAAGCTATCACTCCATACGTATCATAAAGCCAAAGCTGAACAAATTGAAAAATCAACAATTCTTATATCCACAAGAGAAGTGACGACACTGAGCAAACCGCTGCCCCCCAAATTGGAGAGACTGGCAGGCAAATACAGAGAATAATAGTCTTCTGGAGTAGAAACTGATGAGCTAAAACTTTCCCAGGAACCAATGCTGGGGGTAGGAAAACCTGACCATAATTGATGAAATGCTGAAGGCTCAGTGTGGACCAGTCTGAGAGTTTGAACCCCAGGGAAACCAATCACTAGGAGGTCCTCACACATGTGAGTTTTACCGCCTGGATTTCTACCGTGTTCTCACAGTGAATATGGGAGAAAAATCCACTTGTGCTTACCTAGCAAGGGGGTTGGGGCAGGAGGAACCATTTTAGAATATGCCTGACCATTCTGTTCTTAACAAGGTCTGCCTTCTGGAGAAACTATTTAACCAAACATACATCTGTCTTTTTTTTTTTTTTTTTTTTTTTTTTTTTAAATCAGAGCCTAATTGACCTCAGGGAAGGAAATTACCCAATCCTGGGTGACTCTAGTCTTCTACATGGAGGCTAGAGGGAAGGGACGGGGGGATGGGAACCACTCAAGCCCCTTCTGGACTTACACATGGGAGAAGGAAAATACCCAATTTCAGCCCACTCTAGCTATCCTCTCTCACCTACGGGGAGTGGGGATTGAAAATCACGTGTGAAGCTTACAGTCTAGAAGCACAGCCTCACTGAGACTGAGACCTAATCATAGGACTATAGAATATTTCCCCTTGCCTACACTTTACCAGCACATTACTAAAGGCTTATTTACAGCAAATCCTTTTGCTGAGTGCATCATGCTCAGTTAAAAAAAGAAAAATTACAAGACATACTAAAAGGCAAAAAACATGGTTTGAAGACTAATGCAAACATCAGAACCAATCTCAGATATGGCAGGGATATTGGAAATTTCAGGCTGGGAATTTAAAACAATTATGATGAATATGCTAAAGGCTCTAATAGATAAAGTAGACAGCACGCAAGCAATATAAGCAGAGAGATGGAAATGCTCATAAAGAACCAAAAAGAAATGCTTGAGACCAAAAACACTGTAACAGGAATGGAGAATGCCTTCAATGGCTTTATTAATAGACTGGATGTAGCTGAGGGAAAAAACCTCTGAGCTTGAGAAGATCTTAATAGAAACCACCAAAACTGCAAAGCCAACAGACAAAAGACTGAAAAAAGCAGAACACAATATCCAAGAACTGTGGGGACAACTATAAAAAGTGTAAAACATACAGCTTATAACAAGATTATAACAGAATAAGAAGGAAGAGAAAAAGGAATAAAAGAAATATTTGAAACAATAATGACTGAGAGTTTCTCCAAATTAATGCTAAACACCAAACCACTGATACAAGAAGTTCAGAGAACACCAAGTATGATAAATACCAAAGAACTATACCTGAGTATGGGGAGCCTGTGTGGCTCAGTCAGTTAAGCATTGGACTTCAGCTCAGGTGGTGATTTCACGGTTTATGAGTTCAAGCCCCGCGACCGGCTCTGTGCTTGACAGCCCGGAGCCCAGAGCCCACTTTGGATTCTGTGTCTCCCTCGCTCTCTGCCCCTCCCCCACTTGTGCTCGCTCTCTCTCTCTCTCTCTCTCTCTCTCAAATAATAAAAAAATAATTTTTTAAAAAACTGTACCTGGGTACATCATTTTCAAAAAACAGTAAATAAAAGAAAATCCTGAAGAAAGCTGGAGGAGGGGGGGACCTTACATATAGAGGAACAAAGATACATCTAAACACAAAACTTCTCCTCAGAAACCATGCAAGCATGAGAGTGATGTGAAATATTTCAAAGATTCAGAGAAAAACCCCAGCAACCTAGAATTCTGTATCCTGTGAAACTATCCTTCAAAAGTGAAAAGGAGGGGCGCCTGGGTGGCTCAGTCGGTTAAGCGTCCGACTTCAGCTCAGGTCATGATCTCATGGTCCGTGAGTTCGAGCCCCACGTCAGGCTCTGTGCTGACAGCTCAGAGCCTGGAGCCCGTTTCAGATTCTGTGTCTCCCTCTCTCTCTGCCCCTCCCCTGTTCATGCTCTGTCTCTCTCTGTCTCAAAAATAAATAAACGTTAAAAAAAAAAAGTGAAAAGGAAATAAAAACTTTCTCAAGCAAAAATTGAGGGCATTTGTTCCCGGTAGACCTGCCTTGCAAGAAATATGTCTCTTGAGAGAAAAGGAAGATGATGTGAGTCAAAAATTCAGATCTACTAAAAGACAAAAAGAGCATTGGAAAAGGAATAATTGAAGGTAAAATAAAAAGTTACTGTTTTTACGTTTAATTGATCTAACAGATAAGAGTTTGTTCGAAATAATAATAAAAGCAACGATGCATATATATATGCTTCTATATAATGAAAATGAATTATAACAATGATATTAGGGAAGAGATGAAGGAATTAGCCTTATTTTGGTATTGTAAGGTGCTTACACTACCTGGGAAATAGCATAGTGTTACCTGAAAGTAGGCTCAAGTTAGTTGTATGTGTACATTGCAAACTCTAGGGCAATCACTGAATAAAGGGGAGAAAAGTATAAGTGATATGCTAAAAAAAGGAGAGAAAATGGAATGACATTAAATGCATAATTAAAATGACATAAAGCAGAGGGGAGCCTAGGTGGCTCAGTCAGTTAAGTGTCTGACTCTTGATTTCGGCTCAGGTCGTGGTCTCACAGTTCATGAGTTCAAGCCGCGTGTCAGGCTCTGTGCTGACAGTGCAGAGCCTCTTGAGATTCTCTCCCTCCATCTCCTTCTGCCTCTCTCCTGCTCTCTCTCTCTCTCTCTCAAAATAAATAAACAAAAAAATGTTAACGACATAAGGCAGAAAAAGATTGGAAGAAAAAATAAGAACAAAGACAACAAATAGAAAACCAATTCACCAGATATGGTAAATATTTATCCAACTATATTAATAAGCACTTTGATGTGTATTTATTTTTGAGAGAGAGAGACAGAATGCAAGTGGGGGAGACACAGAACCTGAAGCAGGCTCTGGGCTCTGAGCTGTCAGCACAGAGCCCAATGCGGGGCTTGAACTCATGAACCACAAGATCATGGCCTGAGTTGAAGTCAGAAACTTAACCAACTGAGCCACCCAGGCACCCTCAATAATCACTTTTTTTTTTTTTAACGTTTATTTATTTTTGAGACAGAGAGAGACAGAGCATGAACGGGGGAGGGTCAGAGAAAGGGAGACAGAATCTGAAACAGGCTCCAGGCTCTGAGCTGTCAGCACAGAGCCCGACGTGGGGCTTGAACTCACGGACCACGAGATCATGACCTGAGCTGAAGTCGGATGCTTAACCGACTGAGCCACCCAGGCGCCCCTCAATAATCACTTTGAATATAAATGGTCTAAATGTGCCAACTGTCAGAGTGGATTAAAAAACAAGACCCAACTATATGTTGTCTAAAAAAATAAAAACCTTATTTTAGGAGCATGTAGGTGGCTCAGTCAGTTAAGAGACTGACTCTTGATCTCAGTCAGGTCATGATCTCACAGTTTGTGAGTTTGAATCGCACATCGGACTCTGCACTGATGGCGTGGAGCCTGCTTGGGATTCTGTCTCTCCTTCTCTCTGCCCCTCACCTGCTTGTGCTCTCTCTCTCTCTCAAAATAAATAAATAAACTTTTTTAAAAAAAGGATTTTTAAAACCTTATTTTAAATATAAAAACAAAGATAGATTAGAAATAAAGGGATGGAGAAAAATATACCATGCTAACTCTAAATCAAAGTAAGTGGGAATAGCCACATTAATTTCGGACAGAGAAGACTTCATAAAAAGGGAGGTTTTAAGAGATAAAGAGGGACATTACACAGTAAGTATTAAAGGAATTGATTCTCTAAGAAGACATAACAATCTTTAACATATATGCACCAAACAACATCAGACAAAAACAGAGCTTCAGGGAGAAACAGATATATCCATTATTATAGTTGAAGACTTCAACACACCTGTGTCAGAAATGGACAGATCCAGGTGGGAGAAAACCATTGAATACATAGTAGAAATCAACAACACCATTGATCAACTGGCTATAATGGACATCTATAGATTACTTCATCCAACAATAGAATACACATTATTCTCAAATTCCTATGGAACATTTACCAAGATAGGTCACATTCTAGGCCATAAAACATACTTTAACAAATTTCAAAGAATAGAAATCATATAATGACTGCTCTTGGACCATAGTGGAATTAAACTAGAATTTAATAACAAAGATAGCTGAAATATCCTAAAACACTTGAAGGTTAAACAACACACTTCTAAATGACGCATGGGTCAAAGAGGAAATCTCAAGAGAAACTTAAAAATATTTGACCTAAATGAAAATGAAAATACAAGTTCTCAAAATCTGTGGTATATGGTGAAAGCAGAGCTTGGAGGGAAATTTATAGTATTGAGTGCACATATTAGAAAAGAAGAAAGATTAAAAATAATCTAAGTTTCTACCCTTGGAAACTAGAAAAAGAAGCACAAATTAAACCCAAATTATACCAAAAGAATAATAATAAAAATTAGAAATCAATGAAATTGAAAACAGGAAATTAAGAGAAAATCAATGAAACAAATAGCTGGTTCTTTGAAAAAAATCAATAAAATCAATAAGCCTCTAGCCAGATAATTAAGGAAAAAAAGAGAGGACACAAATTACTAATATCAAAAATGAAAGAGAGTACATTAACACGGCCCACGGACATCAAATGGACAATATGAACAATTCTCTGCCCACATTTGAGAATCTAGATGAAATGGATGAATTTCTTGAATGATGCAATCTGCCAAAACTCACACAAGAAAAGATAAAGCATCTGAATAGGCCTATGTCCATTAAAGAAATTGAATCTAGGGGCGCTTGGGTGGCTCAGTCGGTTAAGCGGCCGACTTCGGCTCAGGTCATGATCTCACGGTCCGTGAGTTCGAGCCCCGCGTCGGGCTCTGTGCTGACAGCTCAGAGCCTGGAGCCTGTTTCAGATTCTGTGTCTCCCTCTCTCTGACCCTCCCCCGTTCATGCTCTGTCTCTCTCTGTCTCTCTCTGTCTCAAAAATAAATAAACGTTAAAAAAAAAAATTTTTTTTTTTAAATAAAAAAAAAAAAAAGAAATTGAATCTAAAATTAATAGCCTTCCCTTCAACAAATGGTATTGGGAAAACTGGACAGCAAAATACAGAAGAATGAACCTGGACCACTTTATTACACCATACACAAAAATAAATTCAAAATGGATGAAAGACCTAAATGTGAGGCAGGAAACCACCAAACTCCTAGAGAACGCAGGCAGCTACCTCTTTGACCTCAGCTGCAGCAACTTCTTACTAGATATGTAAGTGGAGGCAAGGGAAACAAAAGCAAAAATGAACTATTGGGACTTCATCAAGATAAAAAGCTTCTGCACAGCAAAGGAAACAACAAAACTAAAAGGCAGCCTACAAAATGGGAGATAGTATTTGCAAATAACATACCTGATAAAGGGTTAGTATCCAAAATCTATAAAGAACTTCTCAAACTCAACACCCCAAAAAACAAATAACCCAGTTAAGAAATAGGCAAAAGACGTGAATAGACATTTTTCCAAAGAAGACATCCAGATGGCTACAAGACACATGAAAAGATGTCTAACATCACTCATCACCAGGGAAACACAAATCGAAATCATGATGAGATAACACCTCATACCTGTCAGAATGGCTGAAATTAACAACACAAGAAACAAGAAGTGTTAGCAAGGATGCAGAGAAAGCAGAACACTCTTGCACTGCTGATGGGAAGGCAAACTGGTGCACCATTTTGGAAAACAGTATGGAGGTTCCTCAAAAAGTTAAAAGTAGAACTACCCTATGATCCAGCAATTGCACTACTAGGTATTTGCCCACAGGATACAAAAAATACAGATTTGAAGGGGTACATGTACCCGATGTATATAGCAGCATTATCAACAGTAGCCAAGTTATGGAAAGAGCCCAAATGTCCATCAACTGATGAATGGATAAAGAAGAGGTGGTGTGTGTGTGTGTGTGTGTGTGTGCGTGCGCGTACACACGCGCGCAATGGAATACTACTCATCCATCAAAAGGAATGAAATCTTGCCATTTGCAACAATGTTGATGGAGCTAGAGTGGATTATGCTAAGCTGAAATAAGTCAGTCAGAGAAAGACAAAAACCGTATGATTTCACTCATTTGTGGAATTTAAGAAACGAAATAGATGGACATATGGTAAATGGAAAAAGAGAGAGAGAGGGAAACAAACCATATGAGACTCTTTATTATACAGAACAACCTGAGGGTTGATGGAGGAAGGGAGGTGTTGAGCACTGGCTGTTATAGGTAAGTGATGAATCACTAAATTCTACTCCTGAAAAAAAAATAAGTAAATAAATAAACTGTAAATAAAAAATAAAACAAAACAAAACAAAATTAAATTAAACTAAATTAAGCCTTCCAAAGGAGAAAGTCCAGGCCAAGATGGGTTCACTCGTAAACTATATGAAGCATTTAAAACATATCAATTCTCTAGAATCTCTATAAGAACATAAAAGCAGAGAGAATTCTTCCTAACTCATTCTATGAGCCAGCATGACTTAAAACCAAACGCCAAATACCAAAACTGGACAAAAACATTAGAAAAAATTGCAAACCAATAATTCTTATGAACACAGACACAAGAGTCTTAAAAAAAAAAATTAGCAAAGCAAAGCCAACAATGTATAAAAAGGGTTATATACCATAAACCAGTGGGATTTATTCCAGGAATGCAAGGCTGTTCACATTACAAAATCAATTAATGTAATCCATAAGATCAACAAGCTAAAGAAGAAAAATAACATGCTCATATCAATAAATGTAGGAAAAGCATTTGACCAAATCTAACACCGACGCGTGATAAAAACTCAGTAAACTAAGAAAAGAGGGAAACATCCTCAACTCCATAAAGAATATCTGCACAAACCCTACAACTAATATCATACTTAATGGTGAGAAACTTGCAGCTTTTCTTCTGAGATCAGGTATAAGGCAATATTGTACTGAAAGTTCTAGCTAATGACATCAGGCAAGAAAAGGAAATAAGAGGTATATAAACTGGGAAGGAAAAAATAAAATTGTCTTTGTTCATAGATGGTATAACCATCTACGCAGATAATCCAAAATAACCACACAAAAAATTCCTGGAACTAAGAAGCAGTTATAGCAAGATTGCGAGATACAAGGTTAATATACAAAAGGCCATCACTTTCTATATACCAGCAGTGAGCAAGAAGAATTTGAAATTTAAAACCACAACACCCTTTCTTAGCACCTCAAAATAATGAAACATTTAGGTATCAATCTAGCAAAATATGTGCAAGATCTATATGAAGAAAACTGCAAAACTCTGATGAAAGAAACTAAAGAAGAACAAATTAAATGAAGAGATATTCGATGTTGACGGATGGGAAGGCAGTATTGTCAAGAATACAGTGCTTCCCAACTTGATCTATACATTCAATATGTAAAATAAATATAATCCTAATCAAAATCCCAGGAAGTTATTTTGTGAATATCGACAAACTCATTTTAATATTTATATGGAGCCATAAAAACCCCAGAATAGCCAACACAACATTGAGCATGAGACCAAAACTGGAAGACTGTCACCGGCCAACTTCAAGATTACTGAAAATCAAAAATAATCAAGACCAATGTGGAATTGGTGAGAGAATAGATAGATCAATGGAACAGAACAGTAAGCCTAGAAATAGACACATATAAATATGGTTAACTAACCTTTGACAAGGAACAAAGGCAATCCAATGGAGAAAAGATAGTCCTTCCAACAAATGGTTCCAGAACAACTGGATGTCCACGTAGAAAAAACTGATTCTAGACACAGACTTTATATCCTCCACAAGAGTTAACTCAAAATGGATCACGGACCTAAATCTAAAACACAACATTGTAAAACTAGAAAATGACATAGGAAAAAATATAAATGCCTTGGATTTGGCAATGACTTTTTAGCTACAACACCAAAGGCTCAACCCATGAAAGAATTAACTGCTAAGCTGGACTTCATTAGAAAAAAAAAAAAATCCTGTTCTTCGAAGTACATTGCCAAGGAAATGAAAAGACAATCCACAGACTGGGGAAAAGATATTTCAAAAGGCATATCTAATAAAGGGCAGTTTGGCCAAATATAAAAAAGAACTTTTTAAAACTCAAGTAAGAAAATAAGCAATTTGATTTAAAAAAAAAATCTTTTTTTAACCTTTATTTTTTTGAGACAGAGAAAGACAGAGCATGAACGGGGAGGGTCAGAGAAAGGGAGACACAGAATCTGAAACAGGCTCCAGGCTCTGAGCTCTCAGCACAGAGCCCGACGCGGGGCTCGAACTCACAGACCGTGAGATCATGACCCGAGCCAAAGTCGGACGTTCAATCGACTGAGCCACCCAGGCACCCCTTTCTTGTTTTTTTTAATTAAAAAAAAAATTTTTTTAACCTTGCAATCTGATTTTTTAAAAATTAGCTAACGACCTTAACAGATACCTCACCAAAAAAGATACACAGATGGCAAAGAAGCATAGGAAAAGATGTGCCATATCACATGTCATCAGGGAAATGCAAATTAAAACAACAATGAGATACCACCACATACGTATTAGAATGGCCAAAATCTCAAACGCTGACAAATGGTAGCAATGATGTGGAACTCATCAACAGGAAATGTCCATGCAAATGGTACAGCCCCTTTGCACAGGAAGTTTGGCAGTTTCTCAGAAAACTAAATACTTTTGGCATATGATCTAGCAATTGCACTTCTTGGCGTTTAATCAAAGGAGTTGAAAACTTATGCCCACACAAAATCCACACAGATGTTTATAGCAGCTTTATTCATAACTGCCAAAACTTGGAAGCAACTAAGAGGTCCTTTGGTAGGTGAACTGATAAATAAACTGTAGTGCATCCACACAATGAAATATTATTCAGTGATTTAAAAAAAAAAGAGTTTTGAAGCCATGAAATGACGTGGAGGAACCCTCCATATTACTAAGTCCATATTACTAAGTGAAAAAAAAACCAATCTGAAGGGCTACATACTGTTTGATTCCAATTATATGACATTTCAGGAAAGGCAAAACTATAGAAACAGAAAAAAAAATCAGTGGTGATGTCAGGGGTTAGGGGTGAGCAGGCTGAATAAGAAGAACGCAGAGGATTTTTAGGACAGTAAAAATACTCCATATGATAACATAATGATGGATACATGTCATTTTACTTTTGCCAAAACCCATAGAATGTACACAAAGACTCATTCCTAATGTAAGCTATGGGCTTTGGTGCTAATGATGTGTCAGTATAGGTTCCTCAATTGTAGCAAAGTTACCACTCCGGTGGGGAAGGCTGATAATGGGCAAGACTATGCATCTGTGAGCACAGGGTTACATGGAAAATCTCTGTCCCTGCTAGATATTGCTGTGAACCCAAATCTGGTATAAAGTCTATTAAAAAAAGAATAAGAAAAATGAACAGGGCGTAAAATACCATCTTGTGCATAATGGGAGTCCTAGAGAATATTTGAAGAAATAATGGCCAAAAACTTTCCAAATTTGATAAAAGGAACAAATGTACCTGCCAAAGAAGTCAATGAACTCCAAAAGGATAAAGCCAAAGAAATCCACGTTGCAACACCTTATATTCAAATTGTCAAAAGCCAAACACAAAGAGAATATAAATCTAGACAAAAGTTGATTTCTGATCAAAAACCATGGAGACAAGAGGACAGTAGGATAACATTTTTATGGGATGCAGCAAAAGCAGTGCTCAGGGGAAAATTTACTACTGTAAATCTCTACATTAAAAAAGAAGAAAGGGTCCCCTGGGTGGCTCAGTTGGTTAGATGTCTGACTTTGGGTCAGGTCATGATCTCACAGTCTAGGAGTTCAAGCCCCGTGTAGGGCTCTGTGCTGACAGCTAAGAGCCTGAAGCCTGCTTCAGATTCTGTGTCTCCCTCTCTCTCTGCCCCTCCCCTGCTCACTCTCTGTCTCAAAAATAAATAAACATTAAAAAAAATTTTTTAAGAAGAAAGACTGCAAGCCCATAGCTTAACTTTATGACTTAAGGAATTGGAAAAAGAAGACCAAACTAAACCAAAAGCTAGCAGAAGAGAAAAATAATAATGATTAGAGAGAAATGTGATAGACAACTAGTAAAATCACAGAGAGAATGAATGAAACCAAAAGTTGGTTCTTTGAGGGGCGCCTGGGTGGCGCAGTCGGTTAAGCGTCCGACTTCAGCCAGGTCACGATCTCGCGGTCTGTGAGTTCGAGCCCCGCGTCGGGCTCTGGGCTGATGGCTCGGAGCCTGGAGCCTGTTTCCGATTCTGTGTCTCCCTCTCTCTCTGCCCCTCCCCCATTCATGCTCTGTCTCTCTCTGTCCCAAAAATAAATAAAAAACGTTGGAAAAAAAAATTAAAAAAAAAAAAAAAAAAGTTGGTTCTTTGAAAAGATCAACAGAATTGAGAAACCTTTAGTTAAACTAAGGGGAAAAAAGCAAATAACTAAAATCAGAAATAAAAGTAGGGATATTACTACTGGCTTTACAGAAATAAAAATAATAGTAAAAGAATACTAAGAACAATTATATGCCAACAGATTATAAGACCTACATGAAAATGGACACATTCCCAGAAAGACACAAATTACCAAAACTCACTCAAGAAGAAATAGAAAATCCAGGTAGGCCTATAGCAAGTACAGAGAATCGTAAACCTCTACACATGAAAAACCCAGGACCAGAAGCCTCACTGGTGAATTCTTTCAAACATTTATTGATTTTTTTTTAAAATTTTCATTTATTTTTCAGAGAAAGAGAGAGCGGGGGGGTGGGGGGGGGGGGGGGGTGGAAGAGCGATGGGAACAGAGGATCTGAAGCGGGCTCTGTGCTGACAGCCAAGAGCCTGATGCATGGCTCAAACTCACAAACCGTGAGCTCATGACCTGAGCTGAAGTCGGACACTTAATCGACTGAGCCACCCAGGTACCCAATTCTCCCAAACATTTAAATTTTTTTTTTTTAACGTTTATTTATTTTTGAGACAGAGAGAGACACAGCATGAACGGGGGAGGGGCAGAGAGAGAGGGAAACACAGAATCGGAAGCAGGCTCCAGGCTCCGAGCCATCAGCCCAGAGCCGGACGCGGGGCTCGAACTCGCGGACCGCGAGATGGTGACCTGAGCCGAAGTCGGACGCTTAACCGACTGAGCCACCCAGGCGCCCCTCTCCCAAACGTTTAAAGAGAAATTAACAATAATCCTTCTCAAACTCTTCCAAAAAGTAGAAGAAGGAAGACTTCCTACCTCATTCTATGGAGCAAGTATTACCCCAACACCAAAGGCTGACAAAGACACCACAGAAAAACTATAGACCAGTATCCTTTATGAATGTAGATACAAAAATTCTTAACATTAAGATCAGTCACAAAACAAGGAGTCCTACTTCCACCAAAGCTATTCAACATTGTACTGGAGGTTCTGACTAGAGCAATTAGGCAAGAAAAAAAGGAAAGGCATTCACTTAGAAAGGAAGGCATAAAACTATCTCACTGTCACATGATATGATTTTATACACAGGAAATCTCAAAGAATTAAAGGAAAATTACTAGAGCTAATAAATGAATTCAGTCAAGTTTGCAGGGTACAAGACCAACATACAAAAATCCACTGTCTTATTATATATAAACAATAAATAACCTGAAAAGAAAATTTACAAAATAATTCATCTACAATTGCACACAAAAGAATAAAATAGGTACAAATTTAATCAAGGAGGTGAGAAATCTGTACACTGAAAAATATAAAACATTGCTGAAAGCGACGAAAGGATATTTAAATAAATGAAAAGACAACCCATGTTCATGATTGGAAGACTACTGTTAAAATGCTAATACTACCCAAGGCATTCTACATGTTCACTGCAATTGTATCAAAATCCTAGAAGAAAACATACTAGAAAATCTTTGTTACCTTGAATTGGGAGATATGACATCAAAAGCACAATACATAAAAGAACAAATTGGTTAACTAGATGTTATCAAAACTGAAAACTTCTGTTCCTCAAAAGACAGTGTTGGGGTGCCTGGGTGGTTCAGTCAGTTAAGTGTATGACTTTGGCTCAGGTCATGATCTCATGGTTCTTGGGTTAAAGTCCCGCATCGGACTCTGTGCTGACATCTCACAGCCTGGAGCCTGCTTCGGATTCTGTGTCTCCCTCTCTCTCTGCCCCTCCCCTGCTCGCACTCTGTCTGTCTGTCTCTCTCAAAAATAAATAAACATTTAAAAATTAAAAAAAAAAAAGACACTGTTAAGAGAAACACCAGACAAGTGTATGTAATGGGGGCGGGGGGAGGGGGAGCGGGAATCTTTACAAATCATAGGCCTGAAAAAATATTTGTATTGTGAACATATAAAGAACTCTCATAACTCAAAAATAAGAAAACAACTCAATTTTAAAAGTGGGCAAATGATTTGAACAGACACTTCATCAAATAAGATATATGGATAACAAGCATATGAAAAGTTGTTCAATGGCTTTATCATTAGAGAAATGCAAATTAAATCCACCATGAAACATTACGCCCTTATGAGAATAACTAAAGTTAAATTAAAATTAACACAATACCAGGTGTTAACAAGGTTATTGAGCAAACAGAACTGTCAAATACTGCTTGCAGAACTATAAAACTACTCTTGAAAATATTTTAGTTTCTCAAGATATTAAACATACTCCTGCCATATGATCCATTCATTTACCTCCTAGGTATTTCCCCAAGAGAAAAGGAACTATATGTCCGTACGAGGAATTGTACATAAATGTTCATAGTGGCCATATTTGTAATAGCCCCAAATTGGAAACAACCTAAATGTGCCTACAATGCATGAATGGAGAAACAAATTACGTATATCCATTCAAAGGAATGCTATTTAGCAATAAAAAGCAACAAACCATTAACATACACAACTACATAAATGAATCTCAAGATAAGTATATTGAAAGAAGCCAGCCAAAAAAGTTCATCATATATGATTTCATTTATATAAAAACTCTGGACAATGAAAATTATAGTGACAGAAAGCAGATCATTGATCACTTGGGAGTGAAAGGATGGGAAGGGCAGGAGGCACAGATTAAAAGGGGCACTAGAGGGGTGCCTGGGTGGCTCAGTCAGTTTAGTGTCCAACTTCAGCTCAGGTCATGATCTCGCAATCTGTGAGTTCGAGCCCCGCGTCAGGCTCTGTGCTGACAGCTTGGAGCCTGGAGCCTGCTTCGGATTCTGTGTCTCCCTCTCTCTCTGTGCCCTCCCCACTCACACTCTGTCTCTCAAAAATGAATAAATGTTAAAAAAATTTTTTTTAATAAAAACATATTTTAAAAAAAGGGGGGCACTAGGAAAAGTGTTGAGGATGATGGATATAGCCACTCTCTTGACTGTGGTTATGGTTTCACAGTGTAAACATAAGTCCAAAGATATAAAATTGTGTACTTACAAACATGTGCTTCGTTGTGTTTCAACTGTTGTGCAAAAAAAAAGTTGTTTCAAGAAAAAAAATTCACGGACAACAGGCCAGCCTTTTAGAATATGCATTTTTAGGGGACACTATTCTCAGGGAGAAAACTTCAGCAAGCCAGAGATAACTGCATAAATTGTGGCAATAGGATCTATAATGAGCAATGAAACTGTAACTATAGAATTGAGACTAAAATAAATATGGGAATTATGCTAACATATTTTTGTAGTCTCCTAGAATCCATTCCCTTCCCAGTGTGACTTTGCAGCTGGTTCTCTGACTTGCTTTGACCAATGGAATGTGCAAGGAATGATAGTTTGGAGTTGCTTCTGCTCATTATTCTTGAATTTCTTCTGTCATCATGAGGGGAATATGATCTGGCCAACCCATGGTCCAAGGAAGATTACAGAGCAGGACCAACTTTCACCTTGAAACCAAATCCACCTAAACTGAGTCTATATTAATTATCCTTCAAATACATGACAGAGGATAAATGTTTCTTCTGTAAGCCAGTGAGTTTGGGGTGGTTCATTATGCAATATGATTACAGTAATAGCTATTGGATACATACAAATATATACTACGAAGTATTAGCTCTATATTGAAATGAGTGATTAACATATGTTTGTTTTGGTGGAGAAAAGGGAGAAAAGTAAAAGATAGGGAAGGTATGCAACCTTATTTTTACTCATCAAAATTTATCAGATTAAGTTGACAAATCAAGTGATAGATGTTCAACTATATCTAAAACTACAAAGATAAATATGAAGAGAATATGACTGGGGCTCCTGGGTGGCTCAGTCGGTTAAGCGTCTGGCTTCAGCTCAGGTCAATTTTCACAGTTCGTGAGTTTGAGCCCCGCATCGGGCTCTGTGCTGACAGCTCAGAGCATGAAGCCTGCTCCGGATTCTGTGTCTCCCTCTTTAGAAGAAACTGAAGAAAGAAGAAATGGAGGACTAAAGAAATTATACAAACGTATAGTTATAAGAGTAACTAACTGAACAAAAATAAAATTCCTAAATTATAAAATGAAATATATTATAAAACAAAGAGCACTATGGTGAAAGATATGTTGAGATATTAAACAGAAAGCATGATATATAATAACAATATTAACTCCAAATACATATATATTATTAATGGATATAAATGTGTTAAACAGGGTGCCGGGGTGGTTCAGTCATCTAAGCCACTGGTTTGGGCTCAGATCATGACTCACAATTCATGGGATTGAGTCCTGCGTTGGGCTCTATGCTGACAGCATGGCGCCCACTTAGGATTCTCTCTCTCTCCATCTCTCTCTGCCCCCTACCGCCTCTCTCTCAAAATAAATAAATAAACTTTAAAAAATAAATGTGTTAAACTATTGTAGTAAAAGAAAAAAAAATCTGATTATATCCTAAAGCAAAGACAGGTTTTTGCTGTAATCCTATGACACACCTAATAGAATGTAATTCAGAGAGGTGGAAAATTAAAAGGGTAAGTAAAGGTACATTATGATGTTACAACTAAACAAAAACCACTATCACAACAAAAATCAGGATCGTGATGTCAGTATCAGGATAATTTGAACTGAGGACAAAGTGATGACCACTTCATTATGATAAAGAGACAACCATGGATATCTGTGAATCAAATAATGAAGTATCAACTATAAAAGGAGATAGAAGAAATAAAATCATAGTTAGGGGTGGGAAATGTTAACTGACCTTGAAACCCATGACACATAAAGAGGGGGGAAATAGAAAAACTTAAGTGACATTACTATTTTTTAAAAATTTTTTAAAGCATTTATTTATTATTGAGAGACAGAGAGAGACAAAGCATGAGCAGGGGAGGTGCCGAGAGACAGGGAGACACAGAATCTGAAGCAGGCTCCGGAAGCAGGCTCCGGGCTCTGAGCTGTCAGCACAGAGCCCGATGCGGGGCTCGAACTCACAAACCACGAGATCATGACCTGAGCCGAAGTTGGACGCTCAATGGATGGAGCCACCCAGGCACCCCATTAAATGACATTACTACTAAGGTGGTTCCAATAGATCCATTAACCCTGATATTATGAACACAGAAACTATACCTCCTTTTTAAATACTCGTGGAACATTCTCTAAAGGAAACCATATAGATTTCAAAGAAAACCTAAAAAATAATCTCCAAACGAGAAACAATGCAAAAACATACTCTGATCTGGAAAAAGTCTTAAATACCCAAGTTCAGAAAAAAGAATAAAATAAGTATCAAACGTAACAAGTTAGGAAAAGATGAAGAGGGGCGGCTAATGAGTATAGGATGACAAAAGTCCAAAATTAGATTGTGGTAATGGTTACATGACCCCGTGAATATAATAAAAACACTGAATTGTGAACTTTAAAGGGATTAATTGTAGAGTATGTGAATTATATCTCAATTAAGCCGTTAAAAGAAGGATTTAAGAATAATACAATTGGGTAGGAAGAAATGAGATTTAAAAGTCAATAAAATAGATAAACTATTAGGTAATATAATCAAGAAAAAATTGAGGACATTTAACACAAAATAAGATATAAAGGGAACATCCTATGGCAACAAAGCTAACCTCCCTAAAAACACTGGATGTTTCTTCCCTTAGTGGAATTGTACCAACCCCTTAAAGAAAGGTAATTTCAGTTTTATCTACTTAAGACCATAGAAAAGGAAACTTTCTTTTTTTTTTTTGAAAAAGAAACTTTCTAATTAATTTTGTATAAAGTGATTATGCCCAAACTCAGAAAAGACTAAGAAATGTTCAAGACTTTTTTGAAGAAGCACTTTTACAAGATAATAATAATAATAATAAATAGAATAAGGAGGGATATCATAGTGTGAAACTGAATAAAGAAAACCTAATTCAAAGTGGAGTCACGAAGCAATGAAGGAAGGGTTCTCATGTCTGTGCCACTGGTCATAGCTGACTTTACATACACCAGAAGATTTTCTCCTCACCCAGCAACAACCCAGCCAATGAGAAATCGGCACAACCCTGAACTCTTGCTCTCCTCTGATATATTTTTGTTCAAAGCAACCCCTCCAAACTTTCTCCTTTCCTCTATAAAAGGATGATCTCCTCCCTTGTTCTTTGGACTTGCCTAGGGATCCCCAAGATTTGCTCCTCCTCAATTCTTCAGCTATTCCCAAACAAGGTTGATTTTGTTGGTTCAACTGCTCACCTTCTTCTTTTAATGGATGACATTTCTTGGTGTTACCAATGGGATCCAAAGGAGATAAACCCTTGAGAACTACCCACAGGACCCACCTGAGCCCCTTGTGTTCTTCACAAGGTGCAGTCTTCTTCCCTTTGGGTTTGGTTAAGTCTCCTCTTGGATTCAAGCTCTCTCCTTTTGGTCAAGCTTTTGGACTTTATTTGGGACCTCTTTTCATGAAAGTACCACCCTTCCTGCTGATTTTATTTTTGTTTTCTAAATTTCTGTCTTCCTCCTCCCCTTCTTCTTCTTCTTCTTCTCCTTCTACTTCTTCTTCGGTTTATTTGTTTATCTTGAGAGGTGAGAGAAGGGGCAGGGAGCGAGGGAGAGAGAATCCCAAGCAGGCTCTGTGCTGTCAGCATGGAGCCTGATGAGGGGATTTGATCTCAAGAACTGTGAGATCATGACCTGAGCTGAAACCGAGAATTGGATGCATAACCAACTGAGCCACCCAGGTACCTCTGTTTTTGTTGTTGTTGTTCTGGTTGCGTTCTGAGCTCTCCAAGTTTACTGTGCATACTTGGTCTCTATTTCTGTTTATTCCCTTCTGTTTCTGTTTCTATTTGTTGGAGTTTCTTAGCAAGTCACCCATCCTATTCAAAAGGGGTGGGAAAACACATAATTCCTGGTGTTGTAAAACAGCTGTTGGAAAACAGGGCCCCTTGTGGTATATTTTAGAGAATCCAAAGGCAAGATAGGCTCCACCTAATCCTTGGACCAGGTTCTTGTGCCTTTCTGAAAAATGGGTAAAGTTTTGGATACTTCGGAATTTTATTTTATTTTATTATTATCATTTTTAATGTTTTATTTATTTTTGAGACAGAAAGAGACAGAGCATAAGCAGGGGAGGGGACAGAGATAGAGGGGAGACACAGAATCAGAAGCACGCTCCAGGCTCTGAGCTGTCAGCACAGAGCCCAATGCAGGGCTTGAACTCACGAACCGTGAGATCAGGACCTGAGCCGAAGTTGGATGCTCAACCGGGTGAGCCACCCAGGCGCCCCGCTTTGGAATTTTAATGGCCGTTCTGGGGAAACTTTCTTTTAGATAAATCCACCATTTAAGGTGATCCATGAAAAGAGAAGATCCTACATATTTCGGCAACAATGAAATGCATTCCTAGATCGGTAGCAGAAGGTCTAAAAGACAAAATGACTCCAAAAACAGCTCTAACAGGAACCTTGTAGCATAAAAATGCAAAATCTTTAGTAAAAAACATTGGCCATCTAAGGAGGTAAACTTAACTTAGGCCATCTGCCAGAAACATAATTTGGATCCAACTATTCTTTTGAGTTTTGTACCTGAGATATAACTAAAAATTTTAAAACAAAAGTTATAAGATTTCCGTGTCTGCCTATATATTATGCATGTCTATGTATGTATATTATAGATATGTGATATTTTCCTACCTCTGGATGGTATTGCCAAAATTAATTTGTTAATGACTCCTTTTTATTGGCTTCAAAACAATAAGTACTTATATAAATGAAGTAGACTAACCCAAATGTTTTTTGAGTTCACATGGTCTGAGATAAACTAAAAGCTGGTTTAAGTTTGTCGGTTTCGTAAAAACAAGCATGTCTTCTACCCTATGACCCAGCAATAGCACTGTTAGGAATTTACCCAATGGATACAGGAGTGCTGATGCATAGGGTCACATGTACCCCAATGTTTATAGCAGCACTTTCAACAGTAGCCAAATTATGGAAAGAGCCTAAATGTCCGTCAACTGATGGATGGATGGATAAAGAAGTTGTGGTTTATATATACAATGGAATACCACTTGGCAATGAGAAAGAATGAAATCTGGCCATTTGCAGCAATGTGGATGGACCTGGAGGGTATTATGCTAAGTGAAGTAAGTCAGGCAGAGAAAGACAGATACCATATGTTTTCACTCTTATGTGGATCCAGAGAAACTTAACAGAAGACCATGGGGGAGGGGAAGGGGGGAAAAAAAGTTAGAGATGGAGAGAGCCAAACCATAAGAGACTCTTAAAAACTGAAACTAAACTGAGTGTTGATGAGGGGTGGGAGGGAGGGGAGGGTGGGTGATAGGCATTGAGGAGGATACCTGTTGGGATGAGCACTGGGTGTTGTATGGAAACCAATTTGACAATAAATTTCATATTAAAAAAAACAATTTGATATTTTTCTACCTCTGGATGGTATTGCCAAAATTAACTCTTCAGAGTCATCAACATTAAATATAATGCAAATAAATAACTGTAATTCTACTTGGGTTTATTAAGTCAAATAAGTTCATCTTACCTCAATTGCAAAGTTTGTCAGCAGGAAAATTCCCTGGAAATGATGGCTGATCTTGTCTAATGTCTCGTTAAGCTTTTGTGAGTAATCTAAACATAATTTGGGGGAACAAAGGATTTAGATAGATGAAATGGAATAAGAATTTTTTTTAAGTTGCAATAATTGTTTTATGGTATGCGTGCTTAAAAAATACTTTCCCCAAATATTTTTGGTAACTTGAAACTTTTAGAACTTTGCTAAGTTAAATTAAATGATGGAACTTCATTGAGTATCTGGATCATTTTCCAAACAAGATAAAATTCTAAAGCATTAATTACAGAACATAGGTTTCTCTACTATTGATTTTCTATTTCAGAGAAACTAAAGGTAAATTTGGGTTTGTAAGTAATGATGTCTTGTGACACATTGAAAGAGTATACTAGTTAAAAGAGCATATGCTTCCAGAACTGTATTAATAAATGAAATACATGAAATGTATAAATACATGAAATGTATTTATAAATTTGTCAGTCCATTATTGCTTACTTCTTAGTTTTCAGAAAGAAATTTTTTGCATGGTTAAGACTGAAATGGATTTATTTAAGTTTAAAAAAAGAGAAAGAATTTTAGTATCAAAAGTATACTGGTACAGAATTAAAATTTGTCTTTTCTATTAAAAGGACAAAGTTTTCTTAGATTATTTTTTTGCTATTAATAAGAAATTATAAACAAAGTTCCTGTACCTTCAATGTAATCTCCCTAGGAAACAAAGAATCTGTGTTTTATCTTTATCAGGTCTTTGATTACCCAGGGAAAGAGTCTTTTCTATTAAAAGGAGCTAAGGCTTTTTGCAACTAGGTAACCTTCTGTGTTTGCCTTTAAAATGTTTTTGTCACTTTGGTTAAATGGATAGTTATGTCTTGTTTCATAATTTTCTGTGGTCCTATTTGGTCAAGTGTTAAAGTCTTTTTATATTTTTGACAAACTTCCCAAAATTCTGGTTGAAATCTTTTTGACCTTGAACTATCTTGTGTGTTTCCAGAGGGTTCCTAGAACATCTCAAAGGATTTGTTCTCTCTCCCTACAAAAAAGGGAAATGTTAAACTGATTAGGCTTATTTAATATGTTAAATTACATGAGAAGCTTGTCAAATAAGAAGTAATACTAAACCTTATTTACCTTATATTTGTATATGTAATTATGTGCTCCAAAATTTATATGAAATCCTTAAAATTCTGATATGTCCTGACATCTTATCAGTCATAATTTAAAAATATATGTCACAGAAATAAGCAAGTTTTCTTGTCAATTCCATTGTAATGAACTGTTCATCAGATCTTTAATAATGGGCATTTTTAAGTCTTTTGTCATTTATACCCAGTTATTGTTTTACTCTGATGCTTTTGCAAATGTATTTCATCTAAGGAGAAATTCATGAAAAGGACTCTGACAAGTACTGTAGAATACAGGTCTCTGAAAGCTTTAGGATCATATAACTAGGTTGAAGAAAATGTTTTCTCTTAAGCGATCTATGACTTACAACAATTATGTAAAATCTTTGTGAACAAAGATGAAATGATTTTTTTTCTTCCTAACTGAGCCCTCCAGAATTCAGACACTTGAGTACTTTTTCTCATGGCAGTATAGTTATTTGCAGAAGTTCAGTAAGAATCTGTTCTTCTTGTAAACAGGCCACTGCTACCTCCGTGGCTAAGATCCTGTTAGAAAGGATCATTCCTACTAGGGGAACCCCTCTTCCCCCCACCTTTGAACTTCCTAGTGATCGGGGAACCCACTTTACCAGTCAGGTGCTTCAACAAATTTGCGCTGTTTGGCCAGTTTCACAACACGTTCACGGTGCCTACCACCCTCAATTTTCAAAACTAGTTGAATTACTAATTCATCATTAAGACTCAATTAGCAAAATTTGTAGAAACCCTTCAAATTCCCTGGACAAAAGCACTGTCATTGGTTTTTCTGAATCTCAGATCCGCCCCTTTTGAAACTGGTAAACTCCCTTTTTTGAGATAATCACAGGATGCCCAATGCACTTAACTAGTTCCTGCTTTTTTTGATCCACAGCTGATAAAAGGGGATATACTTCAGTTTTGCAAAGGTCCAATAAAATCCTTAAAGAATGATCATACTTAGTAGAACAATCTTTCCACAGTGAGCTCCCAGGAGACAAAGCCATTAGACCTCATAATCTGCAGCCTGGAGATTTCATCTCCTAGGAAAGAAGCCTTCAGAAAGATTCCCTCCAATCAGGCTGCCTGGAAGGGACTTTACCAGGAATTTAAGCAAATGGCAGCTGAGCCAGACAGCTTTCCCAAAATGATAGGACTAGGCCTGTTTACTTTTTCTTGCTATTCTCACCTTACTTTCCTTCTCTCCTCCTTGGAAAGGCAATGCTCTTATCCACATTCCCCAATCTATTTCAAAAGGGGCAAATCTTTCTGACTGTTGGATCTGTCACCAGAAACTCCAATCTATTCACGATGTCAGAGACCCCTTGCTTTTACAAGTAACTGATTTCTCCTTAGTCTCAAATGTCATTCCTGAGTACACCCACAAGCCTTTGGATGTTACCTATGGGGTTAGGATACTACGGCCAGGTGTTCCCCTACTTTATTTCAACCTTTCCCCAGTAATAACCACATTAGCTCAAATAGACACCTCCACCTTTGCCAATCATACAACCTTTGCTTCCTCCCAACCCGTGTCTTTTCCTTGCTTAAATATGATCTATTCCCTGTATCCAAAGGAAATACAGATGGACTAACTCCTCTTTGCAAGGCTTCTAGAAAACACCACTTTAGAATGGGATGGTACCTCACAGAATGTCATCCTAATTCCCCTGACCCCTGGCTTGAAAAGTTCAATCAGGAAATTCCAGCTAATGAATCTATCAACAACCAGGTCTTAGCTGAAGTCCTCTGTGCTCCATCTGGTTTCATTTTTGTCTGCAGTGGATAGCATTTTCATGGGTATATGAATGTTTAGATAGCTGGTGAACCGGACGCCAATGCTTATTGGGACATTTAACCATCCTTGTTGACATGCATAACAAACCAAAAGCCTTCCATTGGTTCAGCCATTGAACCACCATGGCTGCCTTGAATGGGAACTTCAAGAGGCATTCATGACTCCATAGGGAAAGCTTTTCTTCTTTGGGTTGCGGTAAATACCAATGAGCACCTGATCAGAAATCTCTCCCTAACATTAGAAGAGCTAGCCAATTCCACACCAAAGCAGTAGCAGGCCAACAATGATCATTTGACTCATTGGCTAATTGCTTCGCCCTTGATTACCTGCTGAACAAGGAGGCATTTGCGCAATGGCAAACACCGTCTGTTGCACCTTATAAATGCCTCTAGAGAGGTAGAAACTCAATTACACAAGATTAGGGAACAACTGCACTGGTTACAACAAATTTCACCTGACTTCCCTGGTCCTTTGGTTTGTTCAGTTGGCTACCTTCAAATTTGGGTCATGGTTTAGAACCATTATACAAATTGGATTTGTCATGCTACTTTTAATTCTGTTTTGCATAATTATTTTTAAACTTGTTGTTTGTCAAATCTCTCCAGAGGTGATGCATCAAATGGAATGATGGTAGCTCAACATTTTGAGATGATTTCAAAGCTTAAAATCTAGACAAGGTACGACCTTAAGAGGGGAAAATGCCTGACAGCCCCTCCTTCTACCTTCTTTCTTGTTCAAATGTGGTTCCTATGGTTTTTATCACCACCTGCTCTCCCTGCAACATGGGACACGACTCCAAGGAAAAGTCCTTCCTGGCACTGACACTGATAGACAAAAATGTTTAATTAAGTAAATAAGTAACCAAATGCTTGAGCAGCAATTGTCTCAAGGAAAGATCTTGGTCAAAAGAGGGAGATGTGAAAATGAATAAAGGAAACCTAATTCAAAATGGAGAAGGGAATCAATGAAGAGGGTGTTCGCAGGTACCACTCTTGGCAGCCTACCTTACATCCTTCAGCAGGACGAAGCTCACTTCACATACCCCAGCAGGAAGGAAGATTTTCCTCTTGCTTGGCAACTACTCAGCCAATGAGAAGTTGCCACAACCTCAAACTCTTGCTCTCCTTAATGAACTTTGGCTCAAGACAACCTCTTCCAACCTCTTCCTTTCCTCTTAAAGGACACTTTCTTCTTTCTTCTTCAGACCTGCCTGTGGTTCACCATCGTTTGCAACTCCTCTGCTATTCCTGAATAAACTCAATTTTTCTGGCTATTCGCTTGCCTTTTTCTTTTAACGATTGACAATAGTCCTGAATGGGAAGGCAGTTTTGTAAATATGTCAACTATCTTCCCAATTAATCTTTTAATTGAATACATTTATGACCAAAATCTTAAAAGAATTTGCAATGCAATTTGACAAATCCTTAAAAAACATTTTTAGTGTGGAATTTGTCAAATATATTGAAAACTGGAATAATAGTTTAATGTATCCATCACCTAGCTTCAATAACTACTAATACATGGTCGATCCTGGATAGTCAACTTTTAAGTTCATCTAAAGAGTTATTAAACAGTCATGAAGTTTTGAAAAGACCACAGAGGGGACAAACTTCTCTTATTTTTAGCTAATGGAGCTATTGTAGAGAGGCCTTGAACAGATTCATGTTTTTGAGGAAATTTAGAACATGAGAAAGGTACGGTTTCACAGACTGGGTTGCTCAGTCCGTTGGGCATTCAACTCTTGATTTCTGCTCAGGTTATGATCCCAGGGTCGTGGGATAGAGCCCTGCGTGAGGCTCAGTGCTGAGCATGGAGCCTTCTTAAGATTCTCTGTCTCTGTCTCTGTCTCTGTCTCTTTTCTATCTCCCTCTGCCTCTCTCCCCTGCTCAATCACCCTTCTTTCCTCCCCCCCCCCTCAGATGGTAATAATAAAAAAGGTACAGTTTCAAATCAGTGTGGAAAGGAGGACTTAAAAATTAATAAATATCATTGACTCAATTGACTACTCAGTTGGAAAGAACTGAAGTTAATTAATGTACAACAAATCAAAAATAAATTTCATATAGATTAAGGGTCTCAATATAAAAAAGTAAGGCTATAAGAAAATTAGAAACAATTATAAGGAATGGATTTAAAATCTTGGTGTCAAATATGGCACCCAAACCATATGAAAGTAATAGATTTGATTGCATGAAAATTTTGAACATTTGCAGAGTGACACAAAGTTAAAAGATGACAGACTGAGAGAAATATATGCCACACAGACCAAGGAAAGGCAAAGACATGGATATGAAATAGGTGGAGTGTTTAGGAATATAAAGAAGTTTAGCGCCACCCAAGCAGAAGGAACATGGTTTCCCATGTCCAGTCCCAGAAATAGGTTCAGTGATGGAATCTGGGTGGTTATTTTCTTCGGTATGTCTTCCTGGAATTTTCCACTTTTTACAATGATGGAATAGTACATTTGAAATTTAAATTTTTTAAAAATCCGTAACAACTAAAATTCTGGCGTGCCTTACATTGTTCCCTATTTAGAGTGTTAATATATCGCCAACTTTGTTTTAGGTTTTAAGACAGGGAGGCACCTGGGTTTTTGCTTCCTTTGTGTCACCATGATACCTATTACAGAAGTGAGCCTTTATACTGAAATGTTCGGGGGACTGGCTAAAACAATGTTGATCCTGTAGGTGTGGGAGATCTGGGTGCCAGCACATGAGCACCTCACACTTCCTCATTACACATTTCTCTCTAACCTCTATCTCGGTTCCAGCCGCATCAGTCACTCCATCAGGCCAGTATAAATGACACGCAAGAATTCATTCCAGGGGCGCGAGTCAGCGTGACTCCCGCGTCTCCAGATCCGGAGCTCGCCTAGGAACGCCCCCTCCCCGCCCCTTCGCTTGTTGTGTTGTCATCACGTGGCCCTAGCGGACCCTGACGTCAGGGGCGGGGGAGGGGCTGCGCAGGCGCAGAAAAGGGGGCGGGGGACTCGGCTTGTTGTGTTGCTGCCCGAGAACCAGAGACGGTCCTGCTTCGGCCGCGGGTCTTCCAGCCGCCCGACAATGTCGTCTCATTTAGTAGAACAGCCGCCGCCCCCCCACAACAACAACAACAACTGCGAGGAGGGTGAACAGCCGTTGGCCCCGACAGCCGGCCTCAACAGTGAGTGCTGGGCCGGCGGGCTCGGTGAAGAGGATGGGGGAGGAGGAGCTGCTCTGGCCGCGGCCGCCAGCTCCGCGCGGAGGGCGGGAGGAGAAGGCAGCCCATTGGCCCCGGCTGAGGATGTGCGGGTGACTGACAGCTCCCGTCACCTGTCAGGGCGAGTTGCTCCTGTCTTCCTCTAGCCCTGTCTCCCCTCCCTCCTGGGGTCTTGGGTGGGGAGCTGCTTGGGTTCGCATTCGGGGAGGGCCGATGGGTGGGAGGAGAAGGGGGGCGAGCCGATCCCACCTGTGGTGGGCCCCCGAGCGGAGCCAATCGGGGCGCGGGGGGCGGGCCTTGGGGCGCGGTGAGGGCGGGGTGGGCGGAGCGGGCGGCGGAGGGGACGTGGGCAGGGATGGGGACGTGCAGCGGGGACGCCGGGGGATGGACGCGGGCGGCGGGCCGAGGGGAGGGGGCGGCCGGCAGACGCGTGGGAGGTCAGGTGTGCAGCGGGGCTCGGGCCTGGCCCGGCGGACCTCCCCTCTCTGGGTCGGCCTTCCCCCAAGGCTTGGAATGTGAGCCCCTTGGTTCCCTTCCTTTGTTACCACAGGCTGGCCAGGAAAATTATTTGGCAATTTAGTGGTTACTTGTAATCGCGCGTGTTGGGGAGTGGGGGGTGTGAGGAGGCTATGCTACTTTTTTTTTTTTCTGAGATTTTTTTTTTTTTTTTCTTTTAGAGTTGGCCCAAGTGAGTTTTTTGTTTTGTTTTTGAAACGATGGAGTTGTGTGCCCTGAAAACCTCTTGTGACCGGCCTCTTTAAACCCGAGATTGCATAAATCTTGGAGTCTGGGGCAATAAATGTTCAGAAACGGGCTTAAAACCACACTGATGCAGTCGGGCGCTTGGAAGTCCATGTGCAGTATTGAGTTATGAGCAACTCCAGTTGCTTATCCAGACATTGCGGTGCTCAGACATCTTGTCCTAAGATTGTTCCTAGCTGTCTTTAAAGCTCAGAGTCTTGGAAAGGTTCTTGCCTAACCTTTCTTTCCACAATTGATCTCATAAAAGAGGTAGTTGGGACAGTTAGCATATGGCCTGATGAAATCATTTAAAAATCATTTGGATGCTTAAATGACACTTCAAGGCATTGCAATCTCTTTCATAAGAGGGAGGTGTTCCAACATGGCCTGAAAATTATTTTAGGGAAAAGAATTCCTGTCCCTGCAAGATGGGGATAGAATTTTCTTATTTTAAGATGTTTTCATTGCTTATTGCTCCTGTTCCATCTTTTGATGGATGAATCTCTGAAAGGTGGAGTTTTTAAAACTTATAAGTGTCTTATGTTCTGGACTGTAAGATTATATATTATTTCCCACAGTAAGGATTAATTTATGTGTCTTTAAACGTTATTCGTTTCATGTGTTAATGTGCATTTTAAACACTACTTGTTTTTAGCACACTCTTAGAAGCATGGGATTTCAGAATAGGAAGACTTTAGAGGTAACTGCCTCTGTTTACTGGTAAAGGAGCAGGGTGAGAGTAAAAGTGTGTTGTCCAAGTTCACAGCAGGCTAGGACTTAGAGCTGAGATTTCTACTTTCAAATGATCTAGTGCTCCTTTCAGGACACGTCAGTGGCCCAGAATGCCCTGGTTATGTGTGTTTACTATTCTCTCAGTATGTTATCCTGCCTTATGAGCAGAAGTGACCTGCCTAGCCAGCTAGCTCTTTTTGGTGTACTCTTTCTTCATTGTACTCCCTCTTATCCTGCAGCGCTTACGACTTGGCCAGTTGGTTAGTATGCATGCATGATTTCACAGAAAAAAAGAAATTTTAGTTTTCCTTTGACCAGCTAGCAAAAACAACAAAGGGGGTTGAGTTGTATGTGATGGTTTACCTCTGTGTCTGGAAGACCCTATGCGGTATTTGATGTTTTGGGACAGTCCGTTGCTGCTGCGTTCGTATTAGCTCTTAACAGAAGTAGAACTTTCAGTCTGTGTGTGATATCCAAATGGTGCTTTGGGAAATCTGCTAGATAGCAAGTATTTTATTTGGGGTAGGGTGAGCTTTGAAAAGTTACTGAAAAGCTTTTAGGCAGTGCCATATTTAATGACTCCCCTCTTGCCTTTTATTCTGTTTGTTTTTTCAGTTCATTATACAACAGTGGTTCAAACCAAACAAGAAGCCTTCCTGATTCCTTCAAATGATTTTTGGGCACTGGGCAAAACAACTTATTCAGACATCTAATACCACCCAAATTGTTGATAAGTTGAAGTTCTTTGTTGGGTAAAGTTGCACCACTGTCAAACACAGAAGATGAACTCGTTGTACAGATTATCTGTGGCTTGTGATTTTTATCTTAAGTTCAGGAATCAAAACAGAGTTTTAACAGCAAATTATTGAAATATTTGAAGTAATGAAAGCTTTCTCTGACTTTTTTTTTTTTTTTTTTTTAGTTTACCATTGTAGGGGAACAGTTCACCTTCCTTACAAATTAATGGACAAATATACAGAATACTGGCAAAGTTAAAATGATGTTTTTCCAGTTTCCAGTCTCAGTTCTAGTCTTAAGAATACTGTCAAGTTACTTAATATTTGTATAGGACATTTATGTTATATAATAATTCTTGTTGTTTAATGTAGGAAGTACAGCCTTTTTTTTTTTTTTTCTTTTCTTTTTAAACATCTTCAACCATGATGCACTTGTTTCCCCAGTATGGCCAGAGAGCTTTTGAGTCTATGGCATGTGAAACTTCACTGCTTCACGATACTATTCTTGAATATATTAGTAACTGGTGTGTAAGTACTCCTTCGTGCAAAATGATTTTTTTTTTTTTTTTTAGAAGAATATCAGTGACTGTTCTTGGTCTGCATTCCAGCATCAAGTGCTTGAAATAAAATAAAGGCTTGGAGGAAAGAACATAAGACATGATGAAATGTATCTCTGCTGGTTAGGATGAAAGTTACACATGGGACCTTGGAAAGTTGGGGGGAAAAATGAGAAATACTCTTCCTCCTTCTCTCCCTTCCTGTGCCCTGCAGCTCTCCCACTCCCCTTCTTGCAAGAGGATTGAACTAGTAATTATAAAACTAGAAAGAGTATATACAGCATACAGTCATGAATATAATCACAATTACTGAACCAGCCTTCATGATGTACTAGATTAGAAAATATAGAAGCATGAATCTCTTAGCAGTTCTGAATCTCTTAGCAATTCTCAAAGATTTGAGAAAATATCTCATGTATGGTGTATATGTACAGTCTGGCATAAGAACACTTTTCAGTTTGTAAGTAGACTTAATATAACAGAGAGAGCCTGCCAGGTTTTTTTTGTTTTTTGTTTTTTTTTTTTTTAAAGCTTGATTTTTAGGAAGAGAATTCACTGAGATTTTTTTCTACTTTGTATTGCTTGGACAGCACAATCCTCATATCTTGTTTCCTTTCCAAGTAGAAAGGGACTTTATGAGGATTGGTAGAGTTAGAACATCAAGAAATTCTGAAGCTGTAAATCAAGAATGAACGAGGTAACGAAAAGCATGTGTAATCCATCTATTGAGAAAGACGGGTTTACTTTTTTCCCATTTTACTCAAAAAATAAAGCTGATAGGTAGCCTTTTAATATCTGTGTGCATAGGTGTTTCTGCAGTACAGTTTATTTCCATAGATGATATATCTGGAGAATTGTTGAGTTAGGGAAAGTCTACCTTTTTAGGTGTCTTAATGCATATTGTCAAATTACACTCTATTGAAGACCTGATTGTAATGACATCATATTAGAAACAATTTCGGTTATCATTAACCATCGACATTGGATAATGGCTGAAGTATGGTATATCTTTATGAGATGCAAAGCAGTTGTTTAAAAGAATGAGGTAAGGTAATATGCATTGATGGTGAAAGATATCTACAAACTGTTAGGTAAAAAACACTTTTTACAGAAAAATATGTATAGTATGATTCAATTTTTTTGTAAAGACAAAAGCAAAAAGCACAACTATCGAAAAAGCTCTGGAAGTTTACATTATGAACTTTTTAAAAGTGGTTTTATTTGGGAGTAGAAATAGGAGATTGGGAAGAAAGGTATTTTTACTTTATGTATGTTTATTTTCAAGAAACACATTTTTGCATTAAGAAGTGTTTCTTAAAAGATACAGAGTATAATTACAATATTAGCTAACACATACCATGTACTAATGATTTTCCTTATTTTTCTCAGTACTTTATTCATGTTGTCTTCGTGCACCCCTCTGAGGTAGATATAATTTTTATCCCCATTTTACAGGTGAGAAAACTAGTAAGGGATTAAGTAACCTGTTTGGGGTGTAACAGCTGTTAAGTGTTAGAACGGGAGTCTGGCTTCAGTCTGTGCTCTTAACCACGGATATTAATATATGCCCCAAATTTTTGTCTGCCTTAAGTGGAAATGCCTTCAGTTATGCTGGGTGTGAAGCCAGTTACAGAAATCACTTTTACCAAGCTTTTCCAGGTGTGTCTTCTCAAGTTCGTAGATTATGATTGCTTACCTATTTTTAATGCTGGAAGTAGAACCTAGACATTGGTTTGGAAGTCCTTCAAAAAGGTGAGGTGTGGAAAACCTGATATTGTTACAGCTGGTTTTCTCTTTGATCAGCTACTTGAAGTGAACATTAATTGTATTTTAGGGAAGACTGGCTTCCACAGAGATCCATCGGGAACTCCTGGTTCCTTACTTCTTCTACCAGAGCAGCTCAGGTCTTTTGTTTGTGTTGTTTATACATTAGGCTTCAGTACAAGAAGAACTGATTCTGTTGGTTTAAAGTAAGTTTGAAATTGTAGAAAACAATAGGAGTAGGAAAAAAACTTATCACATACCTCTTTCTTTTTCTGTCTCTCCAGTTAAAATACTTTGCAGAGCTCTAAATTTAGGGATGCTTTTGGCATGTTTCTTCTACACTCCAGAGGCACTCCAAGGATTTAGTTAAATTACCTTTAGTGTACAGTCTGTCTTAGCTTTGTTAGTCGAATTTGTTAATCCATTTTGAACTCTACCTAGTCTGTCCATTTTTGTTTCTGTATAGAATGAGGTCGCGGGGACGTCCTGCAACCGTGTTGTTTGGCAGTAGAGTCCCAAAGATTTGCTTGTGGTTATTGGGCTGTGACCCCCACTGGGACTGCCGTGGAGGGAAAGGGAGGAAAGGGTAACTTCATTTTTATTCAGCAAACACGGTTCTAAGTACTGGACAAGGACAAACTCGTTTATCTAGCAGATAGCTGAATATCTCCCACTTACTAGGCACTTCACCCGTGTTCCTCTAGTTAATCCTCAGAGCAGCTCTGAGGTAGGGTCTGTGCTTTTATATCTGTTTTGCAAATGAGAATACTGAAGCTGAGAAATACGGGCAGAGAGCAGGCGGTGGAGTCTGATTTCCAGGCAGGTCGCCTTTGAGCTGTTCCTTCATAGAAGGATGATGTGTTCACTTTGGATCTAGAATAGTCCTCACTTCATTAATAGTCCATTTGAGGGTTTGAGCCTGTTTTGGTGATTACTTGTGATTTACTGATGGAAGACTGTTCAGCCACAGAACGCTTAACACTTATGCTGGGAGTTTAGAGAGATGGCCCTACCAGCCTGCTTCATTATATTTTCTAAAACAAAATATGCGGGGCACCTGGGTGGCTCAGTCGGTTAAGCGTCCGACTTCGGCTCAGGTCACGATCTAGCGGTTCGTGAGTTCGAGCCCCACGCCGGGCTCTGTGCTGACAGCTCAGAGCCTGGAGCCTGTTTCGGATTCTGTGTCTCCCTCTCTCTGCTCCTCCCCCGTTCATGCTCTGTCTCTCTCTGTCTCAAAAATAAGTAAAATAAATTTTAAAAATAAAAAATAAATAAATAAAAAAATATGCAAAGTATGAAGCAAATCCATCACTATCTCTTTTTGTTGTGAAGTTGGCCTGTTGGCTACTGCTGCCAATTCTTATTAAAATTAAAGCATCTTAATGTGTCCGCAAACTCATGGAGCCAGTAAATATTTTCAAGAGCTGTCCAGATTACCGAGGCCACATCCCCTTTCCCGTGGCTCCACCCCCTTTGACTGTTTGCCTGAGAAAACCTCAGTGTCTCCTGTGCAGATGCACAGTAGTTTCTTCCCTAAAACCAACAAGGCTTAATGAAACCCTAGAAAGTAGGAGCTCGTGGGAGAGAAGAAAAGTCAAGTCCACAAGGTACGGTTAGTACATAGAGAAAGGGAATAGAAAGGGGTGAGGTACAGAGGAAAGGAAGAAACTAATCGGTGGCATGGAGACGAGCTTTTTCAGAATTCTTAGTGTTACCACCTGATTTAATTAAGAGCTGGATGCGTTCCTTCATTTTGCACGTGTGTACACAAATTGAAACTTACGATTGGAGTTAAGTTCTCTGGGAGCTTCTCAATTGTTTATACTAATTAAGACAGTTGTTGCCTTATTTAGATGACTTTCATGAAGTTTCTAAGCCATGTGTTTATTTTATCTGTGGAGAGGGCACAACTAAATAGCTGAAGTAGACTTTGGGGAAAAATATGTGTTACATTAAATACATCTATAACTAAAATATTGAAGATAAGTAGGCTGTCTTGTAATAAAGTAGCCATTTATTTTTTGGAAAGCAATCTCAGAGTTTTCAGAGGAGTGCTTATTGTATATAAACTAAGCTTTAACTAGAGAGAAAATTGGCCGAAAAACACATTTTCTAAGATACTAGTGGTTAGAGTTCCAGCTTCTTCTAAATTGGTTGATTGCATGAGCTACTTCAGGAACAAGAACTATACACATTTTTAGACTTCTGTTGCTCCTTATTTATTGTCTTCAGAGTACTTCTACGTTTGCTTTAAGGCAAGACCGAATTCTTATCGGAATTCACCACATTCGCATCTGTGTGCACATGACAGAGTTTGGTTCTGCTGTGGTTAACTTAAGCTATCTGACTCGTCCAACAGGTTCCTGGGTGGAGCTCCCTATGAACAGCAGCAATGGCAATGATAATGGCAACGGGAAAAATGGGGGGCTAGAACACGTACCTTCCTCATCCTCTATCCACAATGGAGACATGGAAAAGATTCTTTTGGACGCACAACACGAATCAGGACAGAGTAGTTCAAGAGCCAGTTCTCACTGTGACAGGTAAGTGAGATCCATGATTTGGTAAAATTCGGAAAACAGACGGGTTACAAGGTTAATTCCCATTAGAAGAAATAAATTTGCTTTCGTCTTTGACAAAATGACTCCTGATTTATTGCAGCATGTGAATTTAAATCAGAGAGCTAATTGACAAATAGTTGAGTCCCTAGTGTTTTCCCCTAGATTAAATCAGTTTCTTTACTCAGAGTGTATCATTTTTTGATATTTATCGGTTTAAAAGTCAAGGGCATAAATGTTTACTTGTAGAATGAATCCAACTTTTTCCCATTTTCCTTTGTGTCCCTGTTTCAGAGATCACATTCTGCCAGTCACCTCTTCTATGTCTGTCCCCCCTTCTAGCTTGTGAGTCTCCGAAGAGCAGGGGTCATGTTTCATCTCCGTGGTACCCTTGATAGTCATGGTGCTGGTGTGTAGTAACACTCCGTAAATGTTTCTGAGTCCTAGGAACTGCAGCTGATGCAAGTTACGGCAGAATTTGCAGGGTGGAAACACTGACCACCGGCTATCAAGATAGTTAATTTGGGAGGCCATTCTGTTTCTTCAGAGGAACTTTTATTTTAGATCTCATATTTCTGTATTTAACTCGGGAAAAGTAATTCCACTGATGAAGAACTGCTTATGGTGAAAGAGTAAGGGCACGGTGATTGAGTTGAATGAAACCAAGTTGTTTGTTTGCTTTTCAGTGTAAGCGTCATTTTTTTTTCCCCCGGGGTACGCGGTATTAAATGACATGGTGATCTACCTAACACCTCCTGGTCTGTGACGGCCATACGCTAGCATTACGGGATACTGGATGATGTGGTTAACTAAGAGTTAACTGATATTATCCATGGAGAAAATGCAAACGCACGAGGAAAAGGCTAAGGAAACACTTAAAAATGGGTACTAAAAATAAAAGTGATTATCTCTAAGGGATGGAATTATGGATATTTTTCTTCTTCTGAACATTTTTGTACTTTGTGTAAAATGTATATATAGCACATTTTATATATCAGAAAAAGTTTAAAAGGAGAAACAGGAGTTCAGTCACGTTTGAAGTTCCTGCCTGTCTTATGATCCACCGATGTCACCAAGGTAGCAGAGGACTGGGTTGCTGGCTCTGGCCCACCGCGCACCCCCGCCTCTGCCTCTGTCCCTGTACTTCCCAGGAGCCTCGTTAGAAGCAGAGCAGATGGCTCTTTGCTGAGCAGCTTGCCACTGATTCCAGTAGCAACAGCATTCGTCTGTCTTTCAGAATGAAGTTTCTATTACGCTGCATTTATATTACGGGACTCGTTATGCGTTTCTGAAGTTTTCTGCTTGTTCTAGGCTTGTTTCTAAGGCTTTTCTGCATTCAAGTACATGACCGTTGATGATTGGCATCAATGTGTCCCTTAACCTGTTCACTTGCTGTGGTCATTGAGCAGAGAAGAAGTCCCTTGCTTGCTTTTCTGGTCAACTTCTTTCACTTGTGGTTGTAGTTATACTTGTGATTGGACATGAATTTACTTTCTCACGATCATGTTCAAGTTAGGTCTTTAAACATGTGAAGTGAGGCGTGGCGCATGCCTTCGAGCACTTTCCTGTCCCTCAGCTTGTGTGCCTTTACGCGCTGGGTTCCTGGTCATCTTTCAGAGAAGGCCTACAGCTCGAGCTCAGTAATACTCTCCCCTGCTATATAACACATTTTAACATTCAGAAATGTCTTCAAAATTCAGGTCATTTGAATTGCCATGCATCCCTATATTTGAAGTCATTGAGAAGTGTTTCTTATAGATGGAGAAATTCTAGGATTCTTGGATATTAGTCTCAAAGCTAATTTATGTATACAGTGACCCTTGAACAACGTGAGTCTGAACTGCACGGTCGTGTGAATGCTTTTCGATACAGTCCAATACTGTAAATGTGTTTTTTTTTCCTTGTGATTATCTTTAACATGTTTTTCCTCTAGCTTACTTTATTGTAAAAATACACTAGACAATACATATAACATACAGGATATGTGTCAGTTGACTATGTTATCCGTAAGGCTTCTGGTCAAAAGTAGGTTATTAGCGATTAAGTTTTGGGGGAGTCAAAAGTTATACACAGGTTTTTAACTTTGTGGGGTGGCCTCAGCACCCTGTATTGTTCAAGGACCAACCGAACTTGGAATTTAAAAATTATCCCACAGATACATTTTTGTCACTGTGGCGGTTGTAAGAAGATAACCCCCCTGTGTTTTATATCACATTTCACCCTATTGCGGGTATTGCGGGAGTTCTCAGCCTACACACCAGACATGCCTAGGGAGCTTTTAAAAATACCAGTGCACAGACCCCATCCCTAGAGATTCTCATTCCGTTGTGAGGGGTGGGGTAGAGACAGGATATTTTAAAAGCTCCCTGGCTAATTCTATCATGAGCCAGAATTGAAGCTCTAATGCATTTCACATTGTTAGGAGGAGTAAACCATTGACCAGTGAAACATTGAGTATTTTCCTAAGTGGGATTGGTTCCAACGATAAAGAAGAGTGTAGAAGGAGAGAAGTGCTCCTGTAGGGTTCTTGACTGTGTCATTCTACTGTGTTGACCTGCTTATGGCTACGGAAGGCTCGCCCTTAACTGGATCTCTGGCTGTGAACTCAATGGTGTTGGAGCATAAGGACAGTAAACTGAGGACAAGAGTGCCTCCTACCTGGTTCCTGTGCTGTAGCCTGAGATTCCTAGTTTAAGACCAAAATTTTCTAAATACACTAAAATGTGCAGTACAGAATCAGCTTTTCTCTCTTGCCGTCCCTGTTTAGGACTCTCTTGTGTCAATGATAATAGTCTGAGGCTCCTAGGCCGAATCAGTCTGACAGATTTCAGGTGAACTTATTTTTGAGTGTGTCTCACCATCATTTCTATATGTTAACATTCTACACGTGCTCTTGGTATCTTGAACAGTTAATATCTAGTCCTTTGAACAAGTCAGGCCTGAGCGTTTTCATCCATACTTCAGTTTAGATTTGGGAGGTGGGGGCGGGGTGTATAGTGGAAAATCTAGTGACCTGTTGTGTTATACTTGATCTTAGCCGAAAGGCCGAGAAGCAACAACCTGCCGTGGTTACACAAGGAATCGCTGACAAAACTAAGAATAGAACTTAGCATGTTGTGTTCATCTATTGTATCAAGATAGTTTGCAGTCACGTATTTTGTCGAAAAGTTTATCTGTAAATTTTTGTTTGGGGGAATATTGTACTTTTCATTAAAGTTCCATATTCATATATGAGCTTCAGTAATTCACTCTGAGATATCTCACAGCAAATATTTCTGAAACAAGTAGAATAGTGGTTCTGAAACTCTTTGGTCCCAGTACTCCTTTACAGCCCTAAAAATTATTAGGATCCCCAAAAGTCCTTGGATTATGTGGGTTATATATTTCAACATTTAACTGTATTAGAAATTAAAACAAAGTTTCAAAATACGCACTCATTCAACAATAATAAACCCTTTGCATTTCAATATAAGTAGCTTTTTAAAATGAAAAGCAACTTTTTCATAACCAAAAAAATTAGTAAGAATTAGTAGCATTGTTTTACATTTTTGCAAATCTCTTTAATATCTGGCTTTAATAGAAAACAGCTGGATTCTCCTCTGCTTTTGCATTGGGTCTGTTGTCATAAAACACATCATGTAGCCTTTGGAAAGTTTCACGATACACGGAGTAAGAATGACAGACATGACAGAATAAGAATGACAAAGGCAAATAAATCGTAATAGTATCGCGAGCACAATTTTAAACTTGAAGACCCTTTGAAAGAGTGCCAGAGGAGGTGTTCGAGAAGACGTGACCGCAGATTGACCCTGAAGCTGGACTTGGGCAACTGGAGGCTCCCCAGCCCCTCTCCTGACCTTGGAATGTGCCTACCTTCCCAGCTCTCAGAAGCTGCCTGAGGAATACAGCTTTGAGACAGAAATGTGGTATTGAGACTGTTTGAACGGCATATGTGACTAGACCCAGTTAAGGCCTCTGTATGAACTTTTAAGATGTGGCAGGCTGATGGCAATCTGATGTGCTCGACTTACTGTCACCCCAAGACAAACCTCATCTGTAAGTTCCCTCTCTCTTCAAAGCCGTCACCTACCGATGTGGGGTGGCCTGCCTCTTTTGCTCTCCTCGCCCTCCCATTTGGGGGCCGGTTTCAGATTATACCCAGGAAGCTCCTCAGGAGGCTGGGAACCAACTAGGCTCTGAAAACTGCTTTCACATGTTGAGACTTGCTGGTGATGAATTATTTAATGAGGAAAGAGTTTTGAGCAAAAGAATCCCAAACCAGCTTTCTGAATTTGTAGATCATCGTACCTTTATTGGAAAAAGAGTAAAAATAAGGAAATTTATCATTGCAAAGAAATTCGTCACCACCACACAAAATTCCAGAACATTTTGGAAACAAGAGTGCTTGATTTCAGAAAAGATAATACTTTTTGATTTGCGGCTTTTTCAAAACCAATTCTACTGTAACTTTCAGTTTTCTAATTTCCAGTGGAGGTTAATTTACTTGGCAAAATGAGAACTAAAATTAATGGCTAAATTCTTTCTCTTCTAGCCCTTCCCCACAAGAAGATGGGCAGATTATGTTTGATGTGGAGATGCACACCAGCAGGGACCATAGCTCTCAGGTGTGTGTGCGTGTGTTCGTTGTTCTGATGTACAGTAAACAATTAGGAAAAATGTGAACCTCTAGATAAGTGTGTTTTGCTAAAATATATTGAAGAATAAGAAGACTTTAAAAAGTACTTGGAAGCTGTTTTAAGTTATTCAGTTTCTGGTTGTATAATTTGGTTAGGATGATACAGCCCTTGTACTTCTCTACAGCTGAGAATTTGGGGTCCTATCACCCTAAAAGAATTGGAAAATTCTTTTTTTTTAATTTTTTTTAAGTGTCTATTTTTGAAGGAGAGAGAGAGAGACAGAGTGTGAGTGGGGGAGGGGCAGAGAGAGAGGGAGACACAGAATCCAAAGCAGGCTCCAGGCCCTGAGCTGTCAGCACAGAGCTCGACACGGGGCTCAAACTCACGGACCGTGAGATCATGACCTGAGCCGAAGTCGGACGCTCAACTGACTGAGCCAGCCAGGTACCCCCAGAATTGGAAAATTCTTATCTATGATGTATCATTCTGTATTCTGGGCTAGTTTCTTGAGTTTATAAATGGAAAACTGAGGAGTTTTATGTAAGGTCACAAAATGAATGAAAAGGAAAGCTGTAGAGCCAGGTATGAAAACTTTTTCTGCATCTGAAATCAAAGCAGTGACTTTTGAAGTGAATACAACAGCTAGAGAGAGAATTCATCTAAATTTTGCAGAGTTCATTAAATTAAAGAAGATAAGAATAGTTCACTAGGAATTGATGTTTTAGTAAAATCAACGGATATAGTACTGAAAGCTTACAAGGGTTTATATTATAAAACTTACGATGAGTAAATACTTGTTGTTCGTGATGTAGAATGTTCATAGCCAGCCCTTAACTTTCACCGAAAAGGGTCAGTGCAAATTCGTGAGGACAGGAACCGTTGTCTTGCTCTCCTGTGTTAGGTGCTTGCAGAGTGTTTGATGGAGGTTTGTTTAAATGGATTCTGACAGAAACTTTGTTTTGTGGGGTTATCACTTTACAATGTCCTAAACCCCTTTGCACTAGAAACATTTTACATGGTATGTTGGATGCACCCAGTATTTTCTGTTTCCGAAGGCTGCACAATTTCTCCCTGCTTTGCCTATATTCTATTTGTGCTGTCCTGAAACCTCGCAGATCTGTGGATTGAATACAAATTTATATTATGATGAGCTTTATCTTATAGAGAAGGTTATAGTAGCAAGGCTCTCACGTAGGAAGCTGTTCTGACTGTAGTTGTTGAATTGCTGGCTTACGTATGTCCAGTTTGCCATGTGGATGTGCTATAACTAATGAAGAAGAAAATATATAGTTTCCATGGCAAAGTGGACTAAGGAATCCCAAGACAGAGAAGTGAAATTAATTCTTTGTTGTAGTCTTTCCTGAGGAAGATATCCTCAATCCATATTGTCTTTCGTACGGACAGATTGAAAATCTAGATTAGCCTTTTCCAGAATGTGTTTCGAGAAACAGTTGCTCAATGGGAAGCTCCATAAAATAATCCTGAAGGCAAGTTAAGTGGAGATAATACAGCCCCTGTGCTCCCTCCCCCTCCCATCCCAGTATTTACAGCACATAGTAGTACCTTAAAGGCTCTGACAACTCCTGCAGTAAAAGAATCTGTTTATTTAAACCAAGTGTTTTCCAAGTTAATTTGATCTTAGACCTCCCTCCCCCTTCACACATACTTCCCCCCACCCCCCCCACCCCCGAATAAGCTCCCTAACCACCTAATGAAACACTTTGATAGCTGCTCTCCTGGTTCATGGAGTGGCAGTGTACAATTAGCCTTCACTGATAATTGAATTCAAATGGAATTCTAGAGCTGACTGCATCCATCCTAGAATTCCAAAGGAATTTGTGAAATTTAGGAAAGATCATGAAAATCTTTTGGCTTCTGTGTCGGATTATGGTCGTATTGCTAGTGTGGTTCCTATTCAGAAACAGGTACCTAAAGGAACATTGAAGTAAGACTTTTAATAAGACATCAGTAGGTATGATTTACTTAAGCTTTCAAAAAGCCTTTTTCATTGCTTTTTTAAAATTGAAGAAACGATCGTTTAAAAATGAGTAACTTTAGGGCTTGGGAGGACACATTTTATATTTGTGAATGAGAAGCAAGTTTAGGGTTAGCAAACAGAAGCAGTTACCACAGGACTGTTATGGTACTTGATTTTATTGAACATTTTTATATATGTCTATACGAGGAATGTATGACATTTTCAGCCTTTTCTAGGAGAAAGGAAAGACACTGATAGATATATTCTTGGTGCTAAATTTATTCCTAAAAAAAGTTTTTCCCACTTTCGATGTTCTCAGTCCAGTGAAAGAGGTGATGTTAGCCCTGAGAACAAATGGGGAAAGTGAGACTTTGTCTTCGAGAAGTTACTTATCTAAGATCACAAAGCCAATACACAATAGAGCCAGGATTGAAACCAGGGCTGTCTGGGCCTGCTCCTTCTACTGTAATAAGTCCTTGCAGGGGATTGATTTCAGGAGAGCTCATAAGGTCATGAGAATGAACGAAAACATGCCTGCTAAGTTATGCTGTGAAGAAGCCTAAGGGGTAATGCATTTAAGAAAAGGATCATTCAGACTATACTTTTATGACCATAGTCCTCAAGAGTCTTGTTTTATAGTAGAAAATTGACTGTAAATGGTCTCTTGAAGTCATGATGCAGACTGAAGATGTCCTCCCTTCTCCCTTTTGTAAAACTGTGGTTTATCTGCCCAGGGACCCCACTGTATGCAGTTTAATAGTCACATGTAGAGAACTTGAGTGGCCCAAGGAAGGAAAATGTAAGTGATTTGAAGGTGAGGGACTTCCGCACGAGAACAGGCTAAAATGATGAGAATTTTTTTAGATGTGGGTGTAGAGAGAGGATAATTCAGTTTAAAAGCACAAATCGTATTAATTAGATTAAGTACATTTTTACCATATTCCGGAATTCCAAGGATTAGAAGGTAATTTAAAACCTGAAACTGGCAAATTTAACATGAATAAAAGGGAAGCACACGGTGGTAGTAAACGAGGATAGCATGAGATTCTTGGTTCTTAAGGTAAGCAGTCTAAACTGATTTGGGCAATTTGTATTTTGTTGTTGTTTATTTGTTTTTTACTAGTAGTCTAAAAACTTTGCTTCACTCAACTGAGAGAAAATGACATCAGCTTCGAAAAAATTAGAGCGTAAAATCTTACCACATTTTCATTCTCTTGGAAAGTAGGAAATACTGATCTGTTCACAAATTTAAATGTAAATCTTCGAGCAGTTTTAAGGAGAGACATGTGAGACCAGAGTCGGAAACTGGAAGCAGAATGTTGTGCAGTGTTGCATATAGCCAGATATTGTGGGTACACAAACTGGTCTCTAAGTAAATTGTAACAGTTTATTGTTTTTGATTTAGGATGTTTTCAGATTTATTTCACAAAGAGCCAACTCATGATTCTGAGTAATCTCAACACCCAGTGGAAAAAGCTTAATCCTAAAGGCTACATTGTGTCATTCAGCGGAATTTGCTAAATCCAGCAGAACTAAATAAGAATGGTACTACCAGAGTAGCAGAAATCCACAGGGATTTTACTTCCGGTTCGATCGTCTCTAGATGCAGGTAGCCCATTTTATTCTGAAACCACCTTACTGGGGCACCTGTTTCAAAAAGAACTAGCCTGTCAGAGAGAATCATGTTGATCTATTAAGTTCTGCATTTCATTGCTGTCTGCGAAAAGAATGAAAGCTTTGGCCAAAGAATGAATCCTATTCAAGCAAAGTAACAAATCAAAATAGTTTGCTCTGAGACCCTTTGGTTTGAGGTCCTAGCATCCATTCTGTAAAGCTGAGTGAACATTGCTGTTCATTTTTAGGAATATCTCCTAAAAATTCCTGTGGCTTCTTTTGCATGTTCTTGGCCTGAAACTATAGCCTATAGTTAGCAAGAGCAAAGACTTGTTTCTCATTTATCTGATGGAAAAATGTCGAATTCTAAGTCAGTAGCAAATAAATGAGTCCAAGAAACTTTTGGTGTAAGTACTTTTGAATAAACCTTGGGAAATGTTTAGTGATTTGTCTAAAAAATACATAATCTCCTTCCAGGAAATAAAACCTAATGCTTATGAATGGGGGCTGTAGAAGACCGTTTGCCCAGGTTGAAATACTGGCCCCGCCTCTTACTGATTACGGAACCTTAGGCAGTTACTGACTTTATGTCTTCATTTCCTCATCTGTAAAATGGAATGTCAGTAATTCCTGTTTTTGTAGGGTTGTTGCAAGGTAAAGATTAATGCATGTGAAGTGCTTAGAATGATGCTGGTATTTTGATGAATGATTAATAAATATTATTATTTACTTCTTCATCACTTCTCCCACTGATTTCTTCCCTCATCACTTTAATTGGTTTGTATATACATTTGGATATGTTGTCTTTTAGTTTTAATAATGAAAAATTTTAAGTGCGTACAAAAGTGAAGAGAATGTTGCAGTGGGCCTGTGAAGAAACATTGCCCAGATTCAACAGTTATTAATGGTTTCTGCACTGTACCTAGCATGATAGCCCCAAGTGCGCTTTTTTGAGGTTCACATCCTCTGCTTAGATAGAACCGCAGTGAGGCCCGCTCAGGTTCTTTTTAAGATCTCGAATGCTGTGATCTCAGATCATTTTGTCAGCCTGTTTAGAAAGCTGTCACGTTTCTTCCATGAAAATTGCCCAGGCACAACCTTAGGATCTTCATATATTTGCTGTCTAGATTTGTCTTTTGTGGTAGGAAGAATCGGTCTTCCTTTGTTTTTCTTTTTAAAGTTGTAATTCTTCTTTACAGTCAGAAGAAGAGGTTGCAGAAGGAGAGAAAGAAGTTGATGCTTTGAAGAAAAGTGTAGACTGGGTGTCTGACTGGTCCAGTAGACCCGAAAACATTCCACCTAAGTGAGTTCTTGCCCGTGTCTCCTCTGGACATGGGGGAGGTGTGAACTACCAGCGTGCGGTGGACCTACTCATTTCCAAGGTGTTCTCAGCAAGTGCATTTCTGACCCCTTCCTCTGCCTTTCTTTCCCCAGGGAGTTCCACTTCAGACACCCCAAACGCTCCGTTTCCTTAAGCATGAGGAAAAGCGGGGCCATGAAGAAAGGGGGTATCTTCTCCGCAGAATTTCTTAAAGTGTTCATTCCATCTCTCTTCCTCTCTCATGTTTTGGCTTTGGGGCTAGGGTAAGTACTGGTGAACTCCCAGCGTGTTTTCCATTTATTTTACCCTCCTATTTTATTTCCAGATGTAAGAAACATGGTTGAGACCGTTTGTATTGTTCCCCTTTTAATGTTTGAGTGCAGATAGGGTGAGCTTAAAAGAACTGTTGAAGCCGATACGTTATTGGTACATTGGTAAGCATTTTTAATAGCTTTTCTTATTTGAAAGTAAGTAGTTCGTGTTAGTCCTGTAGTGATCATTTTTAAGTGGGCTCTTCTGTGTCTGATTTTTCCTTTTGGGTTTTGTCGTTTATAAATTATTCAAGATTAGCTAAGCTTTAAAGTAAACTAACCTTTAGTGTATAAATTTGGGGCTGATGTGAACATTTTTTTTCCCCCAGATGGGAAAATACACTCCTTTTATCGTCTCCTTTTAGTTTTATTGAATAGTCTTTGAGTGAAACTGGTAGGTTGGTGGGGGTCCTGTATTTTTCTTCCTGTAGCATTTTCATTGACTCTTCTAAAATTGACCCCACGTTTACCTGTAGCTGATTGATTTTTCAGTCTTTTAAATTCTTTTTTTCTTTTTTTTTGATCGAACAGTTGAGGAAATCTATTTTTTTGGAGAATTTTAGGAGTTAAACACTAGCTGTTAGTTTCTTTCTTTTTTTAAGGTCTGTTATTCTCTTTAAGCATGTACAAGGAGTCATTTTCTCTATATAATATGCAAAAGAGATATCCCTTATTTTCCCTTTAAGGAGCTCAGCATATGAGAGAGTATTTACAGTCACAAACATGGAAACATATACGTGACTTTCCCATAGACTCCTTTTGTCTTTCTGGGTGCTTGATCTGTTTTTGTGATGGCAAAGACCGTGATGGCAGACAGCGGAATGGAAGGTGTTTGTGCGGAAGGAAGTGTGTGAGTGTCGTTTGGGGTTGCTGTGAGGGCAGACTGGGTAGGACTTTAAATTTCCTTTCAGTATAGGGGCACGTGGGTGGCCCAGTCTGTTAAGCTTCCGACATCAGCTTGGGTCATGATTTCGCGGTTTGTGAGTTCGAGCCCTGCATCGGGCTCTGTGCTGACAGCTCAGAGCCTGGAACCCACTTTGGATTCTGTGTCTCCGTTTCTCTCTGCTCCCCTGCTCACACTCTGCCTCTCTCTCTCTCTTTCAAAAATATAAACATTCAAAAAAAATTTTTTTTTAATTCCCTTTTAGTATTGACTGCAGAGTAGTTCATTTGCCCTCAGGGAGTTGGTTTTTGTACCTTGTGCGGGCTCTTTCTTTCATGAGTCTTCAGATTCTCTCTTGCTGGAATAAGTGTGTTATTATCGATGAATGTAGAAAAAAGGATTTGAGAAAGTTGGTTGGTTTTGTTACACTGGGAGGGGTGGGACTAAATTCCTATTTTCCTTAACTTCCTTTCCGCTTACGTTACTTAATGGTAAAATGCTTGCTTGGCATGGGAAAGCAATGTTAGGCCTGATCCTGAAGAGTTAAATGGTTCGTAAGAGCCCACTGTAAGGCACTGGCAGCTTTGTGATTTGGCTCATTACCGTATGTCGTATCTCAAATATCAATAGACCTCTGTCCGCTGTAAGGGAACATCTCAAAGGAAGTTTGTGCTTTGTTCTTTGGGGAATCTGTTCTCTCTGGTTTTACTTTTGTCGGATCGCTGCCCCTGTGCTGTCCAGTCCTGCCTAATGAGTAAACATAATTATATAAAACCAGTTTGGCTGGCTGCTGACTAGTTTTAAGTAAGTCAGCAGTGATTTCAGGATGATAGGGAACTGTGCACTGACACCTTTTAGCCTTCTACGAGAATTGAAACATTTAGTTTTTAAGTACAGTTCAGCCTGTGGAAAGCTGGTATACACCTGTTGAAGCCGATGAAACGTGACACACTCTGTTTCCTTTCAGCATCTATATTGGAAAGCGACTGAGCACACCTTCTGCCAGCACCTACTGAAGGAAAGAAAAGCCCCTGGACAAGCGTGTGACCTGTGAAGTGGTGTATTGTCACAATAGTTTATTTGAACTTGAGACCATTGTAAGCATGACCCAACCTACCACCCTATTTTTACATATCCAAGTTCCAGTAACTCTCAAATCCAGTATTTTATTCAAACTCTGTTGAGGCATTTTACTAACCTCATTCCCTTTTTGGCCTGTAAGACACTTTAGAATTTCCTAACAGAGTTTACTGTTATTTAGAAATTTGCAAGGGCTTCTTTTCCGCAAATGCCACCAGCAGATTATAATTTTGTCAACAATGCTATCGTCTCCTTTTAGTGCTACCAGACTTAGACCTGCATCATTCGTGGTATAAATTTTGCTCTTGCAAGATAACTACCATCTCTCTCTTCAAATGAGATCAGGTTAGCAAATGATATGACAGCTTTGTTGTTTTGTTTTTTTCAAGACAAAGGCAAGCTTCCCTAAGCTTGAATTTATAGTTATTAAAAAAGAAAACAAACAAACAAAAAAAACCAAGACACACAAAAAAAAATATCCTGGGCAATAAAAAATTATTTTAAACAAGCTTTGGAGCCACTTTTTGTCTAAACAGCCTCCTTAATGGCGCCTTTTAATTTGTAGGAGGCCAGCTACATAAACGATGGGTATGACGTAGAATCAGAACTAAAACACATGAGCGTATTTTAATACTAGGATGTCGTAATGCTGTCTTTTCTATGGTGTAGAATCTCTATTACTCATAAGGAACGTCTCAGGCCTACCTAGAAATAGATGAAATTGCTTTGGGGATTTGTGTGTGTTTGGTATTTTTATGTTTATTAGCTTTAGCTGCATGTGAATTTTTCATGACTTTTAAGTTCTTCTGTTGTTGTTGTTTTTTTCCTAAGAGGAGGCTTTGGAACGAGTTCCAATTTGTGGTACAAATACGGGCTTCTTGTTTTAGGAAGCACCACTTACACTCTGAAGCCTTTAAACTGTGAAGGTAATTGTTTCGGAGTGATTCCAAGCACTCGCACAGCTTTGAACACCAGACGTGGGTTGTGGGGACAGTTGACAAAGTTCTAAAAAGATGGTGTTTGTTTTCTTCGGATCTTTCCCTCTCACCTGTCCAGCCTTCCCACGGTGGTCCCTGCGATTGGGCAGGCGCTGGCGGTTTTCTCCTCCCGTAGCCATCTTCAGTTGTGAACTCCTGAAGTTCCAGGGCACTCGGCAACAGTGATCGGCTTGTGTGTGTTTGTGCATTTGGGTTTGTTTGTTTCTAAAATGTGAAGCTTTAGGACCAAATTGTTAGAAAGCATCAGGACCCCCAGTTATTGCAAGTAGATTTCTTGGATTTTTGGAACACCTGGCATGACTCTGAAGGATACTATTATATGTTTTATATATAAATTGCTGTTTATGATGTAGACATGACTATTGACTATTTAGAGGACCATTGGTAATCTTAAAACTGGCAATCTCTTCATTAAATCAAGTGCATCAGATCGCCTGGGATAAGAGCAGTGACAATAATAGATTTGCCAGTCTGCAGAAACTATCTAACTCTGTTCTCTTTCACATCAGATTTTGTAAACTGGATGTGTTGTAGTGGAAAATAACCTACAGATTAAACAAAACAATAATAATTTCTGGCTATCTTCAAGAATATAGCAGGTTATCTTTGAGAAAGATGATATATCCAAAATAGTTTTCTGAATTATTTTATGTTTTCTTTCGAGCGGTTGATGTCTGAATAATTTTGGGTATCTTTTTATTATACTTTGTTTCTAGCTTATTCTTAAACCTGGTAACACTTGATTTGCCTTCTATAACCTATTTATTTCAAGTGTTCATATTTGAATTTGTTTTGGAAAGTGAATCTGACGGCCCACTGATTTTGAAAAGCCTGCCTAAAACTGGAAAGGCCGATCAAGTTGCAAGAACTAAAGAGTTGGACCGCTGTAATATACAGCTTGTATCACAATCCGTATCATGGGAGGGAAAAGTAAAATTATACAAAAAGTAAGAGCAACTTTTTTATAGGCAACACATTGCCCTCTTTTGAAACTCAGTAGCAATCCTATCAGTAGTGTGGTTGAACTTGGGTATGTTTATGATTTTCTTCAACATCGGACATAAATTTAGTTCTTTTTTCTTAAAATATCTGTGAAATTTTGGACTATTACTTAAAACATGAATACATGATCACAGTAGAACTTATCATAAGATACAGTCATGCAGTATTTATTGACAGCCCTAACATATGGAATACATGTTGATGCTCCCACCCAGATTTATGTCAAACAGAAACAGATTGCGTGATTAGAAAGGAGACTTCAACATGTAACAGTTGACGTTTTAAGAATAATGTTTTAAAAGCTTTACGCCTGTTTACAGTTTGGGGGACGAAAAGGCAGGCTTCATCTTTCTTGATTGATGAAAGCTGGCTAAAAATATTCGTAGATGGAATCACGAGCAAAACTGCACAAACTTGCACATTAAAAAGTGCAACAAGTTACTTTGCAGCAAAAGTATTTACTGTTGTAAAAAGTGAAAACTGAACACTTAGCCAGTGGGATGAATTTTTAAGTGAACCAGTTGTTGAAATTATTGGAATTAACTGAGCCAAAGTGATTATGCATTCTTCATCTATTTAGTTAGCACTTTGTATCATTATATACAGTTTACAATACATGTATAACTTGTAGCTATAAACATTTCGTGCCATTAAAGCTCTCACAAAACTTCTTCTGTCAGCATATCGTTTTATGTCATGTGTGTTGCCTGGGAGTTCAGAGAGGAGGCCTTCTGTGTGCACAGAAGTTTTCCGCCATTGAGCTCCTTGAATACTAGGGTGCCGAGTTCACAGGGACGAATGCTCTTCCTGCCCTCCTGAGTTCCCTCCTCTTGGGGGGACCGTCACCACACAGATGAAATTATTTATCAGAGGTGTGTATAAGAAGTAGAAGGGGACCAAAGCAATTTAGAACTTTTGTTCTGCCAGAGAGCATCAGGATATTATTCACAGAAGAGGTGATATATTGAAAGATGAGTGAATGTTCAGTGCAAAAGAGAATCAAAAGCATGCCTATAAAGGAATGGCAGAAACTGACGTGTGAAAATCTATCCTAGGGACACCTGGGTGGCTCAGTCGGTTAAGTGTCCAGCTCTTGGCTTTGGTTCAGGTCATGATCTCACAGTTTCAGGAGTTCAAGCCCCACATCAGACCCTGCATTGACCATGTGGGGCCTGCTTGGGATTCTTTCTCTCCATCTCTTTCTGCCCCTCCCTTGCTTGCTATCTCTTGCTCAAAATAAATAAAAACAAACTTAAAAAAAATCGGTTCTGGAAATAACAGGAAGCTCGTTGTGGCTGGAAAACGGGGTGGGTAGAGAGGAAATTCAAAGTATAGTTTAGTGCTGAACCAAACAGATTTATATGCTCTTCTGGGAGTTGAACTCATGTGTATAGTCGATGGGGTACCTTTGAAGGGTTAAATGCAGGGAAATGATTGAAGACTGAAGTTTTGGATGGTCATGAAAACGTGAGGAGAGGAGTACCAGAGGCCAGAAGATCAGTTGATTGTCTAGGTAAGGAATAGGGCCTGCCCTGGGTAACCCCCAGGATGGGAAGGGTGGGCCAGGGTGCGTACGAAGATCTGAGAGAAACCTGAAGTCCATGGTGAGAAGATTTAGAGAGGAAGAAGGCATATGTGTCTCCCCTTCCCTACCATTTTTTTGTTTTTTCTTTTGTTGTTGTTGTTGTTTGTTTTTTGCTCTGAATACCTGTTGGTGCCATTAACTGAGAAAGTGAGGACAGGCAGAGGAATTGGGGGCGGGGGGTAGGGGAGAAAGAGGACTCAGTTTTGAATACATTGAACCTGGTTGGAACCTAACCTAGCACTAGAACTCAGGGGAAAGGTCTGGAATGGAAACGAAATGCACTGAGACACACACCTATGTGTGTTATGTACTTACCACTTGCAGATTTGACCATGAGGGAAGGAGAAAGCAGTGAAGTCCAACATTTGAAGACTGAGCAGAAGAGAAGCTCAAAAAGGTGACTGATGTAAATAGTAGGGTAGGAGAAGGCCTGCAGAAGGGGAGGAGGGAGCCAATCCTGTCAAGAGTTCATGGTTAAGGAAGCGATGAGAATCTTTTGATTTTGGCAGTTGAACCACTGCTGGGCCTTCCAAGAGCATTTTCTGTAGGAGCAAAAGAGAGGTCTCAGATGAGATCGCATGGGGTCAGTGAAAGCCTAGCAAGCAAGGAAGTGGTGCTGGCTTTTCTCGGTAAGTCTGGAGATGAAGAAAGGGGAAGATTTCTAAGAGGAGACGAGCTGATAGGATTGTCTCTGTAGGTCAGGTATAGAGGTGGGAGTAGGTTTGTAGGCTAAGGAAAGAACACAAAGTGCAATATTAAAGACACAGGGGAGAGAGAAATACTGGAGCAAGACCCCGAAGGCAGTAAGTGGGATTACATTAAGGACTCAGAGGGGAGATTAACCTTGGAAAGGGGGAGAAGGACTTTTGGAGCCATTGACAGTTTGCAAACCCGAACATCCATGATAGGAAGTGGAGAGGCAGGTGAGAAAGGGTCAGGAGAGGTCTGTTAGGAGCAAAAGAGTGACAAGTTGGGGAAATCCACGTCTGATGGACTCTGTTCTCTCCATAAAGACAAACATGGTGTAGATGCTGAGCAGGGGTGGGGCTGTTCTCCATCAGTGTCTCCTGATCTGAAAGGAGACCAGAACTGAATCTGGGATTCTTGAACCCCTATAGTTGACCCTGCCATTATTCTCCGGCATAACCAAACGCATCAGTCCCATCGACCCAGACTAGGCTTCCCCCTTTTCAGCCTAGTCGATGCTTTTGAGCTTCAGCGGTCTTAGATTGGACTAAATGATCTCTTGGGACCTTTTATTCTCTCATTGCTATTAGTAAGTGACAGTTCATTCTAAAAAGCAGGGTTGAGAATGGCCGAATTAGGTATAGACACGGAATCTTAGAACTGATACTTTATATTTGGTAGTGGAACAAGAATGTGTTTGCTTATTCTAAATATCTCTTTTATGCCTCTTGGTAAATGGACCAAGATAACCACAATTCAGGGGGGAAGAAAAGCTATGAATTCTAGGTTTAGGTGATGAAGATTCCAAATCACAAGTGTTTAATCTTCAATAAAGTAGTAAGCCCCGTTTGTGACATTTTAACTTCCATGTGTTTTAGCCCTGGAATGATTTATTGTACCTCTGCCTCACAAGGGGTCGAAGTTCAAAGTATTAACCACATTTTTAGACCAATTATAAAATTTAGTGAAATCTTTATTCAGAGTGTAGAGAACAGTTTGTAAAGATTGCCATGTCCTCTGCTTCATTTATTATTTCTTCAGAATGGTAGAAATACAAATATAAAGGTCATGAAATTAGCCCGTGTATGAATTTAAATCAAGGGAAAGCAGTTTTCAAAAAGGTTTTATTTCTGCAGCCGAGAAGACAGAGCTCATCAGAAGTTAATAGAGGATAGCCAGTTTTATGAGTAACTGAAAAGAGCATTTGGGTGTGTTTCAGGGGGTTTTGAATAAGTGCTAATGGGTGGTTAAGCTGCTGATCAATTCTTAGACTTTGAAATGCAAATCTGAAGTTTGCCCAAGTGGAATGGGGTTGGAAACTTAGGGTGAAGGAAGGACTACAAATCATATTGAAATTATTTGGTTAGCACTTAGTAAAAGATAGGCCTCCTCTGCAGTTTGTATCATTTTTTGAAATGCTCAGGAAAGGAGAACTGAAAGCTTTATTTCCTCAACCTCCGTGAATCCCGCCTTACAACAAACTGAAGAAAGAAGAAATGGAGGACTAAAGAAATTATACAAACGT